>NW_006160173.1:2292277-2400435 GCF_000334495.1 Tupaia belangeri chinensis
TGGTCATGCTGCAATCCCTTCTCCTCCATTCTCCTCTCGGGATCTTGGGCACGCACGCACACGCGCCCGGCATGAGTTTTAAGCCACCGGGTCCGGGACGTGAACCGCGGTCAACTACGTGGGAGTCCAGCCACATAGCCATTACGCTAACTGCTGGTTCCCAGCACAGTATTTTTTAAATGATTCCTATTCGCATGCCATGTGATGGGTCAGTTCACTGCTGGGCTGTTTCTAGTAGGGCGGGACAAGTACCCCTGTTAAACAACCTAGGGTGTAAAGGTACTTTTTGTTTTTTTAAGTTTTTGCCCTAGGACACATGCCCTCACCAGAGAGACAGTGAGAGGGAAAGTGAGAAATCACCCCCTAAGGGGGATGGCCCCACCACAATCCCTTATCCTCCATTTAGAAACTGGGGGCAAGCATACGCACATGCTCAGTGTGATTCTCAAACTGTCTGGTGCAGGACTCAAACCACAGTCAATGAAGTGAGAGACCAGCAGCTTACTTACTATGCCACTTGTTGGCCCCATAAATATAATAATTTTGAGAGAGAGATTTTTGTCATAGGGCATGTGCACTCATTGGAGAGACAGAGAAAGACAGAGAGACAGAAAGTGAGAAATCACCCTCCAAGGGGGATGGCCATGCTCCAATCCTTTCTCCTCCATACTCCTCTCAGGTATTTGGGCATGCACACACATGTGCCCAGCATGGGTTTCAAACTGCTGGGTCCAGGACTCAAACAACAGTCGACCATGTTTGCTGGCCCCATAAATACAAAATTTAATACATTGTTAAACAGATGAGCATGAAAGGAGAGAGAGTGAAACTCAAAATAATTTCTTCATCTCTGACATACTCCCCCTTAATAAATCTGCTTGGGTAGGAAGCAGCACTATGGAACATGTGATTCTGGCTATCATTTGGAACAGACTGATATTTAATACCAAGACTTTAGAGTTAGAACTCAAACAGAGGTTGATTGATTTTTTTAAAAAATAAATTAAAAATAATTGCATAACTTATGATTAATGTACTGATGTTACCTTTCTTTTGGTTATTTAGACAAAATTCCTGAACATAAGAGGTGCTGCTTGAAATTCTCTGTTACAATCATTCATTCCTACTTAGCTCACTTCTGATTAAAACAATTTTCCTCAGATATATCCTCTTATAACATTTCAAATTTAAGCAAAGAAAGAAAAGGCAATACAACATTAAAATAGTCTTACCTTTGATGGCATGATAAGATTCAATAGGTATGCTTTTACTTATAGTTAGATTCAATATAACACAATGCAACACAACACAGTAAAATAACAGGATATTCTATAAACATTAACATCTGTCCTACTTGTTCATTAAAAATACTGTTTTCCAGAATTTGTCTGACCTCAATGGCATTGTCATAAGTAACAACATTAAAAAAACTTTTTTTAGGGACCATCAGGTGACGTGGTGATTAAGGGTGCTGGACTCCCACCATAGTTCGAGTCCTGGACCTGGCAGCTTGCTGCTTTCTCACTTTCTCTCTCTCTTTCTCTCTCTCTCTCTCTCCCCTCTGGTCAAATAAATGAAGTTAAATAGTTAAATAAAATAATTCTTTATTTTTTAAATTTAATTGCCAGATGGCACATGAATCATCAGAGAGAGAGAGCAGTCACCCCCAATTGAGCATAGTCAGTCCATAATATTTTTACCTCTATTTTTCAATCCCATCAGGATTTTGCATGTGTCCCTGGTGTGTTTCTCAAGCGACCATTGCCAGGATTTGAACCATTTAACCACTGTTGTATGAGATCATCGTGTGTATGGTAGCATCTTTAAGTCTGGCATAGGGAAAGGGATAAGGAAATTTAAGAGTTTAAAACCAGCTTGTTGGGGCCAGCAGGTGGCATGGTGGCTGGGGTGCTGGACATCCTCTTGGCTGACTGTGGTTTGAGTCTCAGACCTGGATGTTTGCTTTATCTCTTTCTCTCTTTCTGTGAGCGTGTGTGTGTGTATATGTGTGTGTGTGTGTGTGTGTGTGTGTGTGTGTGTGTGTGCCTGGCATGTGCATGTGCCCTATGTCAAATCAAAAATGAATAGTAATGATAAATATAATTGAATTTTTTTTTGAAGAGATTTTCACTGTAGGGCACGTGCGCTTGCCAGACAGACAGAGAGAGACATAGAGACAGAAAGCGAGAAGTCACCCCCCAGGGGGGATGGTCACGCCACAATCCCTTCTCCTCCATTCTCCTCTCGGGATCTTGGGCATGCACGCACACGCGCCTGGCGTGAGTTTTAAGCCACCGGGTCTGGGACGCAAACCGCGGTCGACTACATGGGAGTCCAGCGACATAGCCATTACGCTAACTGCTGTTTCCCAATATAATTGAATTTTTAAAAAACCCTGCTGGTTCATAAGTTGCCACATAATACTTTGGCTTATCTTACCTCATCTATAACTTAGTTACATAATTATATCTAGCTGCAAGAGAATCTGGAATCATTAGGGGGATCTTCAAAATGTTTATAGATAAAAGGATGTTTAAAAAAAAACCAACTTTACATGGATTGCCAAAAATTTTGCATCAAAATAAACTCATACAGCAATTCTATTATTCCACAAACTTTTTTCAAGTACCCTCAGTCTTTATCCTGAAAGTCACATACACAGATAAAATTTGGAGGAGGGGTAACAGATGTGTAATTATTAGTAGTCTCTCCTATAGTTAATATCGTGGGGATGTGAAATATGTCCTCTCTCTACTTTAAAATTATGTTGTTGTTTTTTTTGAATCTAGTTTTATAAAACTCTTTTCTTATAAACTTTCTGCAAATTCTGCTATAAATATCTTCCATGATATAAAAGATTCATCATGATTATCAATGCACATAAGTATATAGACTTAAAAAATAATACATAGATTTGTAAAAAAGAGACCACAGTACTTCAGTGATCTCTATTTGAGTGTATTTATAATTTCATTTTAATAAAAGAAGCATCCATACATTATGTTGGACTTGCTAGAAATACAAAGTTTTCTGAACTCTCACTGCTCTGAAAGAAATGCTTTTCTAAAAATAAAATGTGCATGTTGGGAAAATGTTCAAATCAATGTGCTAGTTGTTACGTTCAAAATTCCATTACTGTTAATGAGATTTGCAGGCGTAACTTGCACAGCAAGTTATTCTGAAATTTTTCCCAGCTGCGTTCTTGAAAGATGGATGCTTTTTTTTTTCTCTTAAGAAAATCATTTTATCTGAGCAGTTGCTTTTCAATGTATCCATTTGTGCATTGATGGCATTTATTCTACATAAAACGTTGGACTTCTGTGTAAAGGGGAAGAGAAGGTATTTGTCCGCAGCATCTGCATGAGTCACAGACAACTCATTGACATGAACTGTAGCACCTTAGCATAGTTCCAGTACGGAACTTCTGCATAATTCATCACAAAGAACATGAGGCATTCGGAAGTCAGTGTTCACTCAGGGATGTGCTACAGTATTAGCAGCACAACAAATACGCCTTCGCTATACATAATTTATACCAGGCAGCTGATCAGTTTTATGGTTCATAATAGAGTTATTTTGATCCCTTTATAGCTTGAGAATATTCTAAAAGCAATACGTTAGAAGAGATTATGTCAAAATTGATTTACTTAGGATTTTATGCTATTTTCTATTTTGTATAGATTCCCTTGGAAGGCCATTATTAGTGATGATAGCCAAATTTCTAAAAAAAAAAAAAAAAGTCTGAAAAATATTGTTTGAAAAATTTTAAATCTGTGAAAGAGTATATATCTTTCAAAAATTAACACGGTTTAAAAAAAAATTAACACGGTTTTATATCAGATTCATTTACACCACACAGACTGCTACTTCATAAAAAATAGAAAATTGATTTAGATCCTACAGCAGTCTTGCTGGCAGCATTTTATTATATATGAGCTAATGCTTTTGGCCAGTGCCTTTATTTTGATGCTCCGCAAGGCAAGAGAGGAAGTTCATATCAGGATCACCTGAAGAGGCATTCGCAAAACACTGCCCCCTTCTCCCAAACACCATCATTGCCAGCTTCCCAAACTGCCTTACTGAGCCACCAAGCTTTATAATTGATGAAACATTTTTATATTCTCTTGGGACATAAAAAGATACGGAGTCTGTTTTCTAGATACTCTAAAACACATTTCAGTTTTCAATTTATAAAAACAAAAAAATGTATACATATATGGGGGCCAATAGGTAGCATGATGTTTAAGACACTGAACTCTCATGTGGCTCACCAAGGTTTGAATCCTGGACCACTGGCCTAAAAATCATACTGGGTGTGCATATGTAATTGAAATCCCAAGAGGAAAATGGAGGAGAAAGAGTTGTGGTGTGGCCATCTTCTGGGGGTAGGGAGAGGGCTGTGGTTTCTCACTTTCCCTCTGACTGTTTCACTGTCACTCTCAGCACACATTCCCTTTGGGAAAAAAAATGCACACACCCATATCTATCAATGATGTATATTTATTAAGAAACAATGTAAGGTGAAGCAACTAATCCTGTGACTACAATTGATGTACAATAGAAACTTACAGAAAAGGACTTCGTCTTAGTAAGAGAGTACTTAATGCAATCATGGGGGGGGGAAGATGGTCTCATTTATGTATGTGGTGGCATTGTGCTGTATTCCATACATACCAAGCTTGTAGTATTTATAAATTCTGCTCTTAAGGAGCTTACCATCATTAATGACTTTGATAACAACTAAATACAACTCAGTGATAATCACAATAACCTTACTTTCTATGATCAAAGAAGAATCTGGGAATAGTTATTTATTCAATAAATTAAGCATTCAGGAAAAGCAATTCAATACAAATTATAAACATTTAGGGGCCGGCAGGTGGTATGGAGGTAGGGATGCTGGACTCCCACATGGCCAACCATGGTTCAAGTCCTGGACCTGGCAGTTTGCTTTCTCACTTCCTCCCTCTCTCTCTGTCACTCTCTCTCTCTCTCTCTGGTGCCCACATGTACTCTATTGCAAATTAAATGATAATAAATAAAATTTTAAAAAGAAATTATAAACTTTTATATCCAGATAATAATGATAATAATAATTGTCCATTGTCTTAGATGAAGTTCCCAGAAAAATGACACTAAGGCAGAGATCTGAATACAAAGGAGGTAGGACTGGTAAGAAGGTTACGCTGCCACACAGTCAGGGCAGAGGTCTCAGCTGATCCCTCCAGGAACTATGGAACTGGAATGACTTTTTTTTTTTTTTTTTTTTTAGAGGTTTTTGCTTTTGGGGCGCGGGGGGCGACCAGCTATAGGGCGCGTGTGCTCGCCAGACAGACAGAGAGACAGACATAGAGATGGAAAGCGAGAAATCATCCCCTGGGGGGGGGATGGTCACACCGCAATCCCTTCTCCTCCTTTCTCCTCTCGGGATTTTGGGCACGCACGCACACGTGCCCGACGTGAGTTTTAAGCCACTGGGTCCAGGACGCGAACTGCGGTCGACTACGTGGGAGTCCAGTGACATAGCCATTACGCTAACTGCTGGTTCCCTGTAACTGGAATGACTTTTGACATGCTCAGGGAAGGAGTGTGCGCTATGGGCAAGTCGGCTTTCTCTGACTGCAAACAGTTTGTGAAAGCAGCTCAGCCAGGGTCACTCAGCAGCAGCGAAATGAGTGCTTCGGCCTGGAGTGAGATCCGGTTAGGGCACACTAGCATCCACTCTCCTTGTTTTGCTTGTAGAAACTGAGTTAATACATACCAGGTGCATGTGCGTGCATGCCTGAGATCTCAAGAGGAGAATGGAATAGAAGGGATTGCCGCATGACTGTTCCCCCGGGGGTGATTTCTCTATTTCTGTCTCTCTGTCTCGTTGGTGAGCACACATACCCTATAGCAAAATTCTCTCTAAAAAAGTGAGAAAATAAGTTGAGTTATATATGGATAATGGGCTTTGTGGGTATACAAAGCGAAAGGAGGATGATTTCTTGATTTGGGTTAGATTATTCGAATAAGTAGGGCATAAGTTTTTAAAACTCTGGTAGTCCTCTATATAGATAAACAAACCACAGGTGATGGAAAATAAGCTTAGGACAGAAATCCTGTTGCTTGAAAGAGATGGGTGTTGTGACAAATTTGCTACAGCACTTAAAGGAAACCTGCTAATAGTGTCATTGCGGTCTCCCGTGCATCCCTTCACTGGGAGGCACCAACCCACCATCTCCAGTGTTATGTTTTGGTGGCACATCTCCCAGTTTGTTTCTTAACTATTCAATATTTACTGACATCAGCACTAATTGCACAAATTCGAGGCATTTCTCAAACTGTTCTTCCATCTCCCCATTTTCCCTTTGAAGTCCTCACACTCTTACAATCCTATTTCCTCCCCATTCTCGATCAGTCCTTCTCCAGTTAACCACAGCTCCAGTTCCTTCCCCCACTGGCTACCTTTCTACAGTTCCATTTGCTGCATGGACCCCATTCTTCTTCCCTCCTCTCCATTCCCTTCTTCTCTGTCCTTCCCTGAGAAAGAAGTGAGTTGTAGTGTGGCCAGACCCTGCAGAGTACTCTTCTCTCTCCCATTCATTTTATCTTTCCTGTTTATGTTTTTATCTTTTCTTGAAGAGGACCTTTTTGCTATATGCTGCATGTGCTCACCAGAGTGACAGAGAGACAGAAAAGAAATGACCCACTAGAGAGGGAATGGCCACACTGTCATCCCTTCTCCATTCTCCTCTCAGGATCTTAGGCACACATGCACACATGCCTGGTGGGAGTTTTAAGCCACCAGGACTGGGACTTGAATTCTAGTCAACTAAGTGGGAGTCCAATGATGAAACTATTTCGTCATCTTTTGGTGTCTGTTTTGATCCTTTTAAAGTTTTACATAAAAAAAACATAAATAACATACTATGGATGTATACTCCGTATACTCTATATACACATATAGACTGTGTGTGTGTCCTACACACACATACATGTATATATAATATACTTCATATAAGTGTAATATATGATGGACTTCAAAAGTTTGTGAGGAAATAGAATCAAAATACAAGCTTATTTTAGTGCAAATAATTATTTAATTAATTTAACTTTATTCTTGACAGTACATGCATGGGGGAATGTGAGAGAGAGAGTTAGGTAGAGAAAGAGATAAGCTCCCTCCCTAGAGTGTAGTCTCACTGCAGTTCCCTTTCTCCACTACTCCAGTTAGTTGGATTTCATGCCCATGCCAGGTATGTGTTGGGCTGATGTGGCCGGAGACACCATTTCTCTTGAGCTGTGAGTTACTGCTACATCATGGAGCTAGCCCATTTTTTGTTTGTTTGCTTGTTCGTTTGTTTTGTTGTTGTTATATTTCCTTCATTCTTCTCTTCCCTAGGCAAGGAATGGGGAGGGTTCCTTCATTCTTCTCTTCCCTAGGCAAGGAACGGGGAGGGGGGAGTGAGAGAGAGAGAGAAAGAGAGAGAGAGAGAGAGAGAGAGAGAGAGAAGGAAGAGATAAGCAGCCCTAATTTCAATCAGCCTCAGAGAATAGACACACACACTTGGCATGTTCAGAGAAGTTTCTGGATGAAAATCTAGACCCTCCCAAGCAGGCAATATTGCATTGCACAATTGCACCACCATCCTGCCACCAGCATAAACACTTTGAAATCAGTGCATAGTTTTTTTCATAATGCACATTTTTTATTAACTTTTTAAAGACCTATCATGTATAGTATATCAATCATTGTATGTTAAATTATTTATATATTTTCACATTAAAATTTCCCATTTGTCATGGTATCTCATGAGATTTATTGATATAGACATATTAAGTTCCTTTATTTTAATTTCAGTATAGCATTTATTGTAGTGTAAAAAACTGTATTTTACTTACCAATGTCTCTGATAGTTCTGGGGTTGTTTTTAGTTTTTTTATTATTATATCAAAGCTACAATACATGTCCTCGGACATTATTGACATGTATTCATTAGAGCTTCCTGATGAGATTCTGAGTTCCTTGAAGAAGTATTTCTGGAGACCAGCAGTTAGACGAATGGCTATGTTGTTGACTCCCATTCAGTTGACCGTGGTTAGAGTCCAAGACCCGGTGGCTTAAACTCACACTGGGCACAAATGCGTGCATGCCCAAGATCCCGAGAAGGGATTGCAGCGTGGTCTTCCCCTGGGGGGTGATTTCTCTCTTCCCGTTGAGCGCAAGCGCCCTATAGCAAAAACCTCTCCAACAAAAGAGAAGTGTTTCTGTCTAGTTCTGCGATACCTAGTGCAGAGCTGATTGCATAATTGCAATGTCTTGCTGGCAGATTGGATGGAGATTTTTGGATTCAGAAGCAGGAGCCTCTGTCCTACATGTAAAAAAGGAATGAGTAGATAGGCAGTGATTCCTACTACGTTTCTTTGATGTTTACACACTGGCTACTCAAAATGTAAGCTCTATCAATTAGAGTTGTGTTGCATTCTTATTTGTAAGATTTAGCCTGAGTTATTCAACCATTTTATGCCAATTTACTGAAGTATCCACACTACTAAGATGTTTGAAAATAATGTCATCAATACCAAGATGGCCCCTTATTAATTTTCCTTCCAGTGGCTCATTCACAGAGGCACATGATTTAATGCCATCTTGTGAACTAGTTTTCAGTGAGCAAAGCATCTCTTCATTCAACTGTGCCTTCTCAGAAACATTTCTTACAGTCCTTAAGCCGGTCGGTGATGTGGCCATCTCTCATTTTGAACAGTGCACAACTTCTCCGTTGGTCTTCCTGCTTGAAATGCAGTCCTCCTTTAATCAATGGCCAATCTGCAGTCACCAAAATGATCCTGTCCTCCCATGGCTTTGGCTCTGATTCTTTTCTCATTCCTGTCTTCCAATTGCTTCATAATCTAGACAGCAGGCGGGAGAATATCGGCTCCTATTCCAAAGCTTTAGATCAAAGGGCTTTACATTTGTGTTCTCTGTCCTTGCCCATAACACCTTAACTGCTATTGCCTGGCAGTTTTACTCACCACATCCCATTTTACAGTCGCCTACTTGGCCTCCTTTTCTCCTCAATACATTCTCTGCCTTGGCTTACAAGAACTTTGATCTCCTTGGGACCAGCAGTTGGCGTAATGGCTATGTTGCTGGACTCCCACATAGTCGACTGCAGTTCGAGTCCTAGACCCAGTGGCTTAAACTCACGCCTGGCACGTGTGCGTGCCCAAGATCCTGAGAGTAGAATGAAGGAGAAGGGATTGTGGCGTGGCCATCCCCCCTGGGGGGTGATTTCTCACTTTCTGTCTCTCTGTCTCTCTTTGTCTGGCAAGCGCACGCACCCTATAGCAAAAACCTCTCCAAAAAAAAAAAAAAAGAACTTTGATCTCCTTAATTATATTTTTAGTAAGAATTTTTAGGCTGAAATGATTTATGATCTGAATAGAAGAAAATAAGAAAAAGAAAGAAGGAAAGATTCTTATTTAGGTATCTCTACTCTATCATATTAGCAAGCTTCTTTTCTTCTTTCTGAATTATTAAAAAAAATCAGAGTGATTCCTAGTTGTGCACCTAATTTGTCATCATTTCTTTGTTTGCTAAATACTATATCATAAGCATTTTACACGTATTTTAAAAAAATCTTTCTCAAAGCATTTTCCAGAACATAAACATGCATGGAGATGCACTAAAAAGTAATCTGTATAGAAAAGTATAATTGAAAATAAATCAGTCATGTGACTGAAAAATTTAGACAGTTAAAAAGAATGATTAATTATTGCAATAGATCAATTTATCAAGCGAGAAAGATTAACTCTCTTCAAATAAGAAGATATTATAAATGAACATGCTCTCTATAAGAAACAAATAGATAAAGAATTTGGAAAGGAGCTAAACTAGAACTTAATAGAGAGGATCAAAAATGAATAATTTTATGTACACAAGAATTTTATGTACAGAAGCAGACACTGTATGTAAAGTCAAGTCTTAATACTAGAACATTTCTGTTGTCATACAACCAAACTCAAAATTAGCATTTGAAGGACATTATAAGGAGTGCTTTTCTATGTCAAATGCTTATTCAGTTCCAAATTTCTTTTTCTTTTTCTCTTCTTTTCTTTTATATTTTTCAGATTTTTGTCATAGGGTGCATGTGTTCACCAGAAAGAGACAGTGATATAGATAGAGGGAATGTGAGTAATCACTCCACACCACCCGATTGCAGGGGACAGCCATACTGCAATCCCTTCTTTTCCATTCTCCTCTCAGGATTTTGGGCACTCATGCCTGGTGTGGTTTTCAAGCCACTAGATCTGAGAGTTGAACTGCGGAGTGAGCCACGGAGGATACAGTACTGTAACCCCCTTACCACCTTTGGTCTCTAATTTCAATTTTTTTTATTCTTATCAGGAGTAGGGTCATTTTCAGAAAGGAATGTGGAAATTACTGTTGTTCCTATTTGCAAACTACAAGCCCGCGAGCAATTAATAATTTCTTACATTCATATCACAAAGTACTGTTGTTCCTATTTGCAAACTACAAGCCCATGAGCAATTAATAATTTCTTACATTTATATCACAAATATGTAATAAGTTCACTTTTATATTAACTATCTCCTTTTGTGCTCACAATGAAGCTGTGGAGCAGGCATTACAGTCATTCTATTTATATACTGAAAACCAAGGCCAGAGACGTTCAATGGTTTACTGAGAATGGTGCAGCTGGCAAAGGGTAGACAAATCTCAATTTTTGACTAATTCTATTTTCCTTAAGTTGTGTTTTCTAAATATGTTAGAGAGTTGAGCTCTGGAGAGAATGACAGAGCTTAAGAGCATTTCACATTGAATTTTTAATATGTATCTCCTTCTTGGTTGCTTTATTTTTCTTCCAGTTATGTGGGAAGTTTGTTTCCTAAGTTTCGCACAGAAACAGCTTCAATGGGTATACAATATCTTCTGAGCCTTAGAGCTATTACTCTGATGTCCTCTGCCACGAACTACTGAAAAGTAGTCAGAAACCTTCTGTCTCTTTTGAGAATTATTACTTAGCTGCTTCTAGGATTTTAAAAAATATTATTAAAATATTAAACCTTTCTAGCACTTGCCTGATTGAGGGCTCATTAATGTTGTCCATGAGGTGGCCAGAACGTTCAATCTTCATATAAAGTACACTTTCATTTTAGGACTTAGTTTTAATCATTCCAATCCCAACTGCACTTGATTTTTCTTCTAATGTTCCTAAGGGCGAGCCTCAACCCCTATCATTCCTATCATGTTCTTCCCCAGTGTCTTAATTCATTTGTCATGGTATCTCCACACTCTCAACAGCTTTTTAGTTCTTCCTCTATTATCTTTATTTTTGTTCTAGTATTCTATGGCCTTGGTTTTATCCAGTTCAAATTTTAGGTCTTCAGTAATATTTTCATTTATTTGAATTTTAAATTTTCATGTATGTTTTCCTTTTATCATGTGCTTTTGATTTCTTTATATTGTCCTATTCTTTTTCTTATTGTTTGTTTATTTGTATAATTTCTGATTTACATCAAATCACAGATCTTACTTGGGTACAGAATTTTTTTTAAAGCATGAATGCTATATATGATAATCAAATGAAGGGTATAAACATAGTCCTGTTATCTCCTATGTTTATTATCACGGAGGCCATTGTTCTTGCGTCCTTTGGAGTATTTTACTAGGAAACTGTCTTCTTTAGTGTAATTACTGTATATGGCAAGACCCTACCTATACATTTATGTTTGTTTATTCATAAATGAGAAAATTTTAACCAATATTTATTAGCATCTTTATTGTATTCCATTCCACTTAACGTCAGCATGAATGTTAAATGAATACTTCCTAAAACTAAATGAGAAGGTGGAAATGTGCTTTGTTTCTGAATCAATTCTTGTTGCCAAATTAAAATACAACTGCTGGAGCCGGCAAGTGGCATGGTGATTAAAGGTGCTGGACTCCCACATGGCCGACCATGGTTCAAGTCTCAGACCTGGTGGCTTGCTTTCTCACTTCCTCTCTCTCTCTCTCTCTGTCTCTCTCTCTGATCAAACTGGAAAATAATAATGATAATAATAATAAATAAAGTTAAATAAAATAATTATTTAAAAATAAAAAAGAATACAACTGCTATAGACCCATTAGATGAAGTTACAGTCATCTACTCCCTACACTCTGAACCAGTGATGTTTATATACAGGATAATACCCAATAATCACAAGGCAATGCTTGAATTAACTGTTTCGCTCTTACTGTCAATGTTAGAATTTTAGTCTTGATGCTGCAAGAAGCTGCCAGCTCCCCATATAACCTACCGTACAGCGTTCCAAGAACATCTATGCTCTGGGTAGAATAAATGTTTAAGTTACTGTCCACAAAAGGAAAATTTAAGAGTAAAAGAATGTTCTATGAATAGAAATATGAGAGCATCAGCATATACTAGAATTGTCCAAGGAAAACTGGGAATTCTGTTCACTCAGTTTTCCATGTGCTTAGTTAAATATAGAAGAGGTACCATGAAGTGGTTGGAGAATAGCATTCTGCTTCTTGAAAGGGTAGCTGCTATGTATGAGAAGGATAGACACTAAATTTTCAGAGTGTCATAAACCTTGCATATTTGCAGCAAAGAAGAGACTTGCACACATTCTAATTCTGTAATGCTGGGAATTTGCTCTTGCAATTGCATAGGAGAAGAAAGTGAACAATTTATTGTCTCAGTTTAGTTTTCTTGTTCATGCAGTTCATAGATTTTTTTTTCCTAGAATGTTTGTGATATATTGATGACTCCCATTGTCCAGTTTTGTAATGAGTTTTCATTTTTTTTTCTTTGTCTCCATAATTGTTTGGTTGAATACTAGCAGAGAGTGAGTCAGACTGTGCTTGCAAAATTTCATTTAAATTTCTGTTCCTATTTCATTCAGTCTGATAATATGTGTTCTAAATCATGTTCTGAAATCTACCCCATATTAACTCTTTATGTGTTGCATTTTAAAAATACGTGTAGAATTTTTACTGTCACTGTCATCGATTAGTAACTTCTATAGGGTATGGAACAACAAAAGAGTTCAATGAATGTTTATATTGAATATTTGCCAGTGTATTATATTTTTAACTTGCTTTGAATATACTAAAACTTTATTACAGTAAGGGGAACCAGCAGTTAGCGTAATGGCTATGTCGCTGGACTCCCACGTAGTCGACCGCGGTTCACATCCCGGACCCGGTGGCTTAAAACTCACGCCGGATGCGTGTGCGTGCGTGCCCAAGATCCCGAGAGGAGAATGGAGGTGAAGGGATTGCGGTGTGACCATCCCCCCTGGGGGGTGATTTCTTGCTTTCTGTCTCTCTGTCTCTCTCTGTCTGGCGAGCACACGTGCCCTATAGCGAAAACCTCTCCAAAAAAAACCACTTTATTACAGCAAGTAGATGTCAAATATTTTAATGCTATAGCAAAAACCTCTCCAAAAAAAAAACACTTTATTACAGCAAGTAGATGTCAAATGTTTTAATGCTAGTAGTTAGTGAATTTGTTTTCTTTTTCTTTTTCCTGTTTTTTAGGTTTTTGCCACAGGGTGCATGCACTTGCTGAAGAGAGACACAGAGAGTAAGAGGAAAAGTGAGAAATCTCGCCTACCAGGAAGGATGCCCACGCTGCAATTCATTCTCCTGTTCTCGTCCTGGGGTCTTAGGCACGCATACACATGTGTCTGGCATGATTTTCAAGCTGCCAGGTCCAAGACTCAGACCACAGTCGATCATGTGGAAGTCTAGCACCTTAACCACCACGCCATTTGCTGGCCCCTGAAAAATGTTTTAATTATCACACTTCTATTTTCTATCATCACATTTCTCTCTAACTCTCTCTCTCACACACACACACCTGAATGTATGCGTGCATGCACACACACACACTCACACACTGCCTCTTGGTCACATTTTGTTGTGGGTTAGAGAAAGATAATCTCTTCTACCTTTCCCTCTTTATACCTGCTCCTTTTAGGAAATCTCACCAGAAATAAAAACATATGAGATGTTGATAGACCTATACTTCTTAAAGCGTGGTTGAAACAGATTGTAATTTCGTATTCTAAACTTATGTTTGTATATAATCAGTTTTATATGATTTTTAAACAGATCTATGTAACACAAAAAGTAAATTATTATAGCTAATTATTTTTGTTACTTATAATTTATTATCACCCAGAGAAGCATGTGTCTTTTTTTTTTCTTTGAGATTTTTGCCATAGGACGATTGTGCTTTCCAGAGAAAGAGACAGAAAGAGAGATAGTGAGAGAGAAAGTAAGAAATCATCCCCTGGGGGGGAACACCGCTCTGCAACTTCTTTCCCTTACTGTGCACCTGGGATTTTGAGCATCCATGCACATACACCCAGGATTATTCTTAAGCTGCCGGGTCTTGGACTCAAACCATCAGTTGTCCATAAGGGAATCTAGTACCTTCACCACCACACTACCTGCTGTCCCTGGGCCTTAGTTTTAACTTCTTCTTTCTTACAAAGATTGCAGGGCCAGCAGATACCGACATGGTTGACTGTAGTTCAAATCCTGGACCTGGTGGCTTAAAAATCACATAGGGCATTTGTGCATATATACCCAAAATCCCAGAAGGGATAGTGGAGAATTGATTGCAGCATGGCCAACCCCCAACCACCCACACACACACACACACACACCGCCACCACTAGGATATCATTTCTCTCTCACTGACTCTTTCTGTTCTCTCCAGGGAGCACACATACCCTATGGCAAAAACTTGAAAAATAATGAATAAATAAAGACCAGCTTCTATACTAACTAACAAATTAAATCCTATATTCCTTTTTTTTTCACCCTAAACTCATTAACAAGTGTTTTTTAGGTAACATAGTTATTTATTTAAAATACATTTTATCACTGAGATAAATAAATCCCTTTGATATGTCATTAAAATCAGTGAAACATCATTAGTGAGAACTAGAACATATATGAGAGCAGTTTAAATATTTTATTAATATACCAAATTAACTCTGGTTTCATTCGGCGTCACGAGAGAAAAATTAGATTTTTGGCTTGTTTTTTATTTTATTTTTCCAACTGGGAGCAACTAGTATTGAGTAAAACTTCTTGGCTAAATTTATAAACATACACTATAGCAATCATGATTAAAATTTAATATGCATAATATAAACTTTTATCTTAATTCTTAGACAATGAATCGTTTCTACATATCCATATGACACTGAAGGAAACTGGAAGATTATAAATAGTATACCTTGGCCAGATGTTCTTAGGTCAGGCAATTGACGATCTTCTCTAAATTATGTCAAGGGCCAGCAGGTGCCGTGGAGGTTAAGGTGGCTGGATTCCACACGGCTGTGCAGTTCGTGTCCCAGACCTGGTGGCTTGAAAATCAGACTGGGGGGATGTCTGTGCACGCCCAAAATCCTGAGAGGAGTTTAGCAGAGAAGGGACTGTGGTGTGCCCATTCCTCTTAAAGAGTGACTTCTCACTTTCCTTCTCTCTCTCTCTATCAGGGGAGCATATGTACCTTATAGCAAAAAATAAAAAACAGACAAAAAATAAGTTATATCAAATACTTTATTAGGAAAATACTTTGTTCAGCTTGTTCCTCTATATATTAGTATGTATCTTATCTATTATTCTGATATTTCATGTTAATAATAATTCCTTCTTTATTTCATTTTAATAGATGCCAATGTTTGGTTTTGTCTGACTTTGTGCTACAGATTTTAAAGGGTAGTATTTTGTGATATTTACATCACAGGTCTAGACTTCAATAGGAAGAAAAGGGAAAAAAGTGAGCAATTAATTTGTTTGTTATTTTGATGTTAAAACAAAGTATTCATAGCACAATCAAAAATGTGATTTTATGTGACATGACCTTCTCACTGCAAATTTATATGTGATTCATAGATTCTACAGCCTTTTTCAGTGTTATAGAAAGAGGGTCCTGGTCTGGGAATCTGTTCTTGGATCAACTGTATCATTACTAGCTGTGCTATGGCTGTGGTAGCAGTCCTTTCAACTCTCTGGGCCTCAGTGCTCTCACTTGGATGAGGATAATGTAAAGTTCCACAATCTTCAATGTCGCCTCTAGAACCAATACCCAATTCTCAGTGCTAACTGAGCAGGAGGCTAAATTTCAAGTCTCTTTACATTGTGGTAAAAATCACTAAACAAAAAGCAAAACTAACAACTTTTAAATACAATAATTCTATCTCATAGGAAGATAAAACGATGATTGATTTGTGATTGTCATTATAGAATATGTGAGAGTCTCATGCAGCTAAAAGTGGCATATGGTAGGAAATATAAAGCCACAACACTCTAGTATCTGGGGGACACCTTCTCATTCTTTAATTTTGATTAATCAGAGCCTTTTTTGTTTCTTGTTCATGCTTTTACTTAAGGCCAGCCAAAGATTTCCTACTACTGTACATGCAGATGTCTTTCAATATGCTTTGATAATTTGCCATACTGCAAGGGCAGACATTTGATGTTAACTAGTGTTTTAGTAATGTAACGAGATAGTGCTTGGACTTCATTGTCTGTGATAGATGTCATTTATGATGTGTCCCTCTGTGGCTCTGCTAACCCCTTTCTCATATGAAATAAGAAAACCATCTTATTTTTATGAATTAGAAAACAGTCATTCTTGGGACTAGCAGTTAGAGTAATGGCTATGTCGCTGGACTCCCACATAGTTGACCGCGTTTTGAGTCCTGGACCCGGCGGCCTAAACTCATCCCGAGAGGAGAATGGAGGAGAAGAGATTGCGGTGTGGCCATTCCCCCTGGGGGGGGGGTGATTTCTCGCTTTCTGTCTCTCTCTGTCTGTCTGGAGAGCGCATGCGTCCTACAGGAAAACCCTCCCACCCACCCCCCCCAAAAAAAAAAAGAAAAAAGAAAACAGTCATTCTTTCAGCAAAGTTATGTGAGCTCTGGAAGTGAGCACTTTATCAATCTAAATTAGACCGTAAGCATTTTGTTCAGTGAAGCATGGGACACAGTTCATTGATTCAGTAACATTAAATAATTATCGTGTTCGAATAGCAGTGCTTCCTGAACTTCTTTAAACTCATTGGTCAATCCACAAATCAATCCCTGTCTGGAATAAGAATTAATGTTCCTTTGTTGCATTCACAGAATATATATTTGCTATCTTAAACTTAAATGAATTGAGAAGTTTTTCAAGGAAGACTCTAGTATCCAGTTCCAGCCACAGTGATAGAATGATAGTAGCACAATGCTCAGGAATCCTGGAAACCATATGAAAGATCAGGTTATGTTTCCTGGTTGACCTGCACACACAGGGCACATGCATGTCTGTGATCCCAGCTGAATGAAAGAGGGATCATGGCATGAGATCTTGTTGAAGGTGCTTGCCTTTCTCTGTCTCCTTTTCATGAAAAAAGAAACAAATAAACTTTAATAAACGATTCTACAATTTAGTGTTTTTGTACTATCTGGATGAAGTAGACATAGTTTGCATCATGAGCTTTTTCTATAAAATATCTCTCTCTTTGATATCATTCATACATATTTAATATTTTTAATTTGGCCTCAGCTTTTGAGTTGACATTCACATGATATATTATTTTTAACATCATACTATTAAACATTTGATGTAAATGTGTAGAAATATGCAGACTGTAGCTAGATGAAAACGAACAAAGAAATTCAAATAGGGGTCCCTCTTTGCAGATAAATATTTAAAAAGTAATGGTGAACAGGTCAGACATTTATGGCAACTTGAGGGGATTATTTCTGAAAAGCATTTTATCCCCAAAATGACATATGTCTTTCTTTAAGTTCCATGTCCCTAGATGGCTGATCTATAATGAGCTGAAGAAGAGATTTTGATCTTTCCTAAGAGTATTTTGTCAATGATCAGAAAGAACTGGTTCCATTTCTTTCCCAAGTTGAGCCAGAATGTCACAAATCAAGAAAGGTGAAGTTTTTCAGCAAAAGGGAAGTAAATGCACCAAACTGAACCTTTACAGGCTGTGCTAGCATTGTATTTTTTTTCTTTTTGGTGTATGTGTAAAATGTATTGATAAAAGGATCTGTGCACCTCTGACACTATTGGAAGCAAATGGAAATATCATGGGGAGAGAAGGAAGATGAGGTTAGCAGGATCGTTCCTAACCAAAGCATTTATGAAACATAAAACAAGTTGGACCAGTCTGAAAACTGTGCAAGATAAGACACTTGTGTGCATTCATATGGAAACAGGACTTTCATAGTTTCTAACTGATCTTTTTTTTTTTTAACCTCTTTCTAGTAGTCATTTTTAGTTTGGAAATTTTTTACATTTGAATACTGAAATTTTCTTTGACTTACTTAAGTTTATGGATGCAAAAAGTTGCATTATTTTTCTCTTTGTGTACATGTGTCTAAGCAGAATTTATGAAATACTTAAATTCTTCAGGATAAGTCTTGAATTAAGATACAGACTGAATATGAGGAACAAAATATTTTCATATATTTTTAATTCAATTTCTCCTCCTTGGCACTGATGACCTATAACAAATATGCTTAATTAGAAATTCCCTTTTTTTTTCTTTTTTTTTTTTGGAGAGGTTTTTGCCATAGGGCACATGCGCTCGCCAGACAGACAGAGAGAGACAGAGAGAGAGAAAGCAAGAAATCAGCCCCCCAGGGTGGATGGCCACGCAGCAATCCTTTCTCCTCCATTCTCTTCTAGGGATCTTGGGCACGCACGCACATGCACCCAGCGTGAGTTAATTAGGAATTCTAAAGTGCCGAATAATAATTAGTCATCATTAGGAAATATTAACCTTTTCTTCTTCTTTTTTTCTGGAAAGCTGGCATCTGAAGATTAATTAAGAAGTTTGGTTTAGAGGGGAGGAGGATACTTTTGAAAACTCCCAGACATCAAATGCTTGTGAGGGTCACCAAGTATCAATCTACATTTCACATCTACCCCAGCCTAGTTTGGAGGCCACATTTGGGCTTTTGCTGCCAGGGGCAGGGCATAGTCTTTAGCGTTCAGCAGTCTGGGTCTCCTTTTGGTCTGCTTTCATTTCAGTCTTATTTTTCACCCCAAATCCTCATCCATGTTTATTTTTCTTACAGCTAAAAACAAGTTCTTTCTACTGGATGATTCTCTTTATTAAGTATACTAGTTAGATAATATTAGCTGCTGCAACAAATAGAACCCAGATTGTATATTGGCTTAAACATTTGAGGTGGTTTATTTTTTTCTTGTTCACATACTAACCTGAGAGGTAATCCTCCTCCTCCCAAAGACATCCATGCAACAGAGTGACAAACAAAAAACAAAGGAAAAGAGTTTTTAGAATGCCATCCTAGTCAGTGAGAAGGGGAAGGGAGACTTAGGGTAGTGAGGAACTTTTTCTTTTCCTTTTTTTTTAATAGTTAATAATTCAATTTTACTTATTTTTAAATTTACTATAGGATACATGGATTCATCAGAGAGCGAGAGAGAGAGAGAGAGACTATCAGGTCCAGGATTTAAGCCACAGTCGACCATGTGGGAGTCCAGTACCTAACCATCACATCACCTGCTGGCCCAGTGTGGAACTTCTTAATGCTTCAAACTTACAAAATAAAATTTAAAACAACAACAACAACAAAAAACCTTTCCGCTTACTTATTTTGTTATTAAGCTATATGCTCACACTTAACTGAAAAATAAGATGAGTAATACATTCTGAATGTAAAGATAGTAAAAGTAAGAAAGGCATTTTTATGAAAAGCTAGCTGTCTCTGCATAGATAAGTTGACACTAAATGCTACCTATAGTCTACTTATCCTGCCATGAAAATATCTATCCCAAGTATATGTTTTCAGAAAAGAGAAATTGCTCTGTGAGGCTGGCCTACATGAGAAGGTCCCAGATTCATGTCTGGAGACCTCCCTGACTACATCAGTGAGCTCATGACCTTCATCCACAGTCAGCTAAAGCTGGGGGTGGCTGAAGCTGAGAGTAAATCCCAGTGTCAAGGTTCTATTGAGGATACTAGCTATTGGTTTCTGTCTCTTTCTGTCTCATTCATAAAAAAAAATAAATGAAATAAACGTAAAAGATACATGCTATTTTGTGAATGGTGACTGTACTATATCATATATAAACATTTCATAAAATCTATTAAAACTATTGTCTTCCTGTCTTTCTTGTGATAGGAAGTTCTACCATAAATAATACTAGATCAAGGTTCTCTAGGATATCCATATTAAATTTAAGAACTCCGGTATGCATATGGAAATCATACGAATAACATTTTCTCTTGTCCACCTAAATTAGGAGACATTTATTTCTTCAGAAACTTTTATCACATTTGTCTTTATAATACTGCTAATTTTTAGTAAAGCCTCAAAATTCCTATTCTTTGGAGAAATTAAAATGACACACCAAGATTAATATTATGTTGAGAAAGGAGCAGAGTCCAAGGAAAGTACAAAAACTCATTCCCAGTTAATAGAAGACAGATTCTACAAATATAAAATAATTTTCCAAACTAGAATTATCAGCTTCAAAAACCAATTCTATGCTTTTCTGACTAGGTGTAGCATCTTCCTTTTAAAAGAAAAAAGTCCAGTCTATTGAAATTAATTATTTAGTTATTATTTAAAATAAAGTTGTACCATCTCACTGACTTCCAGTTTCTTTTATTCATTGAACATACATGCAAACACATTAATTTAACACTTTCTTAGAATAATGCATCCTTCTTTTTTATTTTTTATTTTAAGATATTTTATGCAATCACTGTACATCACTACAGTTTGTAAAATGATTTACCCAACATGAATACACTTCACACCAGTCCAGCTGAAGATACCATATATGCTATTATCAACAGATAATTGTCTATTTCTGTGTCCCTCAAATGTCTTGCTTATTTTTCTCCTTGATTCCTATCCGCTCACTCTGCCCCCATCTCCCACCCTTTTCCCACACTGTCTCTAGTATCTGTAAGCATTTTTCATGCTTCTCTATCCTCTAGTCTTTCAGTTCCCACCATAGAGTGCAGACAGTCTGTATATATTAAATACTGACATACAATGTCTCCCTTCCATAGCCTGGCTTGTTTCATTAAGCAGTAAATCTTCCATATTCATCCAGTTTCTATCAAATGCTGGGGTCTTGTTTTCTGTTTTTGTTTTTTTTTTTTTTTTTTGGGGGGGGGGGAGCGGGGCGGTTCGCTATAAGGCACATGCACTTGCCAGAAAGACAGAGAGATACAGAGAGACAGAAAGCGAGAAATCACCCCTGGGGGGGATGGCCATGCAGTGATCCATGCCGCAATCCCTTCTCCAATCTCCTCTTAGGATCTTGGGCATGCACACACATGTGCCCGGTGTGAGTTCAAGCCATTGGGTTCAGGATTCGAACCACAGTTGACTACATGGGAGTTCAGCAACATAACCATTACACTAACTTCTGGTCCCATGATCTCACACTTTTTCAATCCATTCATCTCTTCATGGACATTTGGGTTGGTTCCATGTCTTAACATAGTGAATAATGCTACAATAAACATAGATGTGCAAGCACTTTTCTAACTGAGCATTTTCCTATCCTTTGGACAGATACCCAGGAGTGGAATTGTTGGATCATATATGGTAGCTCTATTTATAGATCTTTGAGGAACCTCCATATTGATCTCCATAGTGGTTGTACTAATTTACATTTCCGCTGATAATGTAGGAGAATTCCCTTTTCACCACAGCCTCACCAGCACTTTTCATTTATTATTTTTTCATTAGCTATTCTGACTGGGGTTAGGTGGTATCTCATTGTGGTTTTTATTTGCATCTCCCTTATGATGAGGGGTGTTGGGCACTTTTTCATATGCTTTTTGGCTGTTCATATGTCTTTCTTAGAGAGTTCTTTGTCCAGTTCATTTTCCTATCTTTGAATTGAGTTTTTTTTTTTGTTTGTTTGTTTGGGTTTTGGGTTTTTGTTTGTTTGTTTGTTTGTTTGTTTTTTGGTTCAGGCAAGCTGCTTGAATTTCATGTATATTCTGGTTATCGGTCCCTTATCTGAAGCATAGTTTACAAAACTGTTCTCCTGTTCTGAGGGTTGTCGATTCACACTAATTTCTATGTCTTTTGCTGTGTGTCATTCTTAATGCTAAATATCAGAAATGACCAAGATTGACATAGACCCCCATCTCTCATGGCACTTAAAGTATGGAGAAATTCAAGACATTAAAACTAATTAGAATCAATCTGTGGTCTTTCTCTGAAATATAACCTGCTGTTGATTAAGTTTCAGCCACAAATGTGCCTGGAACCAAGAGGAACACCTGTAACAGGATCTTGACACTGTGATTCACTCCCAGCTTAAGCTACACCCAGTTGTAGATCATGGGCATGTGCCTGCCCAGTGTATTCAGGGAGGACTCCACATGCCAACCTGGAAGTCTCTCCTGTGGGTCAGCCTTACCATTCATCACTTGTTCCTGCCACACCACTGTGTATTTTAACATAAATACATTCACAAAGTGGTTTTTATTTTTCAAAATCATTTTACAATATATTTTATTTAAAACTAATTATATTTATTACCTCTGATTACAAAAAATATTATCTTCATTAAACAGTTTTATTTGTCTTTTGCAACGAGATTGCTAATGTTTCTGGTTGTTTTTTTTTAATGTATTTGCTTTTCTATTTTTTTATACTGAGAGAAGATCTATAATTAGTAAACATGGTTTTCTTTAAGGAGCCAATTGAAATCTTTATTTTATGGAAAGGTTATGACATCTACCATCCTAATAAATAACCTTGCTTAAGTCAAACATAGCATCACGTAGTATAGGTTCTGTGCATAACATAGTTAATTATCATTTTGACTGGGAATACAGAGAACACTGGGAAAATAGCAGTTACATTGTTGATTTATATTTAATAACCAGATGCCTACCAGGCTCAGTGTGATAACATCTTTATAATAAACAAAAATGATGTAAGAATTTTTCAGTTTTTTGTCCATAATGTATTTAATAGTTAAATTGTTACCAAATCAGATAGCTGCTGAAAATACACATAAATATACACACCACACCAATAATAGGTTCTTTACTATCACACTTTTGTCATGTGCTTTTACTAAATCTGTATCAAAATACATTGTAAACAAAACCTAAAATTAGAATAGATCTAATGTTCTATATATTTAAAGTGGCTTATACTGAAAGCATCTGTGTAAAGCAGTAAGGAATATTAGTATTTAATATAAGCTAAGACTCAAATTTTCAAAACACATTCACTACATTTATAGTTTGTAATGATTTCAAATCTTCAAAAATAAGTCTATCTGCTTTTTTGTAAAACAACACACCATCCTAATTTAAATGCTTTTGTCCTATAATAGTATAGTAATATTACTACTGTTAGCATTAGTTCTATTAATTCAGGAATTAATAATATATTAGTCCCTGTCTCAGGTCTTAAAGATATAGTTTTAAAAATTAGCATTCTATTAAACATATTTTTTTTTTTTTAGAGATTTTCACTGTAGGGCACGTGCGCTCGCCAGACAGACAGAAAGAGACATAGAGACAGAAAGCGAGAAATCACCCCCCAGGGGGGATGATCACGCCGCAATCCCTTCTCCTCCATTCTCTTCTCGGGATCTTGGGCACGCACGCACACGCGCCCGGCGTGAGTTTTAAGCCAACGGGTCCGGGACACGAACCGCAGTCGACTACGTGGGAGTCCAGCGACACAGCCATTACGCTAACTGCTGGTTCCCCTATTAAACATATTTTGAAGACTACATAGCAGCTTTACAAACCTGAATGACTTATTAAACTCTTCAGAATGATCTACTAAGATGACCATTTCCATTCAGCGTTTTATATACCATTTTTTCATTTGTCTGCTGACTTTTTTTGATTAGCAGTTATATAGCTTTGCTTCCTCTAAACCATACTCTGTAAAATAGACTTGGTACTATACTGGGTACATTTGGGTTTTACAAAATTACTAGAGGTAGATCTCTCATTATTTCAGTTACATACAATCTGATACAATAAACTTATTCACTGACATGCAAAACGAATTATGCTCTCACTTATGAGAAAATCATGCCTCAGCACACAGTTGCTATTCAGATAAATTCACTCATGTCTACATGTTATTAGGTACTAAATTACCTTTAAAATAATCCAGCAATTTAAAAAGTAGAAGATTTTTATTAAAGGATTTTTAGAGCAAAAAGAAGAAATATAATTTTACTACAGGCAACCATTTCTAACATGAATTCGCTGATCTAGAAAATTACTTTAATGCACATATCAATATACAAGCCAGTTGCTTATATTTAAAATTTTTCTTAAAAAAACGGTGACTTCCTTTCTGTGTATAATGAAAAGACATAAGAATCTCTCATAGTAAAATTTTAATTATTTATTTTTGTTACTCAGTAAAATAATCATTAATTGATAATAAACTGAAAATAGAGAAAATAAGTTATCCTTTTTAGGCTTAATATAGTCTTCTTGTATTGAGAAAATTTGGGTTGGTAGAACAATATATCTTTAACTCTTTTATGATAAAAGAGACTTGGTAGTCATATAATTTAAAGTTTAAAAAATAGGACATTGCAAATCTTAAGGAGTATATGAGAGAGAGAAGTGAGAAGAGAATACTATTTACTATGCTTCAAATTCCTGTACACTGCTGAGGTCAAATCATTTTCATTCTTAGTATCATTTGGAAACCCCATGTCTGTCATAGAGTAGATATTAAACAAATTGTTTTCGACTGATAGTTAAATAGAACATAATTTAATATTTGGTTTGTGTCTATCTTATCTTTCTCTAGCTCTTTAAGACATACTACTTATCATTGTTTATATTATTGATAACAATAATATACACCTTAAGACTATTTCTGCTCTTTAATTATGAGGGTGTGCAGAAGGGAACTGTAATATTTCAACATAAATGGTAAGACATTTTCAATAATATACTTGATTTTTAATATCTTACAGAAATAAACACTCGATGGTAATTGTTTATACTTTCCAGTCATGATGCTTATAAGAACAAAGCAGTGGAAGAGAAAAATGAGTCCCATATAACTGCTGATACATGGTGTTTGAAAAACAAAGTAGATCTTTTAGGGCCTCAAAATTCTGCTAAATAATCTGACTTGATTTGATGTGGTCTTTGAATCACAATTTAATTCATTCCTGTTTATTTGTTCCCCTAGTATAAATCAGGTTATACATTATTTATTCATGTTTCCTTTTAAACCATCTCAAATTCACTGCTTATTATATTTCCAAAATGTACATAAATATGCATATATTTCATTCTCTTACTTTCATCTACTTATGTAAATTTTTTATTTTGTATTTCAGCATTATCATTTTCATAAATAAATTCTTTATGACATTCTTCTTATGATATTTGAACGTGTATCTAGCTGTGTATCTAGTTGTTTAGAATGTATTTACTTTATTTTAAACTCATGTTTTCATGATTGGCTCTTCTTTTACCTTTTCCCATAATCCTGTGCTATTCTTTTAACCTTCTTATTCTTTCTAATTTCAACACACCTAGTTTAAAGTAAAATTTAGTTTAGAAGACATTCCCACTCTTTAACAGAAATGTGTTAGCTCAGTCCTTAGTAAGTATTTTCTCTCAAATGGCCCAGTTTATAGACATATCAATTTATAGAAAAGCTTTTTAAGACTGATAATATTAAGGCCTACCTCACTTTAATCTGCATAGGGAACTATGTCTCAGACCAGTCCATTTGAGAATATTATACATGTATAGGAAGTAAATCATTTCCATGTCCCACAGATATCTTGGCTCTCTTTCTTCTCCCCATTTTCCTGCCCTATACTCTTCCCTTCCCACCCTCCTTCCACACTGAGGTACACACACACACATTCTTGGCATTTTTTTTTATTATTATTTATTTATCTATTTATTTATTTATTTTTATTCTCATCACCTGGCATGTTTTTCAAGCCACCAGAATTTGAACCTTGGTTGACCATGTGGGATCAAGCCCCCTTATTTACTTGGCCATGGGGCTGGCTCAATTCAATGGCATTTTCTCAACATGCTATAAAAAAAAAGGAACACTTTTGAGCTTCTAAAGTACTTAAGGAATAAATAATAATTTCAGAATATGACCATAATTATTTAAAATAAATCAGCAATATGAGGTTAGGTATATTCATGTTTATTCTCGTAACAACTTATACATTTTTTTATTTGCTTTTTTAATGTTGTCATTAGAAAGATAGAGCTATGACCATTAGGCTGATGTGTTCATTGGAAGAGAACTGTGCTATTCTGGACACATTAGAAGAATGCTGCTGACCTAAATATAGAGCACCTGTTTTGAGGTTTCTTTCCTGATGTGGTAGAATACTGGAGCTGCTCTTTTCTGCTTTTCTCCTCACTGCTGAATCAAAGCAAACATTCATGAAAAAAATGTGTCATAGAACAGAAAGAAGTAAACTGATTCACAATAAAGGTTATGCAGTATTATCACTATGTTATATGACTTAGTGACATTAAGAGCTATTCACAATTAAAAAAAAGTCAAACTCGATGTCCTTTTCTAGATTTCGTTATAGCCCCATATTGTCAAATAAAAATGCTGGTTCCATTTAACATCTTTACTTAACCACTTTTTATTTACTTCTTCAAACATATGCAGGGCCAGCAGGTGCTGTGGTGGTTAAGGTGCCCTACTCCCACATGACGGACTGAGGTTCAAGTCCCAGACACAGAAACTTGAAAATCATGCCAGACACGTATGCATATGCGTGCCCAAAATCTGGAGATAATGAAGGAGAGGGGATTGCGGCATAGTCATTCCTCCTGGGGGATGATCTCTCACTTTCCCTCCCCCTATATCTATCTGTCTCTTTCCTCCCCAGTGAGTGCACACAGTCTGTGAAAAAAAAATAAACAAAACCAAATATATTACATTCTGTTTTCTGTTTTATTTTTCATTTAATCAGTACATAAAATATCCCTTAGGAAAAAATGTTATTTTTCATTTAATCAGTATATAAAATATCCCTTAGGAAAAATGTTAATCAGTCCCTATGGACATGTGTTTGATCTTTTATAAATGGTTTCTTTGTCACATTTGACCCTGGTTTTCTAGAAAGTTTATAAAAGAGGTGATGATGCCATTAACCAGGACATGGACAAAAAAAATATATTATTATTGTTTTTGCCCCTGACTGCATCATTCTCTTTTGATACTTAGCTACTTTAATATACTGCTCTAATACCTATTATTTTATTCTTGTATCTCTGAGTCTCTTCCCTTGGGCAGTCTCTTTCCAAAAAGGTTTAGATTTGATCATGTGACTTGTTTTGGCCAATAGGACAAAAACAAATGTAAAGGAAGAAGAGGCATGGAAAGTGTTTGCTCCTTGGGTCATGCTCTTGGAGCTCAGAGGCTATGAAATCCAGCCCAGTCACCACCTGCCACCACTACTGACAGCCAACCTATCCTCAGAAGCAAAACCCCCAAAAGCAGATGGCTGGCAACTCACCAGAGATGTGCTATGGAGCACATCCAAGATCTGATCCATCCAATGGAGCCCAGTCTTAATTTGCCACCTTACAGAACTGTAAACTACAATAAAAGGTTATTGATATAAGGCATTATGTTTTGGGTGGTTTGCTAAACATCACTATTTAATAAATACACTACTTTTACTTTTGTATCTAAACAAGGACTCACCACTATCTATTCTATTACCTCTCTGGAGAAACCAGCATAATTATCCACGGCTTCCTTTCCATTTGTCCTTCATCAAATTGCCCTTTAAATGTTGGTGTTATTTTTAAACTTAAAAACATTTTAATACTGAAATCACTAAATCCTGTGTGAGGTTAATATCTGTTTGCTATTATCTGATATATACTAAAATTAAGGAGCAAATAATTAGAAGTAGAAGGATTGATTCATTTTGGAATACAGATTTACGTATCCCTTTCCCTGTATCCTACTGACACTTTTATGACACAAAATATTTCTGATTGTCTAACATGGGATAGACATGTAGAAGGCTGTGAACACAATGGAAAGATTATAGTTAATACCCTTATTTAAGTGGCTCCTAACTAATTATGAGCCTTTTGAAAGCCTTTTGTAGTGGCCTTTTTAGAAAATAACCTAAAAATTTAAAGATAGTCTATTTACTAGGGGGGCAGAAGTGGTTTATTTCTGTGTTGTGTTTTATTTTTTTCTGAAATGTAAAATCTCCATCATTTTGATTCCTTGTTTAATCAAAGACTGATTGTACAGCTTGCAAAGAATACTTTCCCAGGAAATGAAATCTTTATAGTGCCTCTCTCTCATGACTGTGCTTGCCAGCTTCTGGCAGAATTTCTGTTTTCATTCGCAGGGCTAAGTAATACATACACAATCCTTGAAGTAATTCAGAATTCAGTTTCTGGCAATTAGAATGCAAGGAGTAAAAACGGCTAAGTTTGGCATTGGAAATTTATAGGAGTGAACATCGTTTCTCAATACACCTATCGTAAATGTTATGCACAGGAAGTATTTAAAATACTGCCAATATTTTATAGCCACTTATGCTTCCCTACTTCACTCAAAACGACATGCCCTTTCCAAAGTAATCATGGAAACAAATGAAAACAATGCTTCTGCCCACAGCCACTTGATGGAGGCTTTGGAGTTGATTGAGTATACTATAGAACATTGTTAATGCTGACCTTATTAAAACAACTCTTATCAATTTTAAGTGCATAAGCACGTTGCTGTTTTTTTTTTTACTTGAATTTAACATGCCTTACTTCTAGTAGGTATTCAATAAATAATGTTAGAAGAAATGGAAACTAATAAACATTAAACTATTTCTCTATTTAAATTTCTTTTCTAACTTTTTTGTGCCTTTGACAAAGGAAAACACGTCTAACTATGTTGTAATACATGGAGAATATAAATTGTTTCAGAGTCTACAAAAACTATTTCACACCTATTGAATACTTTCTCTCCTCTTAGATTAATACGTGGTTGGACGAGAAAACTTGCTTAGAGACAACAGGAGATTTTACAATACAGAATTTGAATATAGTTGATCAAATACCATTATCTTACAAAACTGATGAGCCCCTCATTGAACCAGGGTGCTTGACAATGGGGAAATGAAGGAAAATATGAGTAATAGCTTTGTTAATTCAATCAAATTGTAATATTTAGAAAGTACGTTTAAAATTCAACTGAATAAGAATAATATTCAGTAAAGAGTGTTAAGTTTAAAGTTTGTTCTTGATCATTTCTATCAAAAATGGTATACTTTGCCAACATCAACATAATGTAGATTAAATCTAGTAATCTTTATGTTGGCAATAAGTTAGTTTTTCCATGAATGTAATAAAAAATATAAATAGGCTTTTTATTTCGCATATTCATATTTTTTGTTTATAGCTTGAAACAACTAGCATATTCAGAGATTAGATTTAGGTATGTAGGATAAATACTGTCATGTGAGAACAGCAGGGTATGTAAGACTTGATTAAATGAAGTAGTAAATACACAAACCTGAGCCTTGAAATGGCTTAACAGTTGATTCAAACCTCAGATGACTGCTAGTTATGGTAAGAGCATACCATACTTTCTTACCAACCTTTCTGCTTCTTATTGGCATGCATCCAAATTTCTGCTGTTTTAACATTTGCTCCTGGGAGGAGATGCAGGAAAAGAGGTCCATAAGGTTCCCATCGGCCCAGACGTAGAAACATCTGCTGCATTCATGAGCAGCTTGCTGGCCCAAGTCAGCAGGGAGGGTTGATGCTTATCAAGTCTGCCATATGAGTAGATATTTCCTGTGCCCTAGGGCTGCACAACCGAACTCCAGAAAAAAAGAAGGAAGTACATTCCTTATCAAAACTCCCTCATTAAATAAGCATTATGTATTTTTAAAGTCATTATCAGGGCACTATAAAATATGAGTTTAGTACTAATACAATTCAAATTCTAACAAATAGCAGAGTTTACTGGGTTATCTTATCACAAATTAAATCATTTGGATTTTTGATGGAGCTTATGCATTTAGAACTTTACTTAGGGAGAGTTGACTCTTAAACTTGAAGAGGTAGTTATTGCTGTTAGTGGTGAGGAAATATTTGTCAGAAAAATATGTACCACACATATACGTATATCATTTTTTAAGATACTTTAAGATTATCTGGTCAATGATTTTCATAGTGGGGTTTAAGATCATAGCCCTGGGGCCAGCAGGTGGCGTGGTTGCCAAGGCACTGGACACTTCCACATGGCCACCACAATTCGAGTCCTGGACCTGGTGACTTGCTTTCTCAATTTCCCTCTCTCTTTCTCTGTGTCTCTCTCTGGTCAAATTAAAATAAATGAAGAATAAATAAAATCAAATAATTCTTTTTTAAAAGAAGATTATAGCCCCAAATTTGAGCTAAATATTTTTTTTCTAATTATAATGATTGGTTTTTAACACACACACACACAGACTTGTGGTTTCAAAATTAGTTGCATTCAAAAGTGTATATCTATTTCCATGTTGCTGCTAATAACACAAACACTTGGAACTTTTTGCAATTGTTCTCTGAGTCTTTGGCTCATTCTACTCAGTACCCTAAATTTGAAAAATCTCTAGCTCCCAAGGATTTATTAAAATTTGGGGGAACACCGGAAGTCACCATAGAAAATATAAGATTAAAAGTTTTGTTTATTTCATTTATTATTTTAGAGAGAGTTTTGCAATAGGGTGTTTGCACTTGCTGGAAACAGAGAGAAACAAAAATCAAGAAAAGGAAATCATCCCCCACAGGGATGGTCACTCTATAATCCCTTCTCCTTCACTCTCCTTTCAGGATTTTCGGCACGCACACACACACACACACACACACACACACACACTTACACAGTCTCAAGCAGCTCCAGGACTCAAACTGTGGTCAGCCATGTCGGGGTCCAGTGCTCCAACCACCACATCATTTACTGGCCCATTTTTAATTTTGATCTTTTTTAATCAGCAAGGTATAACCATAAAATAATGAGACCAATTTTCTATTAGAACTTCTCTGGGAAAGGAATTTTGGTAATTGCCACTTAGTTTGGATTATTACATATTCCTTCCAATGAACTGACTTTAAAAACATAACACTCAATATGTACTTAAATTTGAGCAATAAATATCAGGTATTATTAACATGTCAGCTTAGTTTGGAGAGAGATATGTATCTAAATCTGTCTTTTACATATCTCTCTCTGCCTTTCTATTCATCAGAGTGTATGTCTTTGGTTTAAATCTGTCAAAGCATATAAGACTAAGACATTGAAATCAATATATGGTGTTATGTAAATTGTACATAGAATTCATGAATGATCCTATAAATTGTTTTTATCTGATATGGAAAGGAAATAGATGAATAGGCACAATTTTGAGCATGAAAAATGGACTAATCTACTTTTATTGGGAGAATCAGTACCTCAACAGTTAAACTATTAGGAAACGTGATTTTTTGATTAATCTAATATTATAGTGGCAATACCCGGTTGTTAGAGCAGAAGTATAACTCTTGGTCTCATATGTTCAATAACATCCATGAAAAACAACAAGCTTTATCAAATACCAAGTTTATCTGAAGATTATAGGACCAGCAGTTAGCATAATGGCTATGTCGCTGGAATCCCACATAGTCAACCGCAGTTCGAGTCCCGGACCTGGTGGCTTAAACTCATGCCGTGCACGTGTGCATGCGTGCCCAAGATCCCGAGAGGAGGATGGAGGAGAAGGGATTGTGGCGTGGCCATCTCCCCTGGAGGGTGATTTCTCACTTTCTGTCTCTCTGTCTCTCTCTGTCTGTCTGGCGAGCGCACATGCCCTATAGCAAAAACCTCTCCAAAAAAAAGATTATGAGGCAAGTGATATAAATAGATGGCAAGAGCTAGCAGAAACCTTGTGACTCCTGAAAATGCTTCTTTCTGAGTCATTTCCCTACCTGGGACTAGACTTGGTTAGTATTAGCTACCTCAGCTCAGGGGAGCCTCCAATTCTGGGGTTCACCATCTTGTATGCCTCAGTAGTCACAAAGTCTCTTCAAGTTTGTGTCATAAGCTCTTATTCTCTGTACAACTACATATGATCAATACTTACAATTTACTATTTGGTAAACAATCTCACCAATGATATTCAGTCTAGTAGAAGCAACTTCTCCAATTCTTGTTTATTTTCACAGTATGCATCTATGTATGAATTCCCTGAATTATAAATTTGACCCAACAATTCTTGGTTGAATGAAGTCTAATGATTGTTTCAGGAGTCCCAGAGACTAGAGGGAAGGTTAAAGAATCAGTTGTCAGGGCCAGCAGGTGGGGTGGTGGTTGAGATGCTGGACTTCCACATGGCCAACTGTGATTCCAGTCCTGGATCTGGTCATTTGCTTTCTCAGTCAATATGGTGAGCACACAGGCCCTATAGCAAACTTAAAACATAATAATATTAAATAAGATAAAATAAATAATTTTAAAAAGAATCATTTCTTAATTTTTCTTTTCAATATTATAATGAAGAGACTATTGATTTTGTTATGAATTTGTTTTCTTTTTCCATTTCTCATTTTGCAACCTCTGCCGAAATAAGCATTCCTTATTAATTTTTGTTTGTTTCACCCCAGGTTGCATGAGCTCATAAGACAGAGACAGAGAAAAAGAGAGAGGGAAGGCACACATCTAAAGAGGTGTTGATTTTGGATGTGTGCACTCACATGCCCAAGGTGTTTTTCAACTAGCTAGGAATGGAACTCGAGCCACTGTTGAATTTCTGAGATGCGGCTTTCTATGCATACCACCTAACCTCGTACTATAGGCCAGCCTGCTTCCTAAATTGCTCCCTAACTTTTAAAGATTGTACCTCTATGTTTAATTGAAGTTTATTTTAATAATTTATATTAGAATCACTTCAATTCATTTTAATTTCTAATTAACAATTTAAAATAAGTAACCTCCAAAAAAGGATACGAGATGATAGTAATAATTTCTTCATTGCTTGATCAGAAATACAATTCTGTGAGCTGATTTGTACAAATCTATACAAAGTATCAAGTTTTATGTTAGCTTTTTCTCACAGCAGCTTCCACTTGCTCTTGTAGGGTAATGTTCCCCTAGATCTAATGTGGCACTACAAAGGGCTTAAACATCAAAGCACGTAAACATGGACAAGATGGGTGAAATCAACATTAATGAAATCTTTGTGCATTCAGAAATGATCAAACAGTGAAAAACACATCCTATTAACCACTGTGTTATTACATTCTTTTCCAAAAGGGAACTGGTTCCTTAGGGAATACTCCAAGTTGATTCATATGTTACTACATATTGATCAACACTTAAATAATTAAGGTGATATCATTTGAACACGGTGCTCGAATATGTGCCCACTATGTCTAGGGCAGTATCATATGCCTGTCAGAGAATAAAAAATAACATATAATTCTGCCATCAAGGAATTTATACATGTCTCAGGTTCATGTATCAATGGTTACCTTGGGGATAAAAATTCTGTTACTGAAAAAGAAAACACTTACTTCTATGGTACTATTCAAAGGAGCAGTTGTATTTACTAAGTTTATATGATGTATTCTTATGTAAGGGAAAAAAAACTGAAATTTTCTGTTACCTCATTTTTGTAGTCTTTTGGGAACTCATTATGTATTTGAAAGCATACTATTGTTATCCACTCAGCAAAAATTATCTTTGAAAAATAAAACTGTTTTAAACACAATTTTTACACCCATAGTAGTTTAATAGAAATACTTTTCTTTCTCCCAAATAACTACTATAGTTCAAACATTAAGCAATAAAATTAAAAAAAAATCACTATTATTAATGACAAGAAACTTAGTAACAAAGGACATTTTAAAGTCTAAGTAGGAGCAACAGCAGGTGGCATGATAGTTTTCTTTCCTTTTTGTTTTTTTTTTTTTTTTTTTATACATTTACTTTCCATATGAGATCTCCAGGTCCAGAGTCAGTAACCTAGCATAGCACTAACCTTGATGCCAGCAGGTGGGGTGGTGGTTGAGATGCTGGACTTCCACATGGCCAACTGTGATTCCAGTCCTGGATCTGGTCATTTGCTTTCTCAGTCAATATGGTGAGCACACAGGCCCTATAGCAAACTTAAAACATAATAATATTAAATAAGATAAAATAAATAATTTTAAAAAGAATCATTTCTTAATTTTTCTTTTCAATATTATAATGAAGAGACTATTGATTTTGTTATGAATTTGTTTTCTTTTTCCATTTCTCATTTTGCAACCTCTGCCGAAATAAGCATTCCTTATTAATTTTTGTTTGTTTCACCCCAGGTTGCATGAGCTCATAAGACAGAGACAGAGAAAAAGAGAGAGGGAAGGCACACATCTAAAGAGGTGTTGATTTTGGATGTGTGCACTCACATGCCCAAGGTGTTTTTCAACTAGCTAGGAATGGAACTCGAGCCACTGTTGAATTTCTGAGATGCGGCTTTCTATGCATACCACCTAACCTCGTACTATAGGCCAGCCTGCTTCCTAAATTGCTCCCTAACTTTTAAAGATTGTACCTCTATGTTTAATTGAAGTTTATTTTAATAATTTATATTAGAATCACTTCAATTCATTTTAATTTCTAATTAACAATTTAAAATAAGTAACCTCCAAAAAAGGATACGAGATGATAGTAATAATTTCTTCATTGCTTGATCAGAAATACAATTCTGTGAGCTGATTTGTACAAATCTATACAAAGTATCAAGTTTTATGTTAGCTTTTTCTCACAGCAGCTTCCACTTGCTCTTGTAGGGTAATGTTCCCCTAGATCTAATGTGGCACTACAAAGGGCTTAAACATCAAAGCACGTAAACATGGACAAGATGGGTGAAATCAACATTAATGAAATCTTTGTGCATTCAGAAATGATCAAACAGTGAAAAACACATCCTATTAACCACTGTGTTATTACATTCTTTTCCAAAAGGGAACTGGTTCCTTAGGGAATACTCCAAGTTGATTCATATGTTACTACATATTGATCAACACTTAAATAATTAAGGTGATATCATTTGAACACGGTGCTCGAATATGTGCCCACTATGTCTAGGGCAGTATCATATGCCTGTCAGAGAATAAAAAATAACATATAATTCTGCCATCAAGGAATTTATACATGTCTCAGGTTCATGTATCAATGGTTACCTTGGGGATAAAAATTCTGTTACTGAAAAAGAAAACACTTACTTCTATGGTACTATTCAAAGGAGCAGTTGTATTTACTAAGTTTATATGATGTATTCTTATGTAAGGGAAAAAAAACTGAAATTTTCTGTTACCTCATTTTTGTAGTCTTTTGGGAACTCATTATGTATTTGAAAGCATACTATTGTTATCCACTCAGCAAAAATTATCTTTGAAAAATAAAACTGTTTTAAACACAATTTTTACACCCATAGTAGTTTAATAGAAATACTTTTCTTTCTCCCAAATAACTACTATAGTTCAAACATTAAGCAACAAAATTAAAAAAAAATCACTATTATTAATGACAAGAAACTTAGTAACAAAGGACATTTTAAAGTCTAAGTAGGAGCAACAGCAGGTGGCATGATAGTTAAGGTGTTGGATTCCCACATAGCTGACAATGGTTCAAGTCCCAGACATGGCACCTTGGTTTATCACTTTCTCTTTCCCATTCTCCTCTCTCTATTTTTTTTTTACCTCTGTTCCTAGTGAGCACATGTTCTTTGTAGCAAATTAAAAGTAAAAAATAGTGATAAATAAAATTAAATAATTATTTACAAAACTGAAGTGGGAATATGAGAAACTTCTCTATGAAAGAGTAATGAGGACATGAACAAATGAATGACAAACTTGTTTTAGTACAAGCTCAAGCCAGTAAAAGGGGGGGTGGTCTCATTTATCAGAAAGTTATTTACAGTGTAAAGTTTTTTTACAAAATAAACAGACATCTGTAACCTTTATGAAAAAAAAATATTCCCAGAATTTAATAATGGTTTATTTTATATTTTCTCAATATGTTTTATTGTAAATACAATTTTTATGATTCATTGCCCAAATTAAACATCATGAGTTAAAGATAATGATTAATTAGAGAAACAGTATTTTTTGAAAAATCGAGTCCTTCAACTTCCTTCAATGGCTTACCATTCTATGTAGAATAAATGTATGCACCTTGTTAGAACACTAAACACACAGTATCAAAAACAAACAAACAAAAGCACTGTGTCATTTGCCCTTAAAACCTTTTCTACATGCTCTGGTTTCATCGTGTGTGTGTGTGTGTGTGTGTGTGTGTGTGTGTGGTTTAACCTCTTCAAACAGCCAACCTCTTTCGTGCCTCTGGCTCAGAGCTTTTTCATCAACTGATTTACTTTTTGGAAAACTGGCCCATGTTTAACATCCTTGTTCTTAGGCTATTTTTAAATGGCTGACTATCACTCTGTAGGTTTCAGCAGAAATGTTAGTGTCTGCTTAGCCAGGCCTTTACTTATTCGTGTTTTCTCATCTTTACTGGTTCTCTTAGGACTATAAGTTCTCTGTGATCATTATTGCCCCGTCCACAGGGGTGTCTTCAGCACCTGCCATGGGACACACTTTTAAGACATAACACATACACCTGTTGCATAAATGAATGTCGTTAAAGTAAATTCCACAGACAAAACCCATTAAAATATGAAAGATAAGCTTCAGCACGCATTCTTTTGTTTATAGTTCATATGCCTTATATGAACTGAAATTATACTAGATGACATAGTCTGATGTCACATTTTTTCTTCTGTATCTCCTATCACGTCGTTTTGCAATTTTGTAGTACATTCCATAATTTTTAGAATCTGTGCATCTATGTAGCTCTTTTATGAGAATAACTCCATTTGGTAAACCAATGCAACTTTTTAAATTTTCTACAGAGAAAAATATAAGAAAATAATATTAATGGACTAGCAACTTGGATAATAATTAATATAATTTTGTGAATACAGAGTATGCACATATGTTGCACAGTCCAAAAGAAATATTATGTGTGTATGTGTATGTATATACTAAGATCATTTTAGTGTTCAACTAGGCAACAATAAATTTGGAGTTGATATAATTTGTTTCTCATTTAGAATTAGGAAAAAAAAAAAAACAACATAAACGGCCAGATTGAAGTCCTAGTTTCTTCTCATTTTAAAACTTCCCTCATCATCTTTACCTTATTTTGCTAGTTGTAGTTCATATATTTTTGTATTTGATGCAATTACAAATTTGAAATTAGTATTTTTATAATTGCTTTGTCTTCTTATATTTTTAAATTTAATTTGTTCCCTGAATTACTATTAAGGATTTTTATTTTCAATGAGAGTATTTAATATTTAAAAATATATTATAATCCAGGATTCTTTCACTTTCCTTACTATATCAACTTTCTTTTTTAAATTTTTTTTGAGAGGTTTTTTGCTGTAGGGAGCGTGTGCTCACTAGACAGACAGAGAGAGACAGAGAGACAGACAGAAAGCGAGAAATCACCCCCCAGGGGAGATGGCCACGTCGCGATCCCTTCTCCTCTGTTCTCTTCTCGGGATCTTGGGCACACACGCACATGCGCCCGGCATGAGTTTTAAGCTACGAGGTCTGGGACACGAACCGCAGTCGACTACATGGGATTCCAGCGACATAGCCATTACGCCAACTGCTGGTCCCACTATATCAACTTTCTAAGGTCTTCTAGATGAACCAAATATGTATCTACCATTTCTCTCCTTTTTAGTTTCAGATTGAAATTTTTCCCAGAGACACCTATTTTAAACAGTTATGTCCCACCCAGTCAATTTTTTTGAAGGGGGGGTGCCTCCAGAAGATCGATTATTATACTCTGAGCACTATATTCCTCACCCTGTCTTCAGAAGAGTCCTACCATCTGTGTATTGCTTTCCAGAATATTTCCTCCAGGTTGACATCTCAATTTAGAATGTGGTTATGTGACTGAGCTTCACTGTGAACCAGACTGTGATTGTGGTCATAAATTCCTTTTCTCTGGAAAGCCACCTTTCACATGTTCATCAGTGAGCAAGTAAAGCGAGTCAGTCCTAGCTCTTGCTCATTCACCCTGAAGACAGTATTCTAGAAAGATAAAACAACTGTATTCATGCATGGTAATTACCATGTACCTTATTTCAAAGTTATAGAAATCATTTTAAACCCTGCCTTGTGAAATACATATGTATGTTTATATAATTTTTTTTTTCATTTTAAAATTCCTTTCTTTGCTCCTGATTCTTCATCATTACAATATCTGAAGATATACTTGTACAAGAAGAAAAGTGATCCCGTGACTATAAATGTACACAAGATTAATTTTTCCTTGAGAACTCATGTATGTTCATTCAATAAGCTGTTTGAACTTTTAGAAAACTCAAAACATTTCAGGGAATTAATTAAATACAGATAAACAGAAAATTTCCATTCTAATATTTATTCAGAAATGTATTTCAGTTGAACACAATATTTATATTTAGTCTAGACTATTAGGTCCATGATACATAAAAAGGTTGTGTTTATTTTACAGTTTAGAAGGGAACCAGCAGAAAAACAAGATAAGAATAAGAAAAAAAAATACTCTCTAGAAATACAGGTTTAAAAAATGGGGAACTTTCTTTCAATCGCATAATATTTTGAAACATGCTAAAACAATGAAACTACTAAACAAAACCAGAAAGCTATCATAAGACAAAGTTTTCCAGGATTTGATAAATATTCTCTGAAGCTTAGAATTTTGTAAAGAGAGAAAAATATACATTTACTGATAGGCCTCAGTAACATGATGTTAACAGAAGAAATCAGAGAAATTTATTTTATGTAGAAAGAATAACTGAACCTGGGATGTTATCATAGAGAAGGCGGAGGTATGCAATCACAGGAAAACATTTTTTGAAATGAAAAGGGAGGGGCTGATATTATGTTTTAACTACATTATAAATTTCTTGAGGGCCAATTCTGATCCAGATCATAAAGAATTAACTGTAATTATAAACCCTATCATAGATATGGAAAATGGTAGCTGATTTTCATATAATATTATGCAGTTAACTGGATCACCTACTCACAGTCACTGCGTGGGTCAATTGGAAAAAATACAATAGCTATCCCATAGGTTCCCCAGTCTGCTATGAGTGACCAGGCAAACTAAAATATTCAGGAAAAGAGAAAGAAAGGTGAAATTTCTACAGGAGAACTATGATTCTCTGGGTCAGGAGCTGTGGGAGCCACTGTAAATTTGAAAGGGCCTTTTGTCATGGATCAAAAGCCAACAAAGGACTAGGGCCAGGATTTGGGTACACAAGAGTTTCCGCTGCTGAAGTTGGTGGCAGAATGGGCCCCTCACAAAGGCCATAGTGAATACCAGGATCTGGTCTACAGGATTGTAACTACTGAAGCTGCCAGGTTGGCACTGTCACACTCTGCTATCAGGAGGAAAAAGCCCTTCCAACCTTTCCTGGCCTTGCGAGACCCACTGCCCGCCAGCATTGTCTCTTCCCTGCCTCTCTTTGGCAGTTTCAATGGAACATAGGTCTCCAAAGTGCTTCCTGTCTCTATGGAAACTGGCACATAGTACCAGACTGATGGCCATGCTCCATAGTGGCTGGGCAGAGAGGTGGCACAGAAGGTGGATACCAGGTGTTGTGTCTAAAGGAAGACCGAATCCTGAAAAAATAAACTAGAATCAAAGAAAAATAAAATTATGTGTGTTAGACAGATCGTTTTTCAAATAAACCTAAAAGCTAGAATGAAACAATAACACAAAAAAGACTAGAGCATCCCAAGTAATTCAAAAGCACAAAGAAACATTCCAAAAGTCGAAAGACACATTTTGCACTTAGTTATCAGTCTTAATTTTTCCTCTAATTTCCTTTCTCACATGGTAGAGCATGCATCGCCACTTCTCTTGGAAATTATAAGCTCACATTAATGACACTTGTGCTTTGCAATCCAATAGGCTTTAGTATGCAATATGTGTCTCCGTCCACACAACTACTGAGCCACAACTTTCACATTAGAAGGTTATTTGTTTAGAATGTCGTAATTTAGTGGAAGTAATAGCATGCTGTGTGTGCATTTAGATATATTTTTAGACGATAATTTAGGCAACAAGAATAATCTTGAACTTTCTAAGAAGCAAGTTTTTTATATAAATACCCTAAACCAGTTGGTGAAACAGATGAGACAAAGACAGAGAGAGAAGGGGAGAGAAAGAGACAGAGAAAAAAAAAAAAAGAAAAAGCTGAAGATAGTTGGAAAGAAAGACTCTAAAAAATAGAAAAGTTTTGTACCTAACATTAAAAATGTGCTGCTCAGTTCTACAATTTCTTGTTGAGTTTTGTATTTAAGAAGTCTTAACTTAGTTTATATCTACTGACCCATTTGTTATCTACATTTTTTACAACCAAGATATACAAGAAACCCAATATGAGTATATTAATTTGCATTTAGATGACGCCTTTAAGGGGACACAAAAGCAGTGAAAAACAAAACAAAATGTTACGTATGCTGTTTGATGTAGGTGGTACTATCTCTGTCAAATTCAATCATTTTATAGACCAACTTAACTTTTTATGTTAAGTATACATATGTCCCAAATGAGAGATCAAAAAACTCGGGATGACTTATCTCATGAGACTTAAACATTCTTATCAAAAACTGTCATGGATTCTCTTTATATCTTTTTTTTGTTTGTTCCTTTTCACCATTTTAAAATCTGGTTCCTCCTTTAGGAAAGTTTTGCTCATTTTCAGGAAGAAAAAATAATGAGAAGTCTTCAGTTCCTGTTAAATAACCCACAAAATTTGATCATTTATCCTGAGAACTTACTGACTGGAACTGGCTCTCTCATAGCCCCCACCTCTGGCTGTCTAGATATAGCTCGGTGATTATTGCTCTTAGTAAGTAAAGCACTCAAGTGCAGTGTGCACTGATCCACTGTGTGGCCCTCATTTAATCCGTAGTGCAGGAAGAGAGTTGGCGAAACCATAGCTTCCACTCATCATCCATTCAAAAGATAGCAAGGGTTGAGTGATGCTGTTTTTGAAGCACAGTCATGCTTTGGGATCGGTGTTAAAACATGCATTTTCACTTGCCTACTGCCTTTCAACAACACTGCTTGGTTTCAGAGATCTATTTTCACTGCTTTGCTTAATGCCTCTGTGCTCTAACAGCACACTACGGCCTATGACCAAGTTAGGGTGTCCCTAATCTCAGAATTTACTTCTTTCCGTCCTCTATGGCATGGCACTAGGTTCTTGATTGTCAGGCAGTGAAGGCATGCATGAAACCTGGGAGGGAGGGATGGCTCTTAACTGACTGAGGTCAGCAGGAGTCAAGATTCAGTTCACTTGATTTTGAACTTGGTAATTTCTAATGTAGACAAAGAAAAGTTTGAACCATTCTCTCTCTAATTATATGACAGATGGAAACATTGAAGGAATAATGACAGCTGCTCCATCTGCTATTTAAAGTCAGGACCAGGAGAGTTATCTTTTCAGGATATTGAATTATTGCTCTTCATTAACGTGTCTTTCACGGCAATAAATTACCAGATCATTTCTGTATAATTACTGAAACTCACCTAAATTTTTTTCAACCACTAGTGCTAGTTAAAAAGAAATAAATTTGGCAGTCTAAGTAAAACTACTGTTCAAGAGTAGAGGAAAAATGGAAGCCTGTTTGAAGGATTTTTATTGAAATACTGCTGGGTGGGAGAGGGAAGAAAAGTCAAAACGAGGTGTAGTGAATCCAGCAGGAGATGTGAAGAACGACTTTGGGTGGTATGCTATAAAAATTTAACAACTCGCTATCTGGGAAACATCACTGACTTACACAATTTGCCAGTTTCTGTGGTGAAAATAATCTGTGGTCAATTTCAAGCTACCAATGTATGTTGTGGACTGTGAAGTGGGAAGCTGTACTCAGTTGGCGCTCAAATCGCAATGTGAGCCATCTCCAGTATATCATTCATTGAATTCCAAATGTTTTCATTCCTATAAAAATATGTATATATAAGGTCTTGATACATCTTTGAAATGTTTGACTGCAAAGGATATCTTTCTTGAATTAGCTATTAAGTCAGGATGGTTTACTTCTCAATGAATTCTTTTTGCTTTTTAAAGTTGATTTGTTTCTTCCTTGAAAGAGAGTGAAAACCCTCAACCATGGATGCCAAGATCCATTTTCAGCTCCCGCCAACCCCAAATCACAGGCACAGACATGCCTGCAGTACTCAGGGAGGCCTCCTGATGTGAATCCGGGATCTTCTTCCCATATGAGTCAGCACCACAGAGTGTCATGTTTAGGGCTACACCAGCACCCAGCCCCAGGGGTATATTTGGTGAAATATTAATTTTGCTAATTGGGAGAATATGTAATTTCTTTCAAAAGACTCTGAAATTGAATGGCAACCTTGAGCCATGAGGAGTTAAAAGAGAAAAGTACCAGCTCACTTGATGCCTTCTCTAGGTTATAACCAGAAGGAAAAAGTCAATTCAAAGCTTTGAGCAGTTTGACTGCCTATAACACAAGCTTTTGAATTGATTTTGGAAACCACATATCCTAAGGGTATTTGGGATTAGTAGATTCTCCACATGAGTTTGCTCTTTATTGGGAAAAACTAAATTATTTGACTGCAGGTCCCAGGGAATCGCGGTCATACTACTTTAAAGTAAGAATTCTCAGGGGGCATAAGAAGGAGGGGATATTGTCCTAATCTTCTACCTGAAAGGACAAGGAGTTGGTGTGCTACTGTGTATAATATACCTGGCAAGTACTAGTTTCTTCCTTCTGTAGGCCAGTTAAAAAAAAAAAAAAAGACTGAAATATGTATTAAAAGCAATTACTCAGCCCAGCCACAGTGCGACACCATGGTAAGACGCTATGTTTTGTAGGCTGGGACCAAATGGAAGGCACAAGATTGATCCTGGTATAAACTAAAGGTCAGTCATGATGGTGTGCACCTGTGGTTTCAACTACTCACTGTGACACATTGAGATCCTGTCATAGAAAAGGTAAATTAAAAAAAATAAATAAAGATTCAGCTCCATGTTGCAGCAGTAATGTGCTGCTCAAGGGAAGCTGGATCCTCATGGAAGATTACCTGTTAGATTTCCTAGTCAACTTGTAAACACCAGATGCCTATACTCACGGTCCTGGCTGGTTGGGAAGGCTGTGAGAGGATCAGGCATAAGACCATTCTGTGTGTGGGAACCAGCAGTTAGCGTAATGGCTATGTCGCTGGATTCCCACGTAGTGAACCGTGGTTCATATCCCGAACCTGGTGGCTTAGAACTCACGCCGGTCGCGTGTGCATGCTTGCCCAAGATTCCAAGAAGAGAATGGAGGAGAAGGGATTGCGACGTGACCATCCCCCCTGGGGGGTGATTTCTCGCTTTCTGTCTCTATGTCTCTGTCTGTCTGGCGAACGCACGCACCCTATAGCGAAAACCTCTAAAAAAAAAAAAAAAAAAAAAAAAAAGACCATTCTGTGTGTGCATATCTTTGTGTTCCTCTCTGTGTTTCTCAATGTAGTGCTGTAAATAAATTCTAATAAGTAAATAAAACATAAAAATAATCTTGGCAGGATAGAACATTTAAGACCAGTTAATATTTACATCCTTAGGACTTAGGGAATGGTTACATCCCTGGACTCCCACATAGTCAACTGTGGTTTGAGTCCTGGACCCAGCAGCTTAAAACTCACACTGGACGTGTGTGCGTGCATGTTCAAATCCCGAGAGGAAACTAGAGGAGAAGGGATTACTGCATAGCCATCTCCCCAGGGGGTGGTGATTTCTTCCTTTCTGTCTCTCTCTCTTTCTGGCGAGCACATATGCTCTATAGCAAACATCTCTGAAAACAAAAATACTGCATCCTCTTTTATTTGATTTTACAATTTAAAGTTTCATTGCTGATATAACTATTTTTTTTTACCATCATCTAACTCACATTTTAAGAAACAATGATAAAATTAGTATCACCCAGTAATCTTGGTGGGAAGATAAGAATAAAAATACTAAACTTTCAGAACAAACTCCAAATGGTTCATTGACTTTGTTTCACCATGGAAAAGAAATCACTTAACCTCCCAGAGTCAGTTTACCCATCTGTGAAATGAGAAGGATAATATTTTCTTATGGGGATGTTTGGAAAATTATTTTGCAAATGTAGTGGATGAAATTGTTGCAAGCATCACTGCACTTGTTCCACTTCTTTAAAGAGGCAGACAGTATTATTTATGTACAGGTTGATAGTCAAAATGTCATCTGGGGTGGACTATGTATATTTATTAGCAGTTGTGTGCTTTTTATTACTTAAAGAATTGCTCCATTTCTGCATTACATCAGTACAAGAATACTGAGAAAAGTGTCTTAAAACCATTCTGAACTACATATATATGAGCCTCTAATCTCTGGTAATTATTTCTTCTTTCTGTTTTAGCTCATGTTTTCTCTGATGTGGTTTTTCGCCTCACCTCACTTCACAAGATTGATAGTTCTCCATGTTTCCCTGCTCGAGGTCACCTCTGAGCTGAAGGCTAAACACATCCCACTCTGGCTCCTGTTGACTTTCAAGTCAACTATCAAAGAATTTATCCTAGACATCTCCTAACCTCAATTTACAAACTCCACCCCAAAGATTACAGGGAGATATCCTGGGGAGTTGCCATAGTGACTCTAAGAGGTTGGCATTGAGTAGACAAAGCTACTGATATCAGACTTTTATACTTGATAGGTTTAATTATATAACATGACCATGAACCTCTGTGCTTGAGCCATTTAGATCTGGAAAAAAATTTTCCCCTTCAGGCTCTTCTGTCTCTTATGGTGCCAATCAACAGGCTTCTTGGTAATAAGATTCTTTATGCCAATAGCTTCATCATAACCTCAAGTGGTGCTTGTAGTAATGATAGAATCATTACAAAACTAAAGAAGAAAAAGGAAGTATATTTCATGGATATGATTAAGTCATCATAATGTTCTTGCATATATAAATTATCCTTGACTTAATGAACTATTTTGCTCCCATAATAGTATTTTAACCTGGCCCTAGAAAGTCATTTTTACCCACATTGCCCATTGTTATCTGACTTGGTAATACTTATCTGCAAATCATCTTGCTGAAGTGAAATTTATACATTATGCTTCTGGATGTATGAACTATTTTAACTATTAAAAATGTACTTTTTAAGTAAACTTACTGTGTGAGTTACATTAATAAATTGGTATGACACTTAGGAAGATTAAAAACTTGATTATATACTGATAATATCCAAATTGAAAGAAGCATTTAAAATATGCATTTTGTCATTATAAAATAAATATGTTTTCATTGGAGAAAAACAAGAAAAATAGAATATTAGCTATGTCTCCAGGGTTAGAGTAATCATTTGAAGATTTTGATAGATATTATACAAGATAAACACTTTTTAAAGAATACTCACATTGGTTTCTCCGACGCATTTCTTATTTCTAGAAACAGCTACATCTACTGAGAAACCCTAGTGATATTGGACTCTTTTAATTTCCTTTTTGGAAATTGAATCTAAATTTCTAGTATCCATATTTCATAGACACTGTTCAGGGTTTTAAAAGCTACCAGGGAAGCTTGTGTGTGTGTGTGTGTGTGTGTGTGTGTGTGTGTGTGTGTGTTTTATTTTTTTTTTCCTGCTGCTTTCGAGAATTCAGTTTATTCAAACTACTTATCCTTCAAAAAAAAAAAAAAAAAAAGAGTATTTCCATGATCATTCTTTCAGCTATTTTTGCACATTTTGTATAAACATTTTAGTAGGGAATTTTCTTAGTAGTGAAACTACACAATCAAAATAAGTTTACACTTTAAATTCTACTGTATTTTTCCAAACTGGTCCCCAAAACAATACAACAAATGACTTTGCCACAAACAGAGTGTATGAACACTCCTCTCCCCAACCTTGACAAATTCAGGCATCTTTTGTTATTAACACACAATTATTTTTAATAAGTATTGATAGTTTGTGTATATTGTGTGTGTGTGTGTGTGTGTGTTTTTTTTTCCTGCTGCTTTCGAGAATTCAGTTTATTCAAACTACTTCAATGCCTTATATCTGATAGTGACCCTGTCCAGTATCATATAGTTAATGTAAAGTCAAGGGAAATTAATTATTATCTTCTTACTATTTGAATATAAATCTTTATATGTGCCTAGAAGGAAAGGGAGTTTTCTGGAACATAAAAGGAATGTAGAGAAATCCTAATGGCATGTCAATACTGTTGTCTTCTGATTAGGAATTTTAAATTATTTTTCTCTTTTGTGAAATATAGTTTTGTTTTTGTTGTTTGGTGGCTTAAAATTTATTTGAGTGAGAAGTGAAACTTGGTGTAGATCTTGGGAAGTTCATCGCTTTTAAACTTTCATTTAATCAACCTTTTCTCTAATCCCCTTTCAGGCAGCCAAGGGCAGTTTCCACTAACACAGAATGTAACGGTTGTTGAAGGCGGAACTGCAATTTTGACCTGCAGGGTTGATCAAAATGATAACACCTCCCTCCAGTGGTCAAATCCAGCTCAACAGACTCTCTACTTTGATGACAAGAAAGGTGAATACATTTTCTTTTAAATGTTTTAATCGTATTCTGAAATATCCTAATTATAATAAATTTATTTTTCTGAGATGATTCAAATTATTCCTTTTGATTACCAAACTGCTGCTGCTTGTATTTAAACATGTTAAATATTAAATACTTTAGTTTGCAAGTCATAAACACTAAAGATAACCTATGTCAACTTTTTAATAAAATAAACAGTTTTAATTTTGTTTTAGAAATAGTTTTATGCCTTGTCTTAACAATCATCCTCTCTCTAGGTAAAATATTCTTTTATTCTTTTAACTGCCTTGTGTATATATTATTTTTTTCATTCCTGATAATGTAATGTTATTATTTTATTAATCTTATTGGTATGTATTTAGAAGATCCTGTGGAATTTGGGAAATTTTAATTATTTTACGCTCATGAATGTGGTCTGTAAACAAGAATTATAGAAATTAGTCCCATAATAATGTTAAGTATTTTGATCTTTCAAAATAAAACAAAAAAATTAAGTGAAAAGCTGTATTTAAAGTTGAATTGGACTTTATTAATTAATTTCCATCTCTAATTGAATAATTGGTAAATCTTAGCTAAATGCTTTTAGAGTAGTAAAGAACTTCACATTACATAATTCAAGCAAATAACTAAAAACGTACACCACATTTCTAAGCGTTCATTCATTGTTACAATTTTGGATGAAGAAGTGAGTCCATGAACTGTACAAAAACTACAGAGCTGTTGTGGTGATGCACTTAAATCATATCGGATAGAAATATCCATTGGCTCTCTACTTAGTACAGTCTCAGCATCCGAGTTTCTTATAAATCTGCATAGGTAACAGTACAATAATTTAACATAAATTGTATTTGAACAATTACAACATAGTAAAATATAGTCTAATAAGTGTGTCTAGTCCACTTAAAATTTGTATTCATTACATTTATAGTTTGGGCACTGCTATAGTTTCTTTGTTCCTTTTTTACATATTTTATTTAAAATAAAATCTTTAGTTTCCTTCAAGTAACAAACACATAATGAGTGGCTGATTAAATTTAACTAATTTATTTGACAAATACTTATTGAAAGTCCCTTTTTACTAGGCATTAAGGTTAGAGAATAGTCAAGCAAAAGTCTCTGCACTTATAGGACATATAGTCTAGTAGAAAAGACAGTTAATCAATAAACACACAAAAAATATATCTTAGAGCGGGATCCCTAACTCCTGGGTTGCAGACCTGTGCAGGCCTATGACCTATTGGGGACTGGCTAAGGACCGGTATAGGTCTGCAGGGGCATGCAACAAAGGTGAGGTGGGTTGTAGCAATTAAGACTTCCTGTGTTTGCAGTTTTTTCTCATTACTCAGATCACTGGGCTCCAGCTCCTGTAGGATCGGCAGTAGTATTGAATACTCATGAGAGCATCAAGTCTATTGTTGTGTGATTGTTTCTTTATATATTGCAATGTGGTAGTGGTGTAAATGAAGTACATACTCGATGAGTTGTCTTGGGATATCCTGCGACCAAACCTCCTTCCCAGTTCATGGAGGCATTTCCTTTCACAAGGCCAGTTCCTCCTGCCAGGAAGGTTGGGGATTACTGTCTTAGAGGACATTAGTAAGGAACAATGCTACCTAGAAAAAATTAATCAAGAAAGGAGGGTGTGATAAGATTCTCCAGAGAAATAGAACTATTGGGTTATCAGGAAAGTCATCATTGTGTTTTTCTATGCAACAATGTATCATGACAACTCAATAATAGAATGAACACATAGAGTAATGATAGGTAAAAATGTAGCTAGCTAGATAGATAATTCATTTGTAAACATTGGCTCAGTGACAGTGACTGTGGAGTCCGACAAGTTTGAAACTTACAGGGTAATGATAGTAAACTGGAGATCCAGTTGCAGCTCAAGTCCAAAGATAGTTTGGAGGCAGAATTTCCTTTCTTAAGGAATCTCAGCTGTTCTTTAAAGATCAACTGGTTGTATGAAGCTCACTCACAAATTTCACAAGAACAACACACATAAAATAGTCTGCTTCAGGTATAGTTAGTGGGAATGACTGTTGTTCAGACAGAAAATAAAGCTTTGAAGAATTTTTTATTTCAGTAATTTCCAGCATTTAATGTATCTTGGAATATCATACTGGTACTAAGTAAATTTTATGTGGCTTAATCTAAAATTTATTTGTATTTAATCATTTGTTAACATTTAAAGAACACGTAAAACAAGGGCCAGCAGGTAGCATGGTAGTTAAGGTGCTTGACTACCATATGACCAACTGAGATTTGAGTCTTGGAGCAAGTGGCTGGAAACTCATAGTGAGTGCCTGTGTACATGCCCAAAATTGTGAGAGGAAAATGGAGAAGGGATAGAGACATGGCCATCCTCCCTGGGGTGTGATTTCTCATTTTCCTTCTCACTGTCTCTCTCCAGTGAGTCCTCGAACCCTATGGCAAAAACTTGGAAAAAAAAAAAGATATAAAGCATAGTAACTTAGAAATATTGCTTTTCTACCCTTGCATTTAATAAAATAATCCTGCATAGTAGCACTTTTTGAAAGTGTATGATGCTGTCAATGAAAAACTTGCCCCAAAACTATGAATTTGTATAGCATTAAAACACTTTCGAGCTGTCGTTCATTCATTTACAGGTGTATAATAGCAAGATCCACTTTTAACAACTCTTGTACTGCTTTCTAAGGAGCTCTTTGAGAGTCATGTTTACTGTGACACCTACCATTATTGTGAGGTCAGATCTTCAGGCACAAAGACAAAATCTATTTAAAAGCCCTTGCCTCCTTGGTTAGTGACTCTGTAAGTTATCTTCCACAATACATCGAAAACTAGAGTTGATTCAGGGTATTTCAAGCTGATGTTTTCCTGTAGAAAATAGTAACTTGTAATAGGAGATTTGAAAAGACCTTAGACTGTAGGCAAGCTCCACTTTCTTTTTTTCTAAGAGATAATTATTGGGAGGAAATCATGCTCTATTTGTGGGTTATTTAGCAATGTGTTCCTGCATCTTAACATTACTATAAAAAAAAAAAAAGATACCAAATACATCTGTTCACATTGAATTGTGGAAGGTATGTAATTCTTTTATTTAGATTTGATTTCCCAAATGATATAATAGCTTAGAGATAATGATGAAAAAAGCCAGTGTTCACCTGTGTGTGTGTATGGATGGTATAGCCTATTTCTGTTCCCTGTATTAGTCATTTCCTAACTTCACTGTGGTTCTAATCATTGGTGGCAGTGAAATAACACAAGTACTGAATAAAGAAACCCTTTCATGATTGGAAACCTGGCATGTTTATTCCCTTGTCTGTCAGTGATTCAGTTGCTATGTGATGTCTTAGTGGAAAAAGATCCCTAGACAGTGATGTCCATCAAATGAAAGAATTTGAAAATGAAAGCATTGTTAAAAGATTTGACCTCACTATTTCCCTCACATTGTCTTTTTGCCTATAGTTGCCAGTCTAGCCCTTCCCAATCCTAGTCTTACCTTGAACAAATAAACGTGCCGAGTTGTGCCCGAGCCTAAGTGCAGAAGCTAAGCATGGGTGAGAGAGGCTAAAGCAATTCGTACTTGTGCAATTGATGACTCCAGAGGAGAGCAAGAGAGAATAATCGAGTGGTCTGTGTGACTGATTGTACTAGCTTCTAAGCGTGGCTGTGACTGCTGTCTACAGCTCTACTCTTACTCCTGTCCCAGACTATGTTTCTGTGGTTCTTCACCCTAGCTAAACAGTGAAATCACCTGGGAGCTTTGCAAACAGATTGTCTCAGGGTATGCAGTATCATAATGGTTTAATTGTACGGCAAGTAACTATAAAATGCAATTGAGGTCGGGCTACTTTGGGTGAAGCAAGTCAATTTTCACAAGAGAATCTCTAAGCTTGGATTTCTGTACTGATGAGTTTTTGAGCAGAGAAGGAAGAAGGAAATGAGGGAGAGAAATTGGCTTGGAACAGAACTACTGCTCCTCACTGTCTCTGCTACTGTCTCTCTGAGCTCCAGGAGGCACGCTGAGTAGCTTTTCAGGCAACCTGAAGTTGCAGGTCTTTAAAGGTCCTGATTATGAAGGTGAACCAAGAACTCAGTCTAGCAGCCCACAAGTCCTGGTAGAGTCAGAAAAGCTTTGTTTACTTGGAATTATTAGCTCAAGAAAAGCAGGCTGTGATGGGCAACTGACAAACTAAAGAAGAATCAAGCTAAACTCCCTTTCCTAGGTGCATCTGTCTGAGACGTTAAATGGGAATATTCAGAAATTGCTTCACAAGGGAGATAGGTGTCTGATGCAGGGGTTGGCTAAGATTAAATGAATCATATTTCTTATTCAGGTAAAGAAGATAGAATCAATTCATACTTTTACTGTCTTTTAGCATGTTTAATGTGATCACTAATTTTCTTTAATGATAAATAGAAAAATTGATATCAAACTCTATAGGAAAATTTTCTACATATATTCAGCTAATGAGTGGTAGAGAGGGAATTTGAATTTAGGTCCAGCCCTTGCCTTGGTTTTAACAGGAATGTCCCTGAGAACCAAGATATCAGACTCCAGGTCATTTTAAGTATAACCCAGGTGGCCTGTACCATTGATCTCGGCTGCTGCCTTTTAGTTAAAGAAGATCAGTTCATTTCAAATCGTTGAAGAAAACACAGAGTAAGGCAAGGGATACATAATGGTCAGCCCTAGTCAGGAGAACATTCAATGATGATGAGCATCGGCCGTAGCTGTGCTGAACCTCTCGGTAATCACATTTATGTATTTAAGTTAATTTAAATTTAATAGCATTTTAAAATATAGTTTCTCAGTCAAACTAGCCACATTTTGAAAGTTCCATAGCCACCTGTAGCTAGTGGTTACTATTTTGGAAAAAAAACAGTTCTAGCTTCTAACTTATTCATTAATTGCCATGATAAACCTTGTCCTATTTTAGCCTTGGTTAATAGAATATGTACTTACTAACTGAGAAAGGCCTAGGCCATCACAAAAAACAATAAAATACAAAACAAATGAATTTTTGCTGTTTAAAATGTACAGCTTGAAGCATGGCATTGTGGCATAGGACACAGGAAGTCTAATCTGACCTTTAATTCTGCCTCTGACACCAATTAACAGAATAATAGAAGTTGCTCATTGATACCCAAACCCTAGCAGTTGCATCAGAATTATATTTTTAACAATCTCAATACCTGCTTTGTGTGTAACTCCAAATCAAGAATCATTAACCTACAAAGTAGAAATTCAATTACAATTCGTGTGTAGCATATGTATAATTTTTTAAACACTTATTTATTGTGGTTTTTTAAAATATATTTTTGTACTTTTTCATGTAATACTTAAGAACCTGCAAAAACTACACAGAGTATAAAAATCAAGAAAAAGACTTACAGATTCTTAAGAATAGCTAAAGCCACGCATTCACTTGTTATGGTCCTCTTATCTTCTTTTACTCAAATCTGATTACTTCTGTTACAGATAGTAAGTAAATATTTGGAATAGAGGGGGGATAGGAAGATTGAAAACGTAGGGAGTAGAGGTCATTGAAACACCGCATGAATGCTGTGTGGTATTTGGCAATATTCATACAAAAAAATCAATTAGATCATAGTGCCTATTTTTCTTCAGGTGTAGAAAAAAACAATTGAAGTAGCACAATCTTATCACTTAATGTTCAGGAAAGAGCACTTCAATTTCTGCCTATTATTTACAAAAAATATTTTGGACAAACATCTCTAAGAGCATGTAGTGTACACATTCAACAGGTACTTCTCTGGCTACTTGTATTTGTTTTCATATAAAAATGTGAACTACATTACTTTCTGTGATACTTCACAGTATTTTTGAATTTTTGAATTTTTTTTAATTGATTTTTACAGTTTCCTGAAGGATGGAAAAGAAAAAAACTACTAAGACCAAAGCTTCAAATCACTGGTGTTAATTAGTCAATTATTCTGTTAATAATTTTACATTAATGCTGAGGACAACGAGAGAAGAACATTAAAAAGTGTCCTAAAACAAGGTGTGATAAAGAGAAGAAAAATTATATAAACCTGAAACAAATGTACAAGTTCTCTTGGCTTCATGCCGATCAATGCCATTTGATCATGCCTATCCCCACAGCTGGAATCAATCAACTTGACAGGCTTTGAAATACTGAAGATTAGCTAAATAAAGCATACATTAAAGGGATCAGTATTATCCTACCTTTTTTTTCCTTTAAAACTTAGGTTATTATGTATGAGTGTGCAATAAAACATGAAATTAGTGATGATAGTTTAAAGTTACACAATATTCCAAAAGTATTATTTTATATTTCTTTCTTTCTTTCATGGGACACACACACACACAGAGAGAGAGAGAGAAGCCACACTCTTAACAGGGTCTTGATGTTCTGGTTACATCCTTTCTCAGTCAGCCAGGATCACAGGACATGTGTGTGTGTGCCCACCATACACAGGCCTCATGGGATGCAAACCTCAGACCTTCCCACTTGACTCAGTGTCATGAAGTGCTGCATTACCACTGCATTCCAGCAGCTGGCCTCTATTATTACTAAATAACTGTCAGCATGTTTGTCTTTTCTCATTGGATACTCAACGTTGAAAGGTCCTGTAATCACTCCCATTTATATTCAGGTTTATAGATTTGAATAACTTGAGTAGTAATTGGCAAAACAATCCTGAGACCTGAATCTTTGTGTAAGTCTAATTCACTTCATGTTATGTTATTCTGAAAAGGACTTTATTTTATTGCTTTTTGTTTTTCTTAGCTTTTTACTTTCCCTATGGGAATTATAACTTCTTTTAGGACTGTTCTCCAAAGTCACCTTCTCTGTGATTGATCTCCTCAATACACATATTTCAACTCAGTCACACCACAATAATTGCATAAGCAAATGTTTCAGCAAATGCATACATGTTAAATGACTATGAATCAGGTTCCCATTAGGAAATAAGTGGTACAGTTGAGCTAAAGAAGAATGAACAGACTATGTGCAGAGACACAGGCATACTCGAAAGAAATAGCCATCATAATGCAGCATGTAAAAGCTTGGGGACCAGCAGACGGTATAATGCTTACATTGCTGGACTCTCATATAGTCAACCACAGATTGAGTCTTACACCCAGGACATTCTCTTGGGGAGAAATAATTTGAAACAATGAAGATATTTTCTATAACATATTTTTTTTCAATGTTATACTCTTTAAATTTAAAATATATGTTAAAGTATATACTCATAGACTTGAAGAAATACTTCTGCTAATGACAAAATCATTTTTGGAAATTCTCATGAAGCAAAGAAAATCTTCAGTTATTAATTATATAATTATTATCTCTTAATGCTAGTATGATTTGATTATACAAATTTCAGGAACTACATAACAATAATCATATATGCTGTAAATTGTATTGGTTACATGGTAGGTAGGTAAAGCTAATAGCAGCATCAAGATTTGAAGATTAGATGTTCATGGAGACCACATGTATATGCCCAAATACTCTGAACCAGATTCAATTTCTGAACATTTTATAATTCAGTATAATTTCCATATATGATACTGTATTTAAGAGTGATTAGGTTTCATTTAGATTACTATTAATTTCCATATATGATACTGTATTTAAGAGTTATTAGGTTTCATTTATATCACTATTTTTTAGTACTTTCTACAATGTTTTTATTTAAAAATAAAATAGAAATTTTCTACAAGTAAATAAAGCAGTGGTACTTCTATAAAAATGACTGATTCTTTAATTAATTCTTAATTATTGCACATTTTTATTCACAAACATACATTTTACCGAACCTTAAAAAGAGAAAATGTGTTTTCCAACACTAAACCAAAAAAAAAAAAACATTTATTCTCTTTCTGATAATGAACCCAGTTATTTGTTTGATTTGACCAGTATTTGGTGAGATTTATTCTGATAGACAATGAACGAGGAAATCTCTGGTTATTGTAGATCACTGAGTTTTGAGGAATCCATTTGATGCTGAGTGGAATTGCTTCAAAGAAAGCTTGTCCTGATTAAAATTAGATTTCCTTTATTTTTTAAGAATATGAGTTTCTGTGTTCATGTTTCATAAAGTACATTTGTATGCTTATAAGACATCTGAGTCAGCACATGGTTAGTACTTACTATAATGATCTTTAAAAATGTGGAGAGTACCTCTCTTTTTTTTTTTTTTTTTGGAGAGGTTTTTGCTATAGGTTGGCATGTGCTCTCCAGAAAGACAGAGAGTCAGAGAGACAGAAAGCAAGAAATGATCTCTGAGGGTGGATGGCCACATCGCAATCCCTTCTCCTCCATTCTCCTCTCTGGATCTTGGGCATGCACACATACCCACCCAGTCTGAGTTTAAGCCACCAAGTCCAGGACTTGAAACGTGGTTATGTGGAAGTTCAGTGACATAACCATTTTGTCATTTGCTGGTCCCCAGGAGTATCTCTTTTCATGGTTATTGCAGTTGAGTGTAATGATGGATTGGGCAATGACAGATTGGTTGAGAGTTACCACCACTGCACTGTTTGCCTCTGCAACACAAACAAATAAGCAAAAAGGCAGACAATGACCAGTTTCTGGTGAAACGTCTTGATATCTTTTTTGATACTTCTGATCATCTGTTTTATGAATTAGTAGTTATTAATAAAACAAGCTTTAAAAAAGTACTGGAGCTTTTTAATCTCAAGAGCATTTTTACAAACAAACTTGGACATATTTGTTCAAGTACATGAACATACAAATAAAACCAAAGTCGAAAACACAGTCACTCATTAATGGCGATATTAACTAGACAGTTATTTCATTTTGAATTTACTGTGGTTACAACATTAATAAATATGACCAACTTTTCAATGTATTTGTTAATTTTCTTCAATTGTTTTGGGCATTTCCCATATTTATGAATACAGAAATCTGTCCCCTCCCCACTCCCCACCTCTTCAGAAAACATTGCTAATTCATATGAAATAATACCACTTAGGAATTTCTTTTCCTGTATAAACTTTTTAATGTGTTATTTCATATTGTGTAAACTGAAGATTATACATTTGTATAAATACTCTACGTTTCCTAATTTATTATTTCTTTAGTCTTAGCAGGATTCTGTGACTGATCCTTGGAAATAGCGGTAACAATGCATTTTGCAGCTCTGGTGAAATGTAGGAGACAGCATTATTTTAGTACCACAGTGTGGGTGTTTGTAAGAATTAAGGCCCCCAGCTTTACACCTATTTATATTGAGACTATTGAGTGGACTGAAGTGCAAAATGGAAAACAGGGAGGAGATAATACTGAATGATATCTTCAAGGGTTGTGTATAACTCACTCTTACCTTTTATAAGGAACAATAGTAATCTAGGAAATATGCCAGTAATATAAATCTAAATTTAATATATTGCCTGAACTATGAAAGCCTCTTGAAACACATATAGCCCACCTTTCTTTTAGTAGTAAAAATGCACTCAATGAGATTGTGAGAGTTGTTTCTCAAATAGTAAATTGTGGTAAGATTAGTGTCAAGAGACCAATTACTATACTTGCCTGCATAGACGATGCTTGGTTAATAGGTATTTCTATATTTTTTGGTAACTTAAAATCCTACCTCATGAACTTTTCCAGGCATTCTGCATGACTTGGTTGGATGACTTTTACAAGGTTGGTAGTTAGGGAAGCTGCACTGGAATCCCATTTCTGCCAGGAATCTGTGAGTGATCTTGAGGTGACCTTGACTAAGCACAAAGAGCAATCTCACTTCCAGCCTGTACACTCTCTTGGGGCTAATGGGTTGTGAAGAGCCACTTTCTTTCATGTCCAAGTACACAGTTGAAACTCTCCTTACAGTTTGTTTTGAAATGTTGGAAAGGAGACAATACTATATTATTAATAGATAGTGTCTCCTACTATTTATTTTTGTCAGAGAAGGTGTGACTAAGGAAATTAATTATAAATCTGTATTTCTATGAAATCCTAAGATTCCATAGGAATCCTAAGTTTTCTCTGTGGTATAGATGTTAAAGAAATTAGTGGACCTATTTGTTTACTACACCTTATTTAATCCTATATGTATCTTAGAATAATTAATATTTATATATTAATTCATAGGGTATACAAATCTTTCTATTGAACTGCCTTGTGCCAGGAGATTTTCTGAGTACATTGTACGTAGTGAAAACAAAACAGGCAAAACTGTGTCCTCATGCAACTTAAGAAAATGGCCATTAAGCAAATTAAACAAATAAATATTTAGCTTGACTGTGAGTGATAAATTTTACAAAGAAACAAAGCTTAGAGAAGGCAAATAGAAAATGGAATTTCAAATAAGGTGTGAAGGAAAGATTCATTAAGAAGGTGGCACTGAACCAAAGGTCCTTAAGAAGGTTAAGGTTGCATACTGGTTTAGGTGCTGGATTCCCATATGCCTGACCACAGTTCAAGTCCCAGACCTAGTAGCCTGAAAATCATGCCAGGCATGTGTATGCATGCCCCAAACTCCAGGAGAATAGAAGAGAAGGGATTGCAGCATGGCCAACCCCCTCACTGTGGAGAGAGAGGACTGACTTCTCACTTTCTCCCCACTATCTCTTTTCTGTCTCTCCCTGGTAAGCACACAAGCCCTACAGCAAAAACCTTATTTAAAAAAAAAAAAACAGAAAGGAAGAAAGGAAGGAAGGAAGGAGAAGAAGGTAGAGAGCTAAAATTATGACTGTCTATGGGAATAGTGAACTACACAGAGGAGCAACCTGAAATGAAAGCACTCTAAGTGTGTTAGAGGAAGAGTAAAGCCAGTGTGTACAGATGAGAGTGACTGAGAAATGTAGAGTGCAAGTAATGGGGTAGGAGAGTGAGCAGCTGGGGCCTTGTCAGTCATTGAAGAATTCTAGCTTTTTCTCTGATTAAATTGAGAAGCTGTGAAAGCTGATGCACAGAGTGAGCTGATCTTAGAAAGACTTTCACCGCATTGCTCTAGCTGTCACGGGAGGAAACAACTGTCAGGAGAGGAATAGACCAGATGGTGGAGAGGAAAAGAGGGTCAGAAGCAGGAAAACCAGTTAGTGTCTATTGCAATAATCCAGGCAAAGGATAAAGCTGGTTTGGATCAAAGAAATAGCAATGGAACACTAAGAATAGACTGAATTGTATGTGCATTTGAAAGTAGAGCAAACATTCCCAGCTCATGAAAAGAATGTGATACCAAAGACAAAAGAGTCATGTATGACTCAATGACTTTTGGCTTGAAAACCTGAAATAGTACATTTACAAAGGAAATTTAGAAGCTTCCAAGGGGTGAAGGTGGTTTGGGTCTTTGTTACATTTGATCTTGTTAAACGTTTGAGGTGGGGGTTATATAATAGGCAATTGAGATACCAGTGTGGGGACCAGAGAATGATTCCAGGTGAAGATCTTAAACAGAGTAGACATGTGTCCTTCCACCCAATGACTTTTCCATGGGGATTGATCTGGTTTGAGTGCTCTCTCACCCCAAAGAACAACCAACTAAACAAAAAACTTATGTTGTAACTTGACACTCATGTGCTAATATTGGGAGGTGGAATCTAATGAAAAGTACTTGGAAGAGGGGCAGATCCCTCATGAATAATTAATGCCATCATCAGGAAAGGAGCAAGTCCTCACTACTTTCTACTCCTTCCACAAAGTGTGGACTAGCCTAAAAATGAGATCACTGGCAACAGGTCCCTTTCTTTTTGTCTATACCTGTCTACCTTTCAGTTTTTCTTGGATTTGTTATGACATAGCACAAGAAACTGGCCAGATGCTGGCTCCATGCTCTTCGACTTAAGCCACCAGAATCATAGGACACACAATTCTCTCTTCTTTATAAACCACTAAGATGCAGGAATTTCTGTTACTACAGCACAGCAGACTGAGAAAGGGATCGAGAGAAAAACAGTCCAAGGATCAAGTTCTGGAGCTTACCAGTAACAATAAATTGGGAAATGAGGGAGGAAATAGCATCTGGAAAAAGCATTGAATATACTTTCTTATTTTTTTTTTCAAGTTTACAAAAGACCTTTTCATATATTGTGACATTTGGCCTATAGGATAATCTGAAAATAAATGATAGAGCTGGATGTTGGCTAACATCTGTCCTATGATTTACAAGTTGAAAGTATTTTGACTTTCACTTTTTGCCTTTGATGGTTATCTGTCTTATACATGTCTAGAAAAAAAATCAGTGATAGTGTGGTTCTTTGTATAACATATTCTCCTTTAAATTTAAGGGTTTGTTGGAGGCCAGATGGGTAGCACAACTTTAAAATGTGATGCTCTGCAAGATGATCCCACATGTATATTGCCCTCCCTAAATACACTGAGCATGCACCTGGCAACTATGGGGGACTGACTGAAAGACAGTGGTAGATCATAGTGGTAAGACCCTATTGGGAATGCTGTCTCTCTCTCCCTTTCTGTCTCTTTTGCTCATGAAAGACATAAATCAACTTGAAAAAAATAAGTATAGGTGATGCTTTCTGGCCCAATTCTGCCTTACCTTGTCTGGTTCACTCTCAAAATACTGTGTAGTGAGACATGAATCCTCCATCCTCTTTCCCAGGGAGACAGCTAGGGAAGAGAGTGAAGTCTCAGACTACAGTAACCTGGCTAAGGAAATGACATCTACCCGAAAGTCAGCAGAGGAGCAGGGGGCCAAACTTACGACTGTCCTGGGGAATCTGTGGAAGCCTCAAGAACATCTCCTAGCTGTTATGAGTCTAACTCATCCACTTTAAACTCTTAGGTTAATTTAAGTTCTATTGTGCCACTGAAGAAAACAAAGTGAGAACAAAAACAGCCATAAATGAAGCAAAACACTATCTAAATCCTAATATGCATGTTTGCTATATACATACATTTATAGACTTCAGTTTTTGTATCAAGAATTCTTTCATATTTTACCACCATTTAAGACTTCCCTCTAACGGGGAGCAGCAGTTACCGTAATGGCTATGTCGCTGGACTCCCACATAGTTGACTGCGGTTCGCATCCTGGACCCGGTGGCTTAAAACTCACACCGGGCGTGTGTGCGTATGTGCCCAAGATCCCGAGAGGAGAAAGGAGAGGGGATTGTGGTGTGGCCATCCTCCCTGGGGGGTGAGTTCTCGCTTTCTGTCTCTCTGTCTTTCTCTGTCTGGCGAGCACATGCGCCCTATAGCAAAAAAAAAAAAAAAACAAACAAACAAACAAAACACTTCTCCAAAAAATAAAAAATAATTTAAAAAAGACTTCCCTCTAAGTACTAAGCATTTTTTTGAGGAATATAAATTTAAGATAAATCTTTCAGGATTGTAAATGTTCTACGACAACTTTTAAGAATATACAATATCGGGGCCAGTAGGTGGCATTGTGGTTAAAGCACTGGGTTTCCAGATGGCAAAGTTCTAGGTGTGGAGCCATTAAGAGTGACCACTAACCTTACCTATGGAATTTGATCAGTTCAGTACTTTTCAAATCATCTGTGAGGGCCATTTGTCCTCTCCACCTGAGACAAGCAAAAGTGATACTTTGCAAGATACGATAAAAATGAATTACTAGAAAACAGTGAAAAGGCATAGAAAATGCAAGTCTCAGCTTTTTATTATTAAGTTCCACCAACATAATGTGAAAAAAGATAAAAGAAAACAATTGCAATATTGTATGTATTAATTGAGTATGGATGTATTGAAAATAATATAGAAAACTCTTATTACACTTGTAATTTCTTGCTGTTCTAAAATAAATAAACAGAAAGATTGGAAAGAAATAGGTACTGCTCATATTAAACACCTACATGAATACTTTGTATAAATATCATATGCATCAATTATTTAAATTTTAATGTGGCACATGTGCATGGTTCTTGCTTGTTAATTTATCTAATCCCTTTGGATTGACTATAGCATTCAATGCAGAGAATACTGTATCATTTAAATCATTTCCATGCCTCATATTAATGGCAATCTCAGTAGAGAAATAGTCTTAGACAAGTGGGTTGACAGGAATAGAAGAAGAGATTCTGAAGCAATTTCAACAAGCTTAGGATATTCAGTTTAAATTTTTATCCAAAATGAAGCAAATTTTTTGCTGCATTTTTAGTATTCATCTTCAATCCTGCATTAATAACCAGTTCTAGTATTTATCCTTTAAAGTTATAGTTAAATATATTTTGGAAAAAAGGAATTGATTTGGCATTCATGAATTTCTATTTGTATTTTTTTGAGGAATATGAAATTTAAGATGAATCTTTCAGGATTGTAAATGTTCTATGACAGCTTTTAAGAATATGCAATATCGGGGCCAGTAGGTGGCATTGTGGTTAAAGCACTGGGTTTCCAGATGGCCAGCTTTGGGGTTCTAGCTTCAGAGCCAGTGTCTTGAAAATCACAACAAATACATAAACACTTTTTAAAATATGCAATATCAAGAGCATGGCTTATTTCACAGGTAATTGTACTTGATTTATGGATTATGTCATAAATAATTTTAGTAACTCTGTTCTTCCAGATTTCTAAATTTTTCTTTGCCTTTCGATTTTACCTACCTAAGAAAATCATGTTACATTCCTTCCTTGCAGTAAGTAGTAAGATCTGTAAAGATAGCAAATGCAACAGAACAGTAAGGAAGACTAGCTGTCTAACACACATATTTAAAACCTAGGAATGAACTGGTTTCTTATCTTGCAGGAATAAGAGGTTTTTCTCGTTCAACTGGTTTCTTATCTTGCAGGAATAAGTGTTTTTTCTCGTTCAAGCATTCTCAATAGAAACTTTCACATGTATAAATTCTGCCTCTGCATGAAATATAGGTGCTTACAATCAATTCATCTATTATCACATGATGAAGAGAATAATCTTACATATACTAAATTAGCTTTTATGTAATTCACAAGTTTTACTACATTGCAGAAAACCCTGATGTCCAGCTGATATTTTTATTGTGCAATAAGACTTTGCAGACCAGCTAGCACATTTGTTTATGGGCTGCATGTGCTCCTTAATCAGAATATACTGAAAGGTTTCTCTGCTGTGATGTCTTCTCAATCTACTTCTACAAACAACGGAAGCTACAAACCACATCTGCTGTCACAGATCACATACTTGGAAGTCGTAGCAATGTCAAGTTCCTATAAAAGTTTCTGAGCATTTAGTCTCAATTTCTGTACTTACCTCTCTGTAAGTGGTAAACTGTGGTGGCACTGGCACTTTGAGAAAAATTAGCAGGCATAAAGCGGAAACAGTACTCACTTTGCAGACATGTGGTTAAGATCACCAGTAGCTGGGTCAGCCAGTTGTGTGGTGGTGAAGGTGTCTGGACCTACGTGGCTGAGGATGTGGTACAAATCCTGAACCTGGTGGCTTGAAGGACATGCCAGTTGCATGCGCATACATGTCCAAAATCCTGAAAGGAGGGAGAAATGGAGGAGAAGGAATTGCAATGCGGCCATTCACCCTGAATACTGTTTTTCTCAAACACTTTCTCTCTCTTTATCTCTCTGGTATGTGCTTTCTGTCTCTCTTTCTTTCTCTCTTTGGTAAGTACACATTTCTGATAGTAAATTTTAAAAAATAATAAGTTCTCCAAAACCTTGGGAAAGTGTCTATTAAATAGTAGGCTTTTTTTTCTTTTTTTACAGAGATTTTTCCTGTAGGGCATGTGTGCTCATCAGAGAGACAGAGACAAAGAGTTAGAAAGCGAAAAATCACTTCCCCCTACCCCTGCAAGGGGGATTGTCACACTACAATCCCTTCTTCTCCATTCTCCTCTCAGGACTTGAGGCACACATAAACATAGGCCCAGTGTGAATTTAAACTGCTGGGTCAGAGACTCGAAACACTGTTAACTATGTAGGAGTCCAGTGATGTAACCATTACACCATCTACTGGTCCCCAAATAGTATACTTTTAAAAAAAGAGCTATTAAATTCTGTTATCCAATCATGTTTCATTTTTAAAAAACCTGTAGATTCAGAAGGGATAAATAACATTGCATCTCACCTAAAAAGTAGACAAGTCTTGTAAAGAAATGTATCTATCTATAGCTGTGCACTTAAGTTTAGATGTATAAAGACTAGCTTTGTAATTTATCTCCTGTAAGAAAAATGAACAATTACTGGCATGAGCTGAGTACACAGATAGAAAAATTACAGCCTCTTATTTCTAATAGTTGATAAGAAAAAAGTCAAAACAGGATATGATTTTGAGTTTGGCTTTAGAGTGGGAAGGAGACAGGTTGTAGTACAGTGGTAACTCAACTGGGTTCACATGGGAAAGGTCCTGGGTTCATGTCCCGGGTCTCCCTGAGTATGCTGAGGATGCACATCAATGCCCATGATCCAGGCCACCTGATATGAATGGTAAATTACAATGTAAGGGCTCTAATGGGGGGTTCTCATCTCTCCTGCTCACTCTAGCTCTCTCTCTCTCTCATGAAATAAGTAAACAAAAAAAATAATATATAGAAAAAAAACATGGCAGAACAAATGCTACAGTTTAAAACAGTGCTGAAGCTTTCAAGGCATTTTGTGTTTCATTGCTATCCTGGCATATTTTCACCCAAACAGAATGTACATAGGATATAGCAGACAGTTTATTTTAGCTGAGAATGATTAAAAATTTGACTCATATGGTACTCAATATGGAGATATTATTATGAACCTTTTACAAAGAAGAATACTGAGCCAGTGAGAAACTCAGAAACTTGCTTTAGTCTGCAATGTTTGTGGTGATACATGGATGTAGTTCTGGGTGGTCTGACCTCATCCACAAGCTTGGTTCCCTAAGACTTTAGAATATAATTTCATGGAGAATTAATGGGAGCTGAGACTGGAAAGGTTAGAGTAAAACTTATAAAGGAAAGCAAAAGTATTGACAGAGGTTATTTCCCAAAGGGTTCAATGTTTGTTTACAGTGCACAAGGTGAGCAGGGCAGTGGCTGAGGAAAGGAGGGATGCCTGGCCTGTGCACTGGCAGGGTCCAGATGGCCCCACTGTGCATGGAGAACTGGAGTGGTAAGGGGAAAGAATCAAGTGTGGAAGCAGAGAGGAGTCTTATTCACTCATAGCTTAGTTCTAAAAAGGGCCAAAGTCACTGATGAAGTTTACATTGCTCTAAAGTCCCTCAAAGCATTCCCTAATGTGAGAAGCAAGACAAAGAGGAAAGAGCAACCACACATCTTCCCTCACATCATATTTCTGCACTTAGCATTTGCTTGCTGATGGAGTGTTGTCTTTCCCTCATGGAACAAGGCCAAGCAATCCAGTCGAAAAGCAGTAAGGGTCCAGGTAGTGAGAAGGAAAGAAAGGGAAAGGACTGCTGTGAGAGAGCCTGAGAATGAGGAGTACACACGATCAATGAACTGGTTGAACGTATAAATAGGGGGAGATGTGTGTAGGAGTCAGTAGTATTCAGTGATGACTCAAGTCTATACCTCCAGTGAATGCGATGTGCCACACAGAAATAGAGACATTAGAAGAGAAGAATCTAAAAAGAGGTTCAAGTGATAAAAATAGTAAGAAAAATAATTTTTGAAAAAAATAAAAAAGATGAGTCATTTTTATTGCAATAATTTGCGTACCTGAATGCATATATTGTATAAACTTAGGTGTGGTTAGTCCGGATGTTTGAAAACAACAGAGAACTAATGAACATTTTTAGTAAATTTACCATGAGCCTGTGTAGTCTGATCACAGTTAAAAAAAAAAAAAAAAAAAAAAAAAGAATAGCACCAACAAAAGGTTCACATTAAGAGGATTTAATGAAGATACTGTATTTTAAAGATGTGGGAAGGCTTAAGGGAACCAAGAAAAGCTGAACGACTCATGGACCAAAAGCAGTTAGAAGCTACTTCATGTTATTTCTACACCTGATATGATGTGATTTAATGTATAACTAAAACATGTTGGTATGTCCAGAACCAAGAGAAATACCCTAACTCAACTTTCCCCCTACCTTGCTGTCTCTTGCTCTTGCTATTCTTTGGCTAAACCTAATTATGAGTCAGAGCACAGGGATGCTGAGGAAATGTATCCATAAGTCAATTGCTCAACTCATAGAGCAAATCATACAGAGTGCAGGAGCTGAAAAGTGGTGCAATTTTACATATGCACTATAAGTAACAAAAATACTCTCTAAATAAAATTAAAAGGGCTATCTGTAGTATTTCAAATATGTATTTTATTATATAGTTTATGAATAAACATTTTTAAGTCATTGCATACACTTTGAAATACTAGATCATGTACAAAAGCTTACTCAAGTGCTATAACGCTTTCTAGATGTTTACTTTCCAGAAATGTGGATTGCATTGGGAATGATTTGGAATATAGATGATCATAATTAACAATTGTTATGTTTCCTAATTTCAGTAATAAATCTTTGCAAGTAAAATCATATAGCAAAGGGATTAGTTTTATAATTGTATCACGAGATGACAATTACTCACTTTTTATATTATCACGTACATGTATGGAATTTGTGCATAATTTATAAACTTTCTAATTTTGGTATATGACTCATCTATCATATATTTTTCAAGCATATTATCAATTACTTTACTTAGAACAATATATAGTACCAATGAGTTAATCATGGAATGTGTCATTAATTGGCAAGTACAACTCCTTACTTTTTATATAAACTGCCCACTGTATTACTTAATACCAAATGCACTTACACTTAAACATTACTTTGTACTCCTGATAAAATAATGACAAATCCAATGTTCATATTGCATCCATTAAAGTAGAAGTAATGATATGAATGGTTTTCCTGGTTGTAGGATTTTTATAGGTCTTTTTTTCAAACAATTATTGGAGCAAGTATTCTTTCATGATTAACATAAATGCAAATAATATTGTTTTACTAGAAGTGTTAAGGGAAAATTTAAATTATTTTCTCTTTCTCTTAATTCCAAGATGAAAAAAAAATTACCCCATGGTTATCAAATGATAGTAGGATATGGGGAAGAGAAGAATAAACATTTTTCTTTGAATTGTACCATGGGGGATTTCTGAAATATTTACAACCAAAGTGGCTCATTGATTACTCAGAAAGCAGAAAGATACACTCAGTGTGTGCTTCTTTAACCTGATGAAAAAGACTATTAACCCACCTCAGAATGTATGTGAAAAGTCTTATTTTGTTAAATGGAGAGTTCCCTTTAACCCATTTGGAGAATTGGGTTTCTACTTGAAAATAGCATATTTGAGGAAATTTTACTGCAATTACAAATCAAGTGAAAGTGAGAATTGATACAGTGTGGTTATATTCTGATTGCAAGATAAATGTAGTTGGGAACTATTGAATTATTTGTGGTCCAGAGATTATGTAGAAAACTCTAATTTAGCTAAGTTACGCAAATTGACCCCAAAATGGAGGGTCACATATCCAAGCTAGAAATTGCATCAAGGATGCTGAAAAGCACCATTAAGGCTGCCTCTTTCAATAACCTTAAAAAGAGGGTATTAAGGAAATCACAGTAGGTTTCATTGAGATCATTCTTTTTATTGAATAAAATTGAACACTTAAGTAAATGAATAATCATTTTTGGACAACATAATATGAAAATATATGACCATAAAAAACTTGATAGTCCTCCAGCAGTGCTTGTAGAAATTGCAATCTCTTACAAATGTTACAGTGGGTGGTAACTCAGTAGAAAATTATAATGGCTGTCTAAATTCTAGTACATTTGATAAAGTATGCATTTTTACTACTTTTTCAGGTACATGAAATAGTATAAATATACTGTATTGTGTACTGGGCTGTGTAGATACATAGAAATGCTATATATTCTTTATTATAAATATTTTGGTAAGGAAATTATAAAACTTTAGAAATTCAAGTAATTCTCAGTGAACTAGGCAAGGATGATTATTCTATTTATAGAAAGCTTAATTTCTTTCTACTAATTTTATCACATTAAACATGCCATTTTTTTTTTTTGTGTGTGTGTGTGTGTAGGGCTCAGACCACAAAGGTTCACGTGAATGGTTTCAAAAGGAGAGTCTCCCTGGGACTCATTTGTAACTGTTTAAAAAAGAATAGTGAATGCTGCTGAGCTGTATTTTTTGCAACTGTCAAAGGAAATCTCTATGTGTTTATGTTAGAAATTTTTTTAAGAATTATTTTATTTATCTCTATTTATTTATTTCAGTTTTACTAGAGAGGGACAGAGTGAGAAAGAGAGAGAAAGAAAAAGAGAGAAAGAAAGCAGTCAGGTCTGGGACTCGAACCACGGTCAACCATGTGGGAGTCCAGCGCCCTTTACCACCATACCACCTGCTGGCCCCTATACTAGAAAATTTTAAAACAAAGATTGTATGTATTCAAAAGGTACAGTCTAACCATTTGATATATTGTAACAATTATACAATCAAAGTAACGAACATATCCATCACTATCGTTGCTATACCTTAGATCTCCAGAATTTGTGCCCTTTGTAACTGAAAATTTGTACTCTTTGACCTACATTTCCCCACTTCTTCCTCTCTTCTTTCTCCGTCCCTATTAATCAGCATTCTATTCTCTGCTTCTCTGAATTCAAATTTTTGAGTTCATATACTAGTGAGATAATGCAGTATTTATCTCTGTGACTGGCTTATTTCACTTAGAATAATGTCCTTCATGTTCATCCATGCTGCCACAATGGCAGAATTTTCTTCTTTTTCAAGACTGAATAGTATTTCATTGTGAATACCACATTTGCATGATCTGTTCATTTGTCCATGAACACTTAGATTTTTTTTTTCCCCTATCTTGGCCATTGTGTATAATGCTGAAATGAACTTGGGAGTGCAGCTCTCTTCTATATTGATTTCATGGGAACCAGCCGTTAGCTTAATGACTATGTCACTGGACTCCCACGTAGTGGACTGTGGTTCATGTCCTGGACCCGGTGGCTTAAAACTCATGCTGGGCGCATGTGTGTGCGTGCCCAAGCTTCCGAGAGAAGAATGGAGGAGAAGGGATTACGGCGTGAGTATTCCCCCTGGAGAGTGATTTCTCGCTTTCTGTCTCTATGTCTCTGTCTGTCTGGCGAGCGTATGCACCCTATAGCAAAAAACAAAAAACACCTAAAAAAAAAAAAAAAAAACTATATTGATTTCATTTCCTTTTGATATATGTCCAAAAGTAACCACTAAGTCATGTGGTCCTTATGATAGATTCTTTTCTTTTCTTTCTTTCTTTTTGTTTTTTTTTTTTTTTTGAAAGACCAGCATATTGTTTTTTTATAATGACTGTCCAGTTTGCATGCCCACCAAGTGAGTACAAGAGTTCCCTTTTCTCCACACCTTTACTAATCTTATTATTTTTTGTCTGTTTTGGTAATAATCATTCTAAAAGATATGAGATGATATATCACTGTGGTTTTGATTTGCATTCTTAATGATTAGAGATGATGAGTACTTTTTCATATACCTATTTACCATCTGTATGTCTCTTTGGAAAAAAAATATTCAGGCATTTTTATTCACTTATAATCAGGTAATTTGTTATTTTGCTTTTGAGTTGTGTGAGTTGGGATACAGTTTCGCTATTAGCCCTTTATCAGGTATGTGGTGTGCAAATATTTTAATTCCATGAGTTGTCCTATTATTTTTTTGATTGCTTCATTTGCTCTGCAAAAGCTTTTTAGTTTGGTATAGCTCCTCTGATTTATTTTTCTTTTGTTGTATGTGTTTTTGGTAGCACATTCTGAAACAGAATTATTACTAGTGTCACAGAACATTTTCTTGTGTTGTCCCCCCTCAGGTTTTTATGACTTTAGATATTACATTTATGTTTTAAATTCATTTAGATTTATTTTTGCATATGATGAGAGATATGTATCTAGATTTATTGTTATGCGTATGGATGTGCAGTTTTCCCAGAGCCATTTATTGAAAAGACTATGTTATTCCTAATAGATGTTGGCATTCTGGTTGAATATTAATTTACCAGACATGCGTAAGCTTAGTTTCAACCCTCTGTTCTGCTCCATTGTTCTATATGCCTATTTTTGTGCCAATAATATACCATTTTAATTACTATGACTTTGTAATATAGCTTGAGACAAAAAATGTGATTCTTCCATCTTTGTTCTTCTTTCTCAAAATTTATTTGGCTCTTTTTTTTTAATTGTAGTCCATATAAATTTTAGAATTATTTAACTATGTCTGTGGAATAGTCAATCAGAACTTTGATAAATATTGCATTGAACCTATAGATAACTTTGGATAGTATGGACATTTTAATGAAATTAATTCTTCAAATTTATGTACATAAGATGTCTTTCCCTTTGGGTCTTGTTATTTTTATTTTTTTTAAAGTTTTTGCCATAGGGCACATGCACTCACCAGCAAGAGACAGTGAGATGGAAAGTGAGAAATCACTCGCCCCAGGGGTATGGCCACACTACAATCTCTTCTCCTTTACTCCTTCCGGGATCTTAGGCATGTATGCCCATGAACCCTGGTTGATTTTCAAGCCACCAGATCTGGGACTTGAACCATGGTTAGCCATGTGGAAGCCCAGCAATTTAACCACCATACCACCTGATAGCCCCTGTTACTTTTTTTTTTTTAATTGCTAAAATGTGCATGAACTTTAGATAGAGAGAAAGAGAACGAGAGAAAGCAAGCCCTAATGGGGCATGGTCAGGCCACAATGCTATCATCCATTCCTTCATCCTGTCAGAATTTGGGGGCACACTTGCATACATATTCAGCAAATTTTGCAAACCATCAGGACTAACATTTGAACTGTAGTCAACCAGGTGAAATTCGGTTCCCTATACTTACCTACTGCACTATGGGGCTGATGCTGTTAATTTTTTTTCAGAATTTTACCTTATTTGGTATCAATTACTTATAAAATGTGTATTAAATTTTTTTTCTATGATTGTCAAAAAGTTCTGAAAATAAAGGCCCCAAAACTGGGACCAGCAAATGGTCAGTGGTTATGTTGTTGTACTCCCACATGGCTGAACATGGTTCGAGTCCTGTACCTCATGGCCTGAAAATCATGCCAGGTGCTGGGGCATCCCCAAGATCCCATGAGGAGAAGAGATTGAGGCATGGCCATCTCTCAGAGGGTGAGATCTCACTTTCACTCTCACCATGGGTCTCTCTCTCTCTCTCTTCTCTCTCTCTCTCTGTCCCTCTCTCTCTCTTCCCGTGAGTGCACTTGCCCTAAGGCAAAAACCGCTAAAAAAGAAAAGAAATAAATAAAGACAAAAGATCATGGATTCAGCATATATTTATAATTTTATTTGACTTTAAAAATTAGAGACATTTTTATTATACACTCATAATAAGTCTTTTATACATTCATAATAAGTTTATGAATGTTATACTACCTGTCCTTAAGAAAGAACACCTAGGGGACAGCAGCTGGTGTAATGGCTATGTCACTGGACTCTCATGTAGTCAGTGGACCACAGTTCGAGTCCTGAACCTGGTGGCTTAAACTCACGCCAGGCGCATGTGCGTGCGTGCCCAAGATACCAAGAGGATAATGGAGGAGAAGGGGTTGCAGTGTGGCCATCCGCTCTGTGGGGCGATTGATTGGTTTCTGTCTCTCTGTCTCTCTCTGTCTAAGGCGAGTGCACATGCCCTATAGCAAAAAAACTCTCAAAAAAAAAAAAAGCACATCTAAGAAATAAATGCAAATTAAATACAAATACTGTACTATATGCAAATCAAATATTACACAAGGGTGCAGGTGGTGGCATGGTGGTAGCATAACTAGACTCACATTGCAAAAACCCTGGGTTGCATTCTGTAATGTCATTGAGCTGCTGGGGTGCACGAGCATGGCTGTGATTCAAGCTGGCTGAGACTGGAGGTGAGACTCCTGTATGAGGTTGCCTGTTTCTGCTATCTTTGTTTATCCTCTCACAAAAGAAATATACATTTATTTCAAAAAAAAAAAAAAAAAAGAACGGAAAAGAAGAAGAGATTGACACCAGGCTTTTAAGTGGTTAGGATTTATAATCATATGGCATTAAGAAAACTGGTTATAGCAGAGTCCAAACATACAACTTAAAAATTTACAATGAATGAAATGGATTTGGGAATATAAATGGGAAATATCTCTTTCTACCTCTTAAATTCCATATATGTGAGTTTGTGTTATTTTAATATATTAAAGTCTTTTTCTGGTTCGTTTTGTTCTGGGTGACTATTTTTCTAGGAGTAATGAGATCAACTTTTACTCAATATTCAGTCCTATCTGACAGTCTGCGAGTGACTAGTTAACCGCCTGAGACATGGGAACATGGTGGGTCTCTGGATATGCGTGCAACAGAACACGTACAATGGTGGCCTCATCTGCAGGGTTAAGAACAACTTGATCAAGTCTCTCATATCTCTTAGAGGAAAATCAGTTCGGTTCTGTATGCATAGTAGTGGAAGTAACAATCATAAATGATTTCTGTATCATACACAGGGTTGTGTCTTCACAGGTGACATCTTGTTCAGCCTCCTCGGCTTAAGTATACAGAGGCCCAGGGCACAGTAAGTTGTTAATGGTTAGCAAAGTCATAATTAACACAGATGAAATATAACTATATTTGCCTAGAAATTAAAATGAACTAATTGGATACTCATTCCGCATGTGGGTGTGTGGGAGCGTGCTTGCACTCATGAATGCACATATGTGAACATTGAAATCACAAGTGTGCTGGTTTGTTGATCCTCTGCAGATAATAGGAATTAAGATTAAAAAAAAAAAAAAAAACTTCTTGGAGTCAAGCAGGAGTCAAACCTGCAGTGGACAAGAAGTAAATAAGTGAGAAATAAAAAGAGATTTAATCTGTGTTAGCAGTTTTGCTGGGGTTGCCTTTTCTTTTTCCTCACGTATGTGTGATTAATGTTTTGATAGACATATTTTGATAGCTTCTAAAAAACTAGTTTAAAATTTGAAATGTGTGAGTGCTAGCTACTATGAGAACAGTTTTAACTTCATTTTTTCCCCCTGACTTAGCTGGCCATATCATGTTAATCACTGTTTACTCTAAGCTGCAGAAAAATAATCAAAGATTGCCTGGAAGTCGAGCTCGCAGGGCCATTTTTCATTTTGTTAGCTTCCATAAACTGTGCGAGGCACTGTGAACCTGAAGTCCAAGCAGATTCACATAAACGCTTAGTTTGAATTTGCAATAAATTTTCTTTGCCTTGTAAATTGAGAGTATTCAGAGAATTGTCCTGGTGGTGTTTGTTTGTCTCCATGATTGGTGTTTTTTTTTTCTAAGGAGCCTGGGTACTGTGGTTCTTATTGTCTTTTTTAGTAAAGGAACTTGCAATTTAAGTCCCAAAGGGAATCTTAGAGATCTTGTTTGCAGCTACAGCAAGTGCCATATACATAGATCCTCTGTGTACGAAGGTGTATTAGTACAGAGTGATCCTTTTCTGTCTTAGTCCCTCTGGTAGCGAAGTATGTCTAAGTAGTGAATTTTCTTTTTCATTAGGTCTTTTTGTGTTACTCCCTTTATTTCTACTGGAAGCTAACTATTCCTAGTTCCTTCCTGGCTGTAAAGAATCATATGAGTTTTTAAAACCCAGTGAAAAATCATTTCCCTGTTACTCTCACACAAGCTGATATTTAAAATAGCGTAATTGCCCACAAATCATCAGAATTGAGAAAGAGTTTTAGTTTTGTGGGGCTAAATGGAATAAAAATGATGTTATTGACTTGTAAGGAAGGGACTGAGCCACTCTGATACTATCTGACCTTTCATCATTACTTATTTAAAGAGCTTTCAAGAGAAAAAGAAGAAACTCCCCGTAAGGCGCGGAGGAACTTGGCTGGTAAAGTGCATTTTCTCTTAGTGAAGTGAGCTGAGAATAGTCAAAGAGCCCAGAAGGTATGATTGTAAAAATGACCATTTGCTGCTAGTGTAGATAATAATTTATTCCAGTGAAAGAAAAAAGATATTGTGGTCACATATGGCTTCAGGTTCTGATTCTTTCTACCTTCTGCTGACGGCTAACAATAATTAGAAATTTTTAGAGGCAGGCTAATCAAGGCCTAGAAGATCAGACTCTTTTTTTCAAGAGTCAATAGTGGAGGTCAGGATTAATTTGTTACTTTAAAATGTGGAAATTACTCTCCGTGTTTGAGAGCAGTATGTGGCACCCCTTAACTATATGATAAAAAGGGCCTTGAATTTCACTGTACGTGTGTGACATAAAGGATATCTATTTGGAAAGATTTAATGGGGCTGGAATAGAAGGTAATAGAAACTGAATTGGAGTAATTTATGTTGTGCACCGAAGAAGATGGCCAGGGAAACTTCAAAGACTCTCTCTCCTGCATGACTAAAACTGAATAGGCATTTTAAAGCTATCTTCCTCATACGTGAAACTAAGTATCAAATCTCTTGATTTCAGAGTTTATATATTTAAGATTGTGATGTGAGAAAAATGGTATTGGTAGCGTCATGATACTGACTAACTCATAAAGCATGAGAACAAGAATAGATAATAGGCGATTACTTCAGGTGAATTTTAATTAATCATTGAGAAAGAATTTGAACTTACTGATGACCACGGCTGTCATACGAGAGACGGTTATCTTTTTCAGCACTAAAACTGAAGGTCTCTATTTCCATATGCTAGACTTCAATGAGTTCAAAAATAAAAGAATAATAATTTTCTCCTCCCTGGATTGATTAATCAGGGACACGTACTGTCTAGGATAGGATTAGGAATATGTAAAAGTCATTTTCTCCCTCATCCTCCTAACATAAATTAAAATTAGCATGGCTAACTACCTCATGTGATTTTAAGTTTATGAAGTTGAATTTGGGGGTTTCTGCTTCTTTCAAACTGAACAAATACAACAAAAAGTGAAGGAAAATAAAGATACTTACTGTTTAACTGAATGAAGGAATATTTTTCTGCTTTTGAAATAGAAACCCATTGGGACCAGCAGTTTGGCTATGTCACTGGACTCCCATGTACTCGACCATGGTTCAAGTCCCAGACCCGGTAGCTTAAACTCACACCGGGCGCATGTGCATGCGTGCCCAGGATTTCAAGAGGAGAATGGAGGAGAAGGGATTGCGGCACGGCCATCCACCCCTGGGGGGTGATTTCTTGCTTTCTGTCTCTATGTCTCTCTCTGTCTTTCTCTTGAGTGCACACACCCGATAGCAATAAAAATTCTCCAAAAAAAAAAAAAAAGAAAGAACTAGAAACCCATTGATGAATTTTCAGTAATCTTAAGTAGGTGAGATATTGAAATTAAGGATCTTTCTCCTTTTGCTATTAGGAAAAGAAACCCAGTTACAGAGAAGTTCCACAATATTTAGGAAGGATAATTCGTCACTGTGGGTTTAAAGTGTCAGAAGTATGGTGAAATAAAAGAAACATGGGAAAGATACTTCAGTTCAGTTATTTATTTATTTATTTATTTATTTATTTTGCTGGGTGTGTCTGTGATGTCTTATCATCACTCTGTGGAACTGACGGACTCGCTTCAGCAATCATTTTTGAGCTTCTATGCACATGAGAAACTTGGGCTGGAACAAAATCTTTTCTTGAAAATATCTAAGTGAACTCTGACGAACAGTATATTAAAAACACTTTACTCTGTGCTGTTTTGCAGGTATATTATCTTAGAACATACTTTTCCCTTAACATGTAGCTCCCGAAATTGAACTCTATCAGGAGACTATAATTATAAACAAGGTGTTCACACCCTTACTTAATATTAGTCAAGTACCTGGGATGCTGTGATAAAAGAAGACTGAAGTAAGCCATCTTCGTGATGACCTATTATCCATATAGTTCTTTTCTTTGGCTTTTTTCAAAAAAGTTTTTTTTCTGCAAGCACATGTACTCACCAGAGAGACAGAGACAGAGAGACAGAAAGAAAGTGAGAAATCACCCTTGGGTTGGGGGAGCGGATGACCACCTTCTCATTCATTCTCTCAGTATTTAGGGCACACACAGACAGACAGCATGTTTCTCAAACCGTCGGGAGTAGGACTATGCAGTCAGCCATGTGAGATCCTGCCATCCAAACCTCCGTGCCACTTGCTGGCTGTATGGTTCTTGTAATACATATCTATAGCACTGGCCTAAGATATCAATTCACTGAGGCATTATTAGTAGCATATAAAAGTAAATGAGATGTTTGCTCATTTAGGTAAGTTGTAAGTTTTCTTTCCTTTTTTTTTTTTTTTTTTGCAAACCACATTTTATAACCACTTCATCTACATATACAATACAAATTTTCAGTGGCTGTCTCGCTTTTATCAGCAAGGAGTCAGTTAATGGGGCTAAATGAACAGTGTGGAAATCTCATTCCACATTTACAACCCATGTGAATTTCAATAATGAGTTTGAGTCTTCTTCATCTTTAAAAGAAGGAAGAACTCAATCTTAGTCAATAGGTAAAGGTTAACTAAGTAATCCATGAGGCTCAATAAAAATGTGGGGCTCATTGGTCAAACTTTAAGACAAGTCAGCAACAGCAGAGCATTAAACCCAACCACTGACAGTAGAGCTTTAAGCCAAGCCTGGAGTCCTTCTAAACATGGAGCCCTGTGCAACCCCACTTAGAGTAGCTGTGCAGATTAAATTAGTCTGTAGACTATTTTCTAGCACATATTAAGCACTCAAAAGTAATTTTAACAATTAAATTCTATTTTTTAAAATTTTATTAAGGTGCTCTGGCTATAGTCTACTTTTCCCAAACAAAAACAACAGAACATTAATGATTTATATTTTATATGTGCTTTCAAATTTTAAAGCTATTATAGAGAAAAGAATGATGCCTTTGAATGGCCATGTGATCTGGACCAGAGGGTAGCATGGAAGTTAAGATGGCTCGATTCCCACATGGCTGACTAAGCAGTTCGGTTCCTAGACCCAACTGCTTGAAAATTATACCTGGGACCTGTGCATGAGTGCCCAAAACCCTGAGAGGAAAATGGAGGAGAAGGGACCGTAATGTGGCCACCTCCCATTTGTTGGTGATTTCTCACTTTCCCTCTCTCTCTCTGTGTCTCTCTCCAGCTAGTGAACATGCCCCAAGAAACAAAAAAAAAAAAAAAGCCATGCAATCACATGAGGAATTAGATTTATGCCAGAGAGTTATGAAGAGTAGGGAGTGGTGAGAAATAGGGAGAAACTTACTGTGTACGACAATTTTCCTTTGGAAAATCTTTAGAGGATAGTAACATATAATGTGATGCTGGACTGTAGGAAAAACACTTAGAACAGGTTTGTGACTGGGGGCACAAGTGATAGAAAGTCAAATTGACAGAAATACACAACATACGTAATGTATTGGTAGTTAAATTGTGAGAAGAACTGGGATAAGTTAGTTCTCAGAATTGATTTAAACGTTACTTGCTCTCTCTTTTCTCATCTTTTTTCTTTCTACTTACTGCTTTCATGCTCTCAGAATAGTGACTAGTTAGTTGAATATGAAGGAAAAAAATGGCAGTTGACAACCATTGGTGATGTTTACGTTGCTAGCTTTCCAAATTTTATATATATAAACTTTATGAAAAATGTTGAGAGATAAAGGTGGTCTGATTCTCTTGTCTTTGGTCAGGAATCTCCCCCAGACTGCCAACTTATGGTCATGTTGTGGGTGAGAGGTCACAAAGTATAGATACTGTCATTGAGAGCTGTACGTGTGTCCAGTGTAGGGGAACCATTATGAAGGCAGACACCCAAATTATGCTTCCAAAACAAAACATAAACTTCTCATAATAAAAAAAGAACTTAAACCAAGGATTTGAAATTACCAATTGAGAGAAAATTGGGAAAAAAAAAAAGTCAAATCCTTGCTTTAAAGGTTAGAATAGCATAGAGGACGTAAAAGGGGTAGGCAAATCATATTCTATAGTAATTAAATTCCTTAGACATTTTAAAATTCTTTATCAGAGACCTAATGTTGACAGGTTGCCTTAATAATCTTACTGCCAGCGACTCTCAATCTTCGCTGTGTCTCAGTAACTTCTGGTGCAGATTTTAAACATACAGATGTGCAGGGCCCATCTCTTGAGATTGAGTCAATCAGTTTTGAGCCTGGCTCCAGCAATAGTATTTTAAAGCACTCCCCGGTGAGTTTGACACGCTGCCCAGTTCTCAAATCACCAAGTATTTAAGCATCAAGTATGTAAATAACTCCTTATTGGTTCTGTATTCTATTTTAATATTTGTATAATAGATATCAGCTATAGATTAAAGCAATTTTTTTTGTCCAGTTACAATAATAAAATGGGGCTATGATGATGACTAAAATGATTCGGATGGTCTAAAGGCGAATAAACAGTTATTGCCTTTAAGGAACTTATAACCTACAGCTCAAAATGTAATTGAAAGGCCCTACTGCAAATCCACTTGGGGGTGCTTGTTAAAATTTCAGATGCCTTAAACTTACCCTGACCTACTGAATCAGAATCTCTGGGGCTGGGCCCCAGCCGTGCCTTTGGCCAAGCTCTTCTCTTGAACATATGCACTTGGAAGTTGAAGACCCATGGTCTACCGCTACCTGCCTACTTCTCACAGCTCTTCTTTCCTGAAGCAAATTTAACAGCCAAGACTGTGGTGCCCTAATTAGCATTGCTGCTCACCTGGTGCCTATAATTCATTGTACAGACTAGTGCCTGCCTAGGAGAAATCAACCTGCTGCTTTGATTTTTTTTTTCCCCTATTGCTTTACTAGCAGCAGCAACCCTCTTTTTAGTTATTGAAAGAGTACCATTTCCTCTCTATTCAGTTAAAGAGGACTAGTCCAGATTATGCAGGCATTGTTATTTTTATATACTCATGTGCCTTTTATACTATTTGTAATAATTACTCTTATTGTTTCTATATTTTTCCTCACTGCACTTTGGTCCTATGAAAAATGCTAATACTGACAAGAGTAAGCAATCAAAATATGTTATTAGTTATTCTTTTTGTTGCTGTTTTTATTAATTATTCTTTATCCTCATTTCTGTTTTAACCTTGGGACTGTTTCTTTGTACTGACTATTCTGCCCCTTCTGTCATGGGAGCTCCATGAATGCACATTGCAATTGGTATACTTACCTCGTGCACATAAATATCAAATTGTCTAATATTAGCGAACTTGAAGAAAGTGAGATTGAAAGGGTAAAGGCATTCTTTTTCATAATTATAAGGGTGGAAGTCTAGTATACTCATTTCATGGTAAAAAAGAAAACATCAAAACCATATGTCTTTACATTATTCATTCAGGAAAAACACTGCATTTGGTTACCACAACTTAGAGTAAGCAAATGGCTATGTGCTTTTTACAGATGTCGTGGGATAGTGCATTCAGTAACAAAAAAATGAGTATTATTGCCATTTGAGAGTTACACGTAATTATGAGTAATAAAAGAAGGATGATAAAAAGATAGCATCATTTCTTGCAATTCTGGTAGGAATTTTATATTCCACATTTCTCTTTATCTACGTATACCAGTTCATTCTGTTTCAGCCTTTTTCCTGTAATTACTTACATTTCATTCTGCATGCATCCATTTTTTGACAGCCATGTTTCTTTCGTTCAATAAAGGCTATCAAGCATTCTTTGACTGTTCCTATTGCATCAACCTTAATTAGCTTTTGATTACTGTTAATTTCACAGCATTTTCCCTTTAATAAGTTGCATCAAAATGCTTTCATTTTTGTTACAGCGAGTATAATTAGTTTTTGAGCCTTGTTTCTGTTTTCCTTTCCATTTTTAGAAAAAAAAAAAAAAAAAAAAATGACAACACCCACTGTCTTTGTTTCTATGAGAGTATCCATGACTTACAACTTGGTATTCACCAAAAGCTCTCACCTAAGACTGACAATACTAAATCATGATAACTTGTAACCTTTTTATTTGCAACAGGAATTTCCCATACTCACACAATTATAGTTATTTCTAATTCTTTAAAATAAATAGTATAATTGTATTTTCAATTTCTAAAAGGGCCAAATTCCATTTTTAAACGAGTACTCTGACAGGCCCATCAATTCAATGAGAGAACTGATTAGCACTTCATGTATTCAATCATGTCACATAAAATATCTATACTCTCATGTAAGAAATCCATTGTGCATTGAGTCTTGGTGAGCCAAACTCTTACTTGTAATATCACTTAAGATAAAATGCTACCCAAATTATTTTTTGAAACAATAAAATAATGAGTTATACTTTTTAATATTAAGGTATAATTATTATTTTAATCATATGAATAAAAGCTAATAATTTACATATTGAGATCACATAAAGCAATAAATCTTTTAAGTTTAATTTTGTGATTTGAAATATGAATTGGACATATGAAAACTTTTGATTACTGGTCCAGCTATACTGACACATGAGGCAGGGTGCTACTCTGAGTTGCTGGAGGCCATAGGGAAGACTGAGATTCAGATTCCTGGTGGAATTGAGCATGTTGGGTGTGATCACACAAATGCTTGTGATCCTGACTGGCTAAAAAGGCTGGAGAGAATGCAGCATGATAAGCAACTGTTAAGGGGGTCTCTCTCTCTCTCTCTCTCTTCTATATATATTTCTACTGAAAGAAACAAAATTTAAAAAAATATTTTAGTTACTTATCCAAAAAAAAAAACAAAACCAAAAAACTAAACACAAAGCAAGTAGGCATACAATGCATGTTTCTACTGGCAATCAATAGGTATTGATATTAAAACATCAATAACTCTAAATTTGTCTGTACTATTCAATATCACAATTCCATATTGTAATGATTGTAATAATATAAAAATCAGTATTATAGATGGGTTGGATTTTTGTGAAATAAAATTAAATGTTTAATTAGAAGATTGATTAAATTCAATATTACAATCACATGATAAATAAAAACTATCTTTTTAAGGTTGTTGCCATAGGATGAGTGTATTTGCTGAAGAGAGACAGAGAGAGAGAGAGAGTGAGGGGAAAAGTGAGAAATCACTCCCCAGGGCATGACCACACCACAGTCCCTTCTACTCCATTCTCCTCCTGAGATTTTGGGGCACACACACACATGCCTGGCATGACTTTCAAGCCTTTAAGTCCAGGACTTGAACCACGGTTAGCCATATGGGAGTCCAGGGACTTAACCACTATGCCACCTGCTGGCCCAAGAAAATGCAAAACTAGAGAGAGAAGTGACAATTACAAAACTTAAAATTGAGCATTACAGGCGATGGTATCCTTTAGGCACATATTTCAAGGCGTGTTTCAGTAATAAGCTGGGATTATATATGGGATGACTTGGAGAGAGAAGGGGACTGTGTAACACATGAGGCACAGAATAGAGAAAGGTCCACATGTCCAATACCGCATGCACTTAGTGTACCTTCTTAGAAAAATGGGAAACCTGGCATTTGAAGGACCTTAAAATTCATCCAACCCTACTATCTTTCTTATGTTATCTTCATGTCTACATCATTCTCCTAAATGCTCATTCAAAATTTGTTTGGTTATTACTGATAAAACAAACTTCCTCCCTTTAAAGTCATCCCAAATATCTTCAGCTGTTTCTAAAATACAAGTTTTAGACTAAAGTCCAACAACTTGTTACTTTCATTCTTGGGTTCTAATTCTACTCAATTTACCCACATTGGTGGTACTTGGAAGAGGGTGATGTTGGGGGATTTGCCTAATGTTTCCAGTACACATAATTAAGACTCAAAATAATATTTTTGTTTCAGTTAACAGATTTCATAATTCTACTGCAATGAAGATACTATATAGCAATAGAAATATATCATTTTTTCTTGTTTTGTATTTAGAAAGAAGATTACAGAACCTATCACATATTGGTTTGATTAACTTTCAAATGATGCTAATTTTTCTAATTTCATTGACATACTGACTAAGAAGCCTTTATAATACTGTTAAAACATTTTCAGGGCATGTGGTTTATAAAATCACAGTTTCTGTTTCATAACAAATTCTAATACATGTTTATTTTCTGTAATAAACTCTTTACCATGCACACATTACTGCCTTTTACATTTTTTAAATGTAATTGCTCTAATGCATATATTTTCTAATCCTGCAGCTGTTGCAGAGGTTAAAAAAGTCTACTAAGAAAATATTCACGATGAACCTTCATGATTAGTTCTTCTGTGTATTGCTCCAGAGAAAAACAAATTAGCAGTAGGAGGAAAATCTGTTCTGGGAAGTCCCACACTGCCGGTGTAATGACCTATCTTCACAAGAGGATTGAATAGAATAGATCCATTGTGACTTCCCAAATGGCCTTGGCTGGCAGCCTCTGGAGAGGAGGAACAATGGCTGAAGTGATAGAGAAAATAAAATGTTCTGCTTGATTGCAAGTTATATTTCCCTGCTTTCCCCAACCCTCTTTCGAAAAAAATATTGCCCTTTCAGACCAGGGCACCTGCTATTTTTTGTCAAAGGATCATGAAAAAATTGAATTTGGATCAATGAGATTAATCTTCTTGGGTTACCTAATTTCCTGTTTTGGGTCACTTAAATTCATCTCAAATCTAAATTTCTTTCAGAAAGTTGTTCTACAGACAAAGCACCATCACATATTTTCTTGGCAAAATTAGGAAGCGGGAAACCTCATCTCCACGCTCTCTTCCTCCTTGCACCCTCCTGAGATACCGAGGACAGAGAGGATCCCCCATAAGCTTTAATTCAACCTCAATTTGGTTTCCAAACTCAGTCTTATGTCTTCCTTTCAGTTATCATGCTTTTACGACTATTGTTAACTTTTGGTAAGAGGCAAGGCTATAACTTATAAATAGTTATAGATTAGTTAATTTTATATCAAATTCATAAAACAGTAGACACTCTACACAAAATTATTTAGCATTGGCCCATATATATTAGACAGCAGATCAGAATTATTTGTAAAAGATACATAATTGTAGCATGCATTCCTATAACTGCCAGTTACAGGTGCTATCTATAAAAGCATAACATAAAGGGATAATTTTATAATTATACATTAGTGATCTCTCTGCATTATTGCAGAGGAAATAGGAAAAGGAAGTCGTGTAAGTATGATTCAATGTTAAGCACTGTCATGTCCTTGGAGGCAGCCATAGTGTTTACATTTACCTGAAGCAATTTCTTTTAAATGCATTTTAGACAAGCATAGGGTGTTATGAAAGTATGCTTAGACCATATTTATGAAACTGAAAAATCTTACATGTTGTTGGATAATGTGTTTTGTTTTCATGGCTGACTTCAATCACATTGGCACAATCATTCCCTTTCACCCCCTATCAGTGTCTTTATCTCTTAGGACACAGTCTTACTTTTTTATATTTTCAGCATAAGTTTATAATAGACTCTATGGTGATTCCTTAGCTTTTATCATGAAGCAAAAACATTAATTAAAAAGTAGTCTTGCTTTATTTTAAATAAGGGCGGCAGTTAAGTGATGTGCAGAGGTTTATGGGTAACTGTGGTTTGAATCCTAGACCCAGCAGCTTGAAAAAACACATAGGACATGTGTCTATGCATTCCCCAAAACCTGATGGGATGGAGAAATGAAGGAAAAGGAAAAAGTACTGCAGTATGACTACACCTTATTGAGGGATGCTTTCTCTCTCTCTCTCTCTCTCTCTCTCTCTTTCTCTGTGAACACACACCTCCTCTGTCAATACAAAAAATCAATAAGAATTTTTTTTTCTAAATAAATATTTAGGTGAAATTTTCTAACCATTATATTGTTTTTCAAAAGTAATAAATATCTAATTTGACTTTCCCTCATCAGTTTAATTAAATTCAGGCAAAATACCCTTATAGAATTGAGTGGGAGTAATGGTAACTAAATATAGATGGGATTATCATTAATAGCTGTTTAAGCTGGCTTTTCTCCCAAATCCAGTGGTGCCTTTGAATATCACCTTAATGCTCCCAGTAAACAACAGAAGCTAAAATTCCAGGAGGAACTTTAACTCAATGTGTTCTGAAATGTTTCACATATTAAGCTTGAAAAACAGTTCTATTATAATCTTTTTCAGAAAACAATGTCATCTTATGAGCTTATGAGTGTGTATGTGGTAGGAAGCAGTTAATAAAAGACAAACCTGATGTTCTCAGTGTAGATATTGCTAATACCCAGGGAACATAGAGAGGCACCACCTCCACATAGTTGTGTATCCCTGGATGGGGTACTGAAGCTTTCGAAGCTTTTGCTTCCTCATCTCTCAAATGCAGGTGATAATTTTAATAATATCTTCCTCACACAATTCTTGAGAGGAATGTATGAAATAATCCATTTATCAGGGATTTCTGAGCTACAGAGAAATGTTTTCCATATTACAACAGACAATTAGGACAACAGACAATTAGGGAAAAAAACATAACTAAATTTGTTATCCTGAGACCAGGTGTGGCTTGATAGGATTTATTTAGAGTTCTCCATGTATATTTTGAGGTCCTTGGGTAAGTTTTAGTATTTTCTTCTTTAACTCTTTTGGAGTAAAGAGAAATGTATACACACATACACACACACGCACACACACACACACACACACACACACATATATATATATATATAAAGAGAGAGAGAGAGAGAGGTTTTTGCTAGAGAGTGTGTGTGCTCGCTAGAAAGACAGAGAGAGAAAGAGAGACAGAAAGCCAGAAATCATCCCCCAGCCCCAGGGTGAATGGCCACGCTGCAATCCCTTCTCCTCCATTCTCCTCTTGGTATCTTGAACAAGCACATGTGCCCAATGTGAGTTTAAGCCTCTGGGTCTGGGACTTGAACTGCAGTCAACTATATGGAAGTCCAGCGACATAGTCATTATGCCAACTACTGGTCCTAAGAGAAATATATTTAAAAAAATAAAACAAAATAAAATAAAACAAAGAATAAAAGACACGAAGGTCAGCAGGTGGTGGGGGTTTAAGGTGGCTGGATTCCACATGGCTAATGGTGTAGAGTCAAGACCTAGCAACTTGAAAACCTCGCCAAGAAGAGGGATTGTGGTATGGCCACCGCCCATGGAGAGGGGTGCTTTCTCATTCTCTTTTTCTCTCTGGCAAGCACGCAAGCCCTATAGCAAAATTTAAATTTAAAAAAAAGGAAGAAAATTTAATAGGCATATTTATTGCACTAGTTTTTAGGAAACTAATAGAGTCACAATGCACACTTTTTAAAATGAAGAAAGGAAGAAGGAAAAAATGAGCATACTCTGTTGAAAGCAAATGCACTTTTGGAACAAGTTATCAGTTCTACTTGGAACAATACAAGTGAAAGTTTTTCAGAACTAAATATTTAGTTTATCAATGATTAAAGTCAACATTTGGGTTTGGTATATTGCTATATGTGCTATCTATATAATTGCAAAAAACAAAAAAAACAAAAAAACAAAAAAACAAAAAAGAAGAGAAGTGTTTACCTTTAATTCTGAGAATCAAGTCTCATAATCATTCCTGATATTAGTACATTAGGACATAGCCTGGTATTTTTGGGAGCCAGATCCCACATCACCAACTGTGGGTGTAGTCAGGACCGATGACTTGAAAAGCATGCTGAACATGTGCCCAAGATCCAGAGGGACGGAGAAATGGAGGAAAAGGGATAGCAGTGTGATCATTCCCCATTGTGTGTGTGTGTGTGTGTGATTATTCGATGATCCTCACATTCTCTCTCTCTCTCTTTCTCTTTCTCTTGCAATCACACATACCCTCTGACAAATTAAAAAAAAAAAGAAAAGACAGAAAACAATCAAGTGTAGGTGCTATCTGATGTCCAAACAGCTTTTTCTGGCAGTGCTCCCCAAGGGAGACAGTGAGAACAAGATGGTGGCATGGGCCAGATACAGCTAGGGGTCAGATCACCATTGATGGGGTGGAGGAGGAGTCTTCATCTGGAGATCATTCTCAGAATTTGGAAGATACTCCTCCTACCTTACACTTTTATACCCTCTACTTTAGTTCGAAGGTGTTTCATAAAAGAACTTTTAAGTTATTCATGTAAGGGTAAGCATTGTTTGAAGGGCCATGACATTGCCTCTGTGTTTGAGTGGCCTTGTCTCTAGGTTAACCAGCAGTTAGGTTCAGATTTCCTAGGGACCCCAAAATCTCAGAGACAGCTGAAAATCCCCAGGCCAGTCTGCGTGGCACATAGGATAGTCCCTGTAAGATGTGTGAGTGGGCTTTTGGCTATCATTCATCTTACAGCCACAGTTTTCCTGTTAACTGTATACTACAACATTGTATATAATGAGAGATGATAAAAAGAAATCTTGCATTTTTCTCTTGCAATATACTACAACCCTATATATAATGAGAAATGATTTTTAAAAATCTTAACTTTTAAATCATTGTCAGAAATCTGGATGGGGGAACCAGCAGTTAGCATAATGGCTATGTCGCTGGACTCCCACGTAGTTGACCACGGTTCGTGTCCCGGACCCGGTGGCTTAAAACTCATGCCGGGCACGTGTGTGTGCGTGCCCAAGATCCCGAGAGGAGAATGGAGGAGAAGGGACTGTGGCGTGGCCATCCCCTTGGGTGGTGATTTCTCACTTTCTGTCTCTCTGTCTCTCTCTGTCTGTCTGGCGAGCGCACGTGCCTTATAGCGAAAAAAAAATTCTGGATGGGATATTTGGGTTTCTTTAGGAATGCCTTATTTGTGATGACCTGAGATAGTGCTGTTCTGGCATCAGGTTTTCTGGTGACCCTGGACTCATATTGAACTCTTACAGATACAAGCAGAGGTCCCAGTGAGAATGCAGTTCAGGGACTGTTTGGGCTATGCCTGGTTCTGCCTCTGGGTCACTGGACAGAGGAGAATTCCAAATGAGAGAATAAAATTGTAGACCTTCCTTTCTGGAGGAGAGAGGACAAAGAAGGACAGCAAAGGCATCCAAATTCTGAAATGGTGTTATTACTTTTATTTTAGATTAGATGACAAACTTTAGAACACACAGGGTTATAAGAGAAAAAGGAATTTTTACTAATAGGGAAATAACAGTATTTTTGGTTAAAAAATGATATTTGAAAATTTTCTAGCCTTGCATTTAAATTTTTTATTTCTAATTGCCAAATTTAAAAAAGTAAATGTTCATTCATTTAGTTAATTATTCAATCAATATCTAACAATTACCTGCTATACTCCATGATGACTGAACCAAAGAGTCACAGAAAATATTTAGGTATAAGGGGATTTTTTTTTTGTTGCTTTAATTTCTTATATGCTGATTTGAACTATTTACTTTGGAGACATGTAGAATATATGAGTTTGAAAGTTTAAGGGGCAGGGTATTCAAGAATGTTTTGCCAAAATGACTGAATTTTAAGAATATCCATGCATGTGCGATTAAGCAAAAGTTAAAATGTAACTCAAGATTATTGCTTAATTTTCCTTTGGCTATTGCCACAGTGAATATGATAACAAATATAGAGCCCCACCAAAAGTAGGATAGGATTTGCTTGGTTGGTAAAATTGCTCAATTTTGTTGTGAGAGCCCCATGAATAAGAACATTATTTGTAAATATGACTATATTTCATACCAGTAACATGGCCACCAAGGGACTTTCTGATGTCATTTAGAGAATAAAATAGTAATGATGTTGATATTACTAGTGTGTCAGGCTGTTAATAAACTCTACTGTGGCGTACTAACTTACACATGATAAGATTTAGAAGCATAATATCATCAACGAAATCTAGAACCCATTGACTTTATAAACCTTCATAAGTAGAAAAGTAAGATAAAGCAAGTAATCAATGATATGTTTCCCATAAACTTGGTGTCTATAAGAACCTCAAAAAATATTAGATAGTTTTAATTATTGATCCAAGTAAAGCCTGCTAAGATGACATAAGAAATTTTCCGTGCCTGTATCAGTCATCATGTAAAGTTATTAGTACATGGTTGGCTTTCAGAAAATGAAAGGCATCAGTTTTAAGCCTTAAGGTTTCAGTGCAATTTTTTTTTTTTTTGCTTTTTCGAATTTAATTTGCATGATAGTGGATTTTATTATTGAATTAAAAAATTCTTGGAGAAGTAGTTGTTAAAAATGTAAAAATATGGGGTCAGCAGGCAGCATGGCGGTTAAGGAACTGGAGTTTCACATGGTTAACTGTGGTTTAAGTATTGAAGCCTGTGGCTTGGCAATCACACCAGGTGTTTGCACAGGCATGGCCAGAATCCTGAAAGGAGAATGGAGAAGAAGCAATTGTGGTGTGGCCACCCTTTCCCCACTTATTTATATATAAATGTGGTCTGCCATTGTGATTTTGATGAATTCAGGTTTCGTTTAGAGTACCTGTTGGTATAGTAAAATGGGTACAATCATTCGCAAAAGATAGAGGAGGAGTTGGTAGGCAGAAATCTGGGTATAAGATTCTATTATATTATTGCAAAGAAATGTGGTATTATCTGTTGAAGAAATTTTATAGTTTTATCAATTGAACTGGGGAGAAATAGTCACCTGTTCAAATATTCATTTTGTAAGTTAAATAATGTGATTGAATGTATAAAAGAAAATGAAATAAAAAAAAGTGGAAAAAAATAAAGAATAAAGTCAGAATTTGGGAGCAGCAGATGGCTTAACGGCTAAGTCACTGGATTTCCACATAGTTGATCCCTGTTTGAGTCCCAGAGCTGGCAACTTAAACTCATGCTGGGTGCCTGAGCATGGGTGCCCAGGGTCCCAACAGGAGAATGGAGGAGGAGGGATTAGGGTGTGACCATCCCCCTTAGGGGTGATTTCTCACTTTCTGTCTCCCCAGCAAACACACAGGCCCTATAGCAAAAATCTCTCTCTAAAAAAAAGAAAAGAAAAGAAAAGAAGAAGAAGAAAGAAAGAGAGAGAGAGAGAGAAAGCAAGGAAGGAAGGCAGGAAGTAAGGAAGTCAGAATTCATGAAAAGACCCACAGATAAATAATGATTTAGGGCCATCTTCAGAAAAGGTAAAGGTTAGATTATTGATTACATGCTATTCAGACATACAAGTACACTTTTATTTTTCTTAACTCAACCATTTCTATCTCATCTTTTTCTATTTTCATATCATGGCATATTATTTAAATAGTTATTTGATAAACTCAGGCTAAACTCATAACTGCAATCTTGTATAATTTTCTACATAGAATCAATCCTTTTTATCAATCAATAGTCAGTTTTTATTTCACATCCACAATTTTTTTTTGATAAAACAATGCTTGTTTGTCATAAGAAACATTTTTAAATTACATATTAGCTATATCCTATCTATATTTATTAACTATACTGAGTATATCAATAAGATAGTATATTTATCTCAGACAATTCTTCCCACTATCAACTAAAAAAAAAAATGTGTATTTCAGCATGGGCATCAATTAAATTATAAGTAATTTTTAATTCAGGATTTGATTCAGCAATATGCATCTCCAACCTTCTAGGTCAGAGATTATGGGTAACTTTACAAAGATTGTGCTAATTTTCTTCTATTGCAATATTTTTAAATTATATTTTTAGCTGAATCATTTTATGTTCTTCTTAGATTTATGCAGTATATTTCAAGAAGAAAATAATTAGAGCATAAAACAACTAATAGAAATGAAAAAAGTAAAACAATCTGAATGTGATTTTTTCAGTGAGTTTTTTTAAATTGTCAAAAGCTAATTCAAGATAATTGTGTTAAAACATTTTTGGAATGTTTGGAATAAAACATTTATAACAGTATGTTTTCTACTAATCATTTACTGCAGACACCTATGTTAGTGCATGTGGACTTTGCCTTGAGTTTTTAGTTTTCACAGTCATAATAATAATTTCGAGAAGAATCTTATTTCACCATTTTTTCTAAATGTCATTAATTGATTTTTCCCCCAAGCCTGAAGTTTAGAAATGGACCTAATAGAATAACTGAAAGAAACTATGAATAAATATTTTATTTTCATTTTACTTGTTGGACAACTTTGTATTGCTTACCATGTGCCAAGTGCTGGTCTGATTCACCTAACACTCATGATCAAACTAAAAATGAAATTCAAAATTAACCCATATTACAGATTAGGAAAACAGAGATTCAAGCAAATAATGTAACTAAATTCAGCTGACAATTGCAGAGTCAAGATATGAGTCCAGACTCTGTATTTCTTCCTTATTACATTAAGTGAAAATTAATCTCATGGTCCACATAGATAAAATGGGAATGAGAAATGTGATATCCCTCTAGGCCACTACTATCCAGAAGCAGTTCCACAGAATGGCAGAAGGATGGCCAGTCTTCTCTATCCCAGTTGCGTCACCAACTTGTGAGCCAAATGCTTATTTATACAGAGAGAAATGCTATTGGCCAGTTCACTGATTACAGTCAATCTTAGTAATATTAGAAAGTATCAGTAAATGTATAAGCTTTCCTAGAACTGCATTGAAATATCAATTATAATAGGAAGATGTTCTCCACTGAACAAATACCTTGTAAAGAATATGTATTACACTGAAATGAATTTACTACCTCTCTATTTTCTGAAGGATTTTAAGCAAAGTGAATTCTTCTTGATAAAAACAACATTCCTATATTATAAAAGATACATGGAATTTCAAAATAACCTTTTCACCAGAATACTTCTAGAATTTGGTAATAGTCATGCTTAATTTCACAGTGCAGTTGTAACAGATAGTACACTCCGTTAAAAATAAACCCTGTTATGCCTGCCACAGTAGTGTAGTGGTAATCCAAGCCCTCAGCAATGCTGAGGTCACGTGGAAGTCATGAGTTTGGAACTCAAGGTCTCTCTGTATGCTGGACACATACGAGAGTGCCCAGGATCCAGACTAGCTGAAGTTCGGGGTAGGACTGCAATGTGAGAATTCTGCTAAGGGTGGCTCTCTCTCTTTCTGTCTCCCTCTTTCATGGAAGAAACAAAGAAAAATAGATTTAAAAAAAAATAAATAGGGCTGGCCCTATAGCCTAGTGGTTAAGAAAGCTAGATCCTACAAGGTCAACTCTGGTTTGAATCTTGGCCCTGGATTCTTGAAAAACATGGCAGGAATGTGTGTACATATGCCCCAAACCTTAAAATAATGGAGAAATGGATGAATGATTGCATTGTGACCATGACCCATTGCGGGGGGAGGGGGCTGTGTGCATTTCCTCTCTGTGTCTCCTTCTCACTATCTCTCTGTTAAGTAAATGTGCCCTGTGGTAATTAATACCCAACGAAACAAAGAAATCCTGCTATAGTAACCTTTTAAGTCTGCACTCTGTACCATAAACTGAAAGATTGGAAAGTATAAGAGCAGAGAGGACAAAGAGACATTGTGGTGGGGGGGGTGGTTGGATAACAGGTGGGTGAGTAATGGTGGAAGCGTGGGAATTGGGAAAAAAATATTCAAACAAAACATTTAATAGACACAAAAATGAAGGGTTCTCTGTTGATGATAATGTACACAGTAACATCTTTGACTTGACTAACATGTACTATATTCATGTTGGGAGAAACCAAAATTTTTTTTGAACTCAAAAATATATATACTATGGAAATAAAAAGTGGAAAAAAATAACTTTTTAACAGATGTTCGCTCACCACAAACACCACATTGTGAATATTAGTCATCATAAATGATCCATTCCAGGTATTTGTTCCAAGATTTTCAAACTACAGAAATTACTTATTTTGTTTTCTTTTCATGGTACATTTTTGGGCTTAGCTTGACTAGATAGGCCCTGAGAAAAGGTATGTCTAACTTTACTAACTACCATATTTAAGCACATGAGTACAACGAGTAGATTTTGTCTCCGTCTTCTCAAAGAGTCTGCTCTGCTTTGCTCTCAGATACTGTTACCGTAAAGTACCATCAAAAGACGATTCAACAGGCATTTGTTTCAGTTTGGGGAATGCTAATCTACACGGATATAGATGAGGTGTTTTTAATTCAGGATACCATCAAGAATCACTAAGGATGACTGACTCTATAACAAGGAATGAAAACTTGCTTTCTTTTACTGTCCATTATCATAGTGCCTCCCAGGTATTTTTATATCTTAGCACAGACCAGAACCACTAATATTTGTATGGCAAGCGAAGGCAAATAATGCTGTTTGAGACTGGAAGCTATAGGTCCAGAGGCTCTATGTGATTTAGGATGACTACGTGGACCAGTGTACTGTGTCTGTCAATCACAGGAGGATTGTGAATTATTCAAATGTGAATGGTGTGGCTGCGTGATTCTCTGTGCTGTCCTCTTCAAATGTCACATTTCTTTCATAAGATATACCATCCAACGTTGTTGGCCCAAGGATGGTTTGCTATGTGCTTTGTGTTTTAGTATCTTTTTCTCCAAATTATTTCAGTATGCATGAAGTTCATATGTATTGCATCCTCAAATGCTGAAACGTTCATTTAAAATATATTTTATCTTGGTGTTTTGAAAAAATTTGTGAAAGCAAAGATATCTTCCAATATATTCTGCATGTGTTTGACTGCTCTATAATTTTGGAATGGAATGCAGTCACTTGGCTAGTCATTCTCTTCTGAGCCTTGTGGTCTTTTACTAGATGCAGAGACCTCTAGTACATTATAAAAAAAATAAGGACATTTAATGTTTTTCAAGGTGAGTAGATCTTATTTTTAATTTGATCCACTTTTGCACCTAAACTTGCATAGAAGTCACTTCTCATGTGAAATTCTTTCTCCTCTGTAAATTTTTAGTCCTTTAATGGCCACTATTTTATGTAATGTACTGAAACATTTTGATTCTGTTTAAAATAAAACAATGATTTGTGTTATTTTGTGCAAGGAAATTCATTATTGTACGAGCTGTTTATTTCCTGTTTAAATTTAGAGTCTAGAGGACAGTTGTGACATTTTGCAATTGTTTCTCATGATTAATTGAAATAAGCGTAGGAAGGTGAAGATTTTTTCCAGCTGTGACTTCTCTGTTGGAATGATCTTCCTTAAATTGCTCACAGTTGTTCAACTATTTGTCTTTTCATGTAAAATTATTTTACAAAGAATAGTGAAAGTTTAACCACTTAGTGTGTTCCCAGGTCTATCAAATAATTCCTGTCTCCTTTGAAAAATCAGAACAATTTTTAGTACCAAATCTCATATTATTTTTAAAAGACAGGGAAACAAGCATATTTTTATTATTCTACTAGCTAATTTATCATTTTCATACATTTATTTCTCACAGCAATTTATTTCTCACATAGATTTATTTCTCAGCTTCATGTAAATTTCCATAAATCAGCATCCTGTTATGGAAGATTCTGTCATACTAGATGCTATGGTGTGAATGTTTGTGTTGCCCCCAAATTACATTTAACTGAGGCTAGAAAAACACGAAATGGCTATACAAACTTGGACTAGCGCGATGGCAGATGACCTCATCGGAACTAGACAAAATCAAAAGGGAAATTAAATCCATAACACTTGATTATACATACGATGAAGGAAAGAAAGACATCAAGGATTTCTAGCAACTTACATAGTTTGGACTGCAATTTGGTGAGATAACAGAATAAAGGAGAACACTAGCCTATGTGGAGGAAAGTGGGTAGGGAGGAAGTTGAGTAAGTGGCACATTTTCTGTTTCCTAAGTTTGAGAATTCTGTACTGCATCAACATGGCACATTTACAATCTGAAGTCTGGAGCCTGAAGCTTATCTGCATTACTATAATAACCTTCAAAATAACTGCTCTTACCTTCCCCATGTAATCTTTATGACCTCCTATAATTAACTGGGTTTTCATTTTCTCTGTTGAGAACACTAAGTGGTTACTGCGTTTTTTTCAGTTATTAAATGTATTATCAGTATGTTGGTTGGCCCCTCTACAGTTCTCTTGGAAATAAAATAGTATGCCTACAACAACTCCAAGAACACAATAGGCACTCAATGAATGTTTACTTTATGCATGAATAAAGCAATAGATAAATGGGTTAGAAAGTTCAACCAGATATGTATATTTGTCTTTTCTCTCTTCAAAAGATCGATTACTGTTTACAAAGATCTTATCTTAACCTTTTCTCACATCCTTTATGATGTGTAACACTCTTAATGCATATTAAGTAAATACTCATGAATCATGAAATTTAACATGAGATACATTGACTCAGTTGAACAGTTCCAGCAAAAAGTCCTCAAAAAGTCACACAATTTATTTTTTTCATATTTCATAGGAAATATTAAGTGAGAAAACTGCATTAATAAACAAGTATGGGTACAAGGATATAGAGAAAAAAAGATGATGCAATTTTACAAACTGACATGTTAGGGTATAAAGACAAAGACAAGAGTCTTGTAATAACTTCTATATCTAAAATTGTTTCTTGTGCCTTTTTTTTCAGTTACATTAATCTAATTGCCATCATGCTTTACACCTAATGTAGATAGAACTAAACATTTTAGATTCGCTTATTTGTTTACAGGTGATTCACCCCCATTGGAAAGATTTCTTTTTGTAGTCCTATCATCTCAGCCCGTAACTGGCATGTAGCACTCAATTAACATTTTGTTTCTTTGTTCCATCAATTAATGAATATATACTGCCAATAATTATTCCTCTTCAACCTAAATATTTGGCATTTGTATACAATGTATTTTTCAAATTATTTTTAAAAACATAATATTTAAGAATTTAGCTTGGATATCTGAATATAGATAATAACTCTTTAAAACTCCACTGGGCCAGTGATTTTAATTTCAAACAATCTTTCTTTTAAAAAATGTTCTTTCTCTGCCAACATTGTCATTAGAACATTAGCAGTAATTAAAACCATAAGTGGAAGTTCTAGATGACTGGGCACCTGAAAAAGAGCAATTAAGCATCATAGGCAGGAAGGAATCTATGTTTTTCACATAATCAGTTGTAAAAGTGTTAAAGGAAGCATTGGCAGCCAGGGTAACCAAAACAACAACAAGGAAGAAAATGAAATAGACAGAAAATATAGGAAATAATGATAGTGAATATAATATTTATATATTTTAAATATTCCCACTTTTTCAAAATCAAATTTAGAAAAAATAAAATTATAGACAACTATCCAAACATTATTATACCAAATCCTAAATATTATTGACTTATAGAGCATAAGTTAGATGATTCTCTTACTCTTGTGGTTTATTAAATTGCTAGAACAGCTTGATACAAAGGCCTTGACATGCCTGGTTAATTTTTTTTAATCCCAATTGTAAAAATGTAATACTTCCAAAGAGAGAGGAAATAAATGAGAAAGAGTGAAACTGAATCTTATATTAGAGAAATATAAAATTATTCTTCAATGAAATGAAAATTAGAAATTGTGCCTTGAGATTGGGAAAAAAAGTAATATGTATGTATATAATATCTTAAGAGAAATCATGTAAAAGTATACAATTTAACTAATTAAACTTATTTAATAGAAAACCAGAAGTTAAGGAAAGAAAATATTGGTAAATGCTATTAGTAATCAAGAGAATATAATGCTTGATATTCCAGTTTTAGAAAAGAATGGAATAAACTTTTCAGGGTCATTGCTCAAGAGCTGGCTTTTCTATGAGCAAACCTCTTCCTTATATTTAGCAGATGTTGAGAAGCATATATATAAAAGATAACATCCTTAGCTCTGTCATTATTGAATGAGCCAGTGCCCCTTAAAGCTCTTACAATCCAGTGAAAGAGACAGATGTAAACATCGTTAGCCAACTGCAGAACTACCTAGTTTCTGGATATAGTAGGATATCCAGATATTATGATATTAAGTTATAAATACATTTTTAAAAGAAATAAAAGCTCTACAGAAAATATTTACCTATTTATTTATCCTAGACATTCTATAAACAGATAATCAATTGGACTTTCTTTTAAGATTCCACATCTCACTACTGTTGTAGACATGCTGGGCACGTGAGCGAGTGCTGGGCTACAGGACTGGTGAAAGGGGATCAGAGTGGACCCAGGCCCTGTGGTAGGGGCTCCTTTCTTCTCCCTTTCTGTCTCTCACTGTCATATGTGTGTGTAAATGTGCTCTATCATCAATAAAGGGAAAACTCATTTTTAAAAACATGTATGTGGGACTAGCAGATTGTATAATTGTTACATTCATTAGATTCCCACATAGTTGATTGCACTTTGAATCTTGGACAGATGACTTGAACTCATGCTGGGCACATGTGCATGCGTGCCCAGGATCCGGAGAGGAGAAGGGAGGAAAAGAGATTTTGGCGTAGACATCCCCTGGTGGGGTGATTTCTTGCTTTCTCTCTCTCTGTTTCTCTGGCAAATGTACATGCCCTATAGCTAATCTACCAAAAAAAAAAATCTGTATGTATATTCTATATATAATGCAGAATATAATGCAGATAGAGACCTAGAATATATGCCTTGGTTGTTTGTTTGTTTGGTTTTTCTCCCCTTTAACAATATGGATAAAGATCTTAGTAATTCTTCACATTGGCCTACAATATTCTACCTGGTCTAGAATTTTATCTTTGTATACAGTATATAGAATTTTCGAGCTATTTCATAGTAAGTGAAGAAGTTTACATCTTATAGGAAACTTTTCATCGGATTCCAATAAAAGTTCCTTGCCGTCTGTGATACCATGAGAGTTTTTCTTAGATCTCCACTTATGCTCTCCTCCTCTACCAGCTCTCTCCTCCAGAACCACACTAGTTACCTTTTTACCTGCTGTGATTTTTAAAACCTCACCAAAACTTAGGTTGAAACTTGATTGCCATTGCAGCAGTATGACTTTAAAGTGAGACCTAATCTGATTGGATTATAAGGGCCCTGTCTTTATGAAAGGAATATCCTTCTCATGGGAGTGGGTTTGTTACTGTAGGACTGATTGTATGAAAGGGAGCTCTCTCTGGCTCTCTTCACTCTTGCTATGTGATGCCCTATGCTAGAACCATAAGCTAAATAAACCTCTATTCTTTATAAATTACCCAGTTAGTGTTATTCAATTATAACAGTAGAAAATGAAGGCCAGATGGTGGCAGGACAGTAAAACGTGAAGCTCTGTAAGTCAGACTCACATGGAAAGCTTATGGTTCACATTTAAAGATCTCCCTGAATGCTTGGGGCACATGTCTTTCCATGATCCAGGCTGGCTGAGGCTGGCAGTGGACTCTGTGACACTAGAACTCTGAGGCACTTGGATTTGCTGTGTCTCTCTCTGTCTCTGTCTCTCTCGCTCATGGAATAAATAAATAAAACATGATTAAAGAAAATAATGCAAATCAAGCAAGACAGTATTCCAGCCAGCTTGCTGCTCGTGAAGCAAAAGGGCCTGTAACAGGGAACATTCTCACTAAAATACAAGAAAATCCCCACCTATGACTTCTCAAGCTTGTCCTTGAGTCTCTTTCCTCACCTCAGCTGCTACGCAAACTGTATCTTGAGGATGCATGAACTGCCCTTCAGAGGAGCCTGGCAAGGAAAAAAAAATCACATGTCATTACATACTGATTATTTTGCTCTTCCCTTAATTTAAAATTTTCATTAAATCCCAGGTGTTTCTAATTCAGTAATATATCAAATAGATTTCCAACCTTTCCTTTCTGACAGAATGAGGAATTTATTCAAGAGAGAATTGGCAAAATATACTATTATTTCTTTCAGTGAAGACTTCAAGGATTTTTAGATTTTCATTTTTAGGAAACATTTTAATCTTAAGCAATCATACACTACTTACTGGTTGATTAAGAGAGATATCAATGCAACTCATTGCATTAGTTCATAATTAGTCTTAAATTTTCTATTCCTCTTTTACAATTCTGGAAATTACAACATTTCAGTTACAATAACAGAATTTATTTTCTGTTTACTAGAGTTTAGTAGTCATTGGTAGTTTAAAACATACAGAACTTGTAGAGTTTCACTAAGGCAGATATCATAAAAACAGCATCTTTCTTCAATATTACTTAGCCTACTACTATATCAATATTTTAGATTTATTCCTTTTAGAAATATCTGTTGATCCATTCTCTCTGAATCACAAATTATATAATTACTATAAAGGAAAATAGCACTCAACAACCCACAACTATGTACTATGTAGTCTTTCATTAAGTGTTTACTGGATTTTTAGCCTATCTCTCTAAACCTGCTATTTGTAGTACTTATACAATTAACTGCATTTTTCCAACACATTCCCCATTTTAAAAGATCATTCCAAGCTATGCTACCCACCATTTCGTAGAAACATCATATCATATTTAATATTTTCCTTGTTTTGTTCTATATCATTAAATATCAGAAACATAGTCAAGGATTAGAGGCATCAACAATTATGCTTAATAATGAACTATTTGAAAATGACAAGTTGTAAAACTTGAGATTACTTAGGTTTTGCTATTGAATAATATATTTTAAAATGTTCAGTTTAATCTACTTTTAGAATTCTGGAATGCAAAATAAAGAATTTTCTCATTTGGTTAAAATCTGGATCAATATAATAAAAATTGAAAACTTATTAATTAATCACATTTGGGAGGAACAAGCAATGTTTGGGAAAGTAAGTAAACTTCAGTTTCTTCCATTTTTTGTTAGGGTAGGATAGACAAGGCAGTATCCTGGGCTAAACCATGCAAGGCATTTTCTGAAGGACATTGTCTTATGTCAGACTGCTGCTACAAAATACTGACTAGCTTATAAACTACAGAAATTTATTTCTTACAGTTCTGGTCAGAAACCCAAAATGAGGGTGCTAGTGTGGTTGGCTTTTGGTTATGATTCTGTTCCAAGTTGTAGACTATTGCTTTCTCACGTGATAGAACGAGTGTGAGAGAGCTCTGTGGAGTCCCTCTCTCTTTTCACGGATTGGTTGTTTGATAGCCATTGCATGTGCTCATCAAAGAGAGAGAGAGACAGAAAGAAACAGAGAGGAGAAAGCATCCCTCATGGGAAATGGATTTGCCACATTTCCTTGTCCTCCACCTGTCTCTTTTCAGGATTTTAAGCATGCATGAACACATTTCTAGCATATTGTGTAAGCTGCTAGGTTCAGAACTTGAGCCATGTGATCAGCCATGAGGAATCTGGCTGCCTTAACCACCAGGTGATGAAGCCAGCCCTGGGATTTCCTTATGATGGGCATTAATTCCTTTTATGTACTCCACCTTCATAACTTAATCACCTGTTAAGTCTCCCTTCATAGTACCGGTAAGTGAGGAATTAAGTATTCAACATATGGGGCAAGCAGGTGGTTAAGCAGGTGGTTAAGGTACTGGGTTCCCACATTACCCACTGCAGTCTGAAACCTGGACCTAGCAACTTGAAAATCATGCCAGGCATGTGTGTGTGTACACCCAAAATCCAAAGAGGAGAATGGAGGAGAAAGAATTTTGGTGTGGCCATCTTTCATCTTTCCTGGGAGGAGGGTTATTTCTCACTTTCCCTCTCTCTGTCTTTCTGGACAGTGGATATGCCCTATGGCAAAAAAATCTAAAAAATGTGGGCAGGGGAGATTTTAAGGTGCCCTTTGGAGGGGATATAAGTATTTGGTTCATTGCAGAGATTGAGGTCAAAGACAGGGTAAAAGAAATAAGCCAAATAACCAGATTCTCAGTAGAGAAGGTACTAAACAATGTATGGTTAAACATATCCAAAAAATCTAGGTCGTAGCAGCGGAGTTTCTGAGAACACTTAAAAGAGAGTGCTCAGTGCCTTCATAAACATCCCTCCCTCTGTAAATCCCAGGGTCACTCGTGAAGTTGTGCTTCATTCATTTAAATGGACAGAAAGAACAAACTGGTACTGTTCTCTTAACAATATTCCTACAAACTTAGATCTTAAGAGCACGTGTCACTATTTTTATGATATGTTCCTGGCATCATTATTTTATTATTAAAGTATTTTAACTATGCTTAAACCTCATGTTTCCCATCATCAACAGTACAAGATAAAACCAAAAATAGGACATGAGACAAAGTTTTGTTTAGTGACACTTATATTGTCAGCCAAAACAAAACACACAATGTAATTTTACTTCCTTCTTTCCAGTGCTTGTTGGTAATGAGTTACAAAGTAGAAAAATAAACTTATTATTGACCTCACCATTAACTTTTAGTCCTAATTAGTTGACTTAGTTTTGTGCTAGCAATAGAGAAAAATCTGACAACCTATTCAAGGGAAATAAACATGTTTCAGTTGTAAAATTGCCATGTGGAGTCTTATACAATTCTCTGCCTTCAGCTATGAGAGGAGGGTCTAAGTGTTCTTTTTCTAAACGTGAAATATTTGAATAAGTTGGGATAGCATATGCTTAACTGCTAATGAATAGAACCTCCGTGTCTTGATATTGCATTTGATGAAACATGCTAAAATATAGATTGTTCATTAACCCCTGAGGAATTATAACTTTTGTTTATTTAATTATATTACATTTAACACAATTTTCTTGTTATAAAATGCCATCTGAACATCCATTATCATTCAGACATAGCACTTCAGTGAGAACACTAATGGGCTTAAATTAGTAAAAGTTGATGGCTTTCTAAAGTAAACTAACATTGCAGAATTACGTTCCAGAAATATAAAAAGCAGTTGTTAGAGCCCCATAACAGAAAAAAAAATGAATAAAACTGAATTCAGCTCACATATTTCATTCACGTATTTTACTTGTATACTGCCCTGAGGAAGCCCAGATGGCTGAAATGTTGGCAGGTTTCTGCACCTGCAATGATAATAAACTACTCTGTTATTACCTGAAGTATGTGAGTTGAATATAATTTTGCTTTACCTGCTGCTATGTGCACTGGCGAGTCAACAGTTTATATTGTATTTTTATAGGACTGGCAAATGCGTCTTGCTGGACTGTTCTGAATTCACCTTTAACAGGATACCGAAGGCCACTAAAACACCTTCATGCTGATACATTAGTCACATACCACAGCTTGTGGTGGGGAAACTTCTTATTACTATAATATACAGAAAAAAATAACTAACCATGCTAATTGATAGGTTCCTAAACAAATGGATGTTCCTAATACCGAATGACTTAGCCTAGTAGTACCGTAACTATCATTTTTGTTTGACCTACCTATCAGCAAGAAGAATGCATTTGAAGGACCCAGTCAATACACTTTCCAGTTTGGGACATTTTTAAGGTAAAAATAGAATGGGCTCATTGAATTCTAACTGAGGAGGATAGAAATAATGGGAAATAATAAATTTCCGTATGATCCCATCACTCAGACTTAGCTCCTGCTGTTATTTTTGTGTATATTTCTACCTACAAATGTAATTAAGAACATGAACAGTTTATCTTGTGTTTTTTAAGTATGTAAACATTTTCCTTAAACATTTCTGTAACTCTTCCCATGAGATACCCAGACTTCACCCTGAAACTCTCACCTTAACTATTAATCTTTCTCTACTTCTAAATTCAATCATAACTTTTTCTCCTTCCTTCCTTCCTTCCTTCCTTCCTTCCTTCCTTCCTTCCTTCTTCCTTCCCTCCCTCCCTCCTTCCCTCCTTCCTTCCTTCCTTCCTTCCTTCCTTCCTTCCTTCCTTCCTTCCTTCCTTCTTTCTTTCTTTCTTTCTTTCTTTCTTTCTTTCTTTCTTTCTTTCTTTCTTTCTTTCTTTCTTTCTTTTTGTTGCGTTCCCCAGAAAGAGAGAGACAGAATGTGAAAAATCACCCCCCAGGGGGGATGGCCATGCTGCAATCCCTTCTCCTCCATTCTCCTCTCAGGAGCTTGGGCACACATGCACACACACCTGGCATGAGTTTAAGCCAGTGGGTCTGGGACTCAAACCGTTATCGACTACATGGGAGTCCAGCAGCATAGCCATTATGCTAACTGCTGATCTCAAGTCATAACTTTCTCAGGCGTGCTTTCCTTGACTGGTTTCGCTAGGGCACTTTTCTGTATTAATGCCTTCACGGCACTACAGATATGTTCTTTGTAGTTCTTTGTAGTAGGAGAAAACTAGTGTTAGATTCTATGTTAATCTTATTTGAGTGAATTATTATTATTATTATTATTATTAGAGATTTTTGCTCTAGGGTGCATGTGTTCAATGGAGAGACAAAGAAAGATAGAGACAAAATGAGAAATCATGGCTCTCCCCCTCCTTGGGAGGGACAGTCACACCAAAATCCCTTCTCTGCCATTCTCCTCTCAAAATTTTGGCCATGCGTGCACATGCACTCAGTATGATTTTCTAGACTCAAGATTGGAGACTAGAACCACAGCTGGCTGCCTAGGAGCCTAACACCTTAACCACTATGCCACCTGCTGGATCCATTGTGTGAATTTTTTAAAATAATAAAATTTTGGTTAAAATTACATAGAATGTATACCCAAATTAATTAATAAAGCATTAATTTATATTTTCCCTTATAGATATAGCCAAAATATTTTTTCCATTTTATAAATGAATTTTCCAGTTTCTTTTTATTTCTGTTTGGTTCATTCGTGTATTAAATTTTGAAAACATATCCTATCCTTAAGTTATTTCTTATTAAAATTTAAGTAAATAATTTTACCCATAATATTTTGAGTTGGTTTGAATTATTACATTATTAAAAAAAAATTTGACTAGAAAGAGGCAGAGAGAAAGAAAAAGGGAAAGCAAAAGCAAACCTCCAAATCTGAGATTTGAACCATGGTCTCCCATGTGGGAGTCCAGAACTTTAACAGCCATACAACCTGTCAGTCCCATATTTATTTATTTAACTATAGAAAATTGGTTAAATGTTATATAATTTTAAGTTTCAAGAAGGCCTCAAAAAGTCTGTGAAAAATGAAATTGAAAAACAAGTTTATTGGAAACAGCCAGTTGCATAGTGGTTATGTCCCTGGACTCCACATGGCCTACCATGGTTTGAATCCTGGATCCAGTGACTTAAAATTTATTCTGGATGCATGTATGTATGTGCCCAAAATCTCACAAAAGAATGGAGGAGAAGGGATTGTTTTATTGCCATTCCCCTGGGGGCTAATTTCTTGCTTTCTGTCTCTGTCTCTCTGGTAAGCATACACACCTGCAAAAATCTTTCTAAATAAATATAAAAATAATAATGAAAATGTCTTCAGTGCAAAAAATTTTTTAAATCTATGCATAGTGTTTTTTTTTTAATTTTTATTTTAAAGAGAGATTTTTGCTATAGGCACATGTGCTTGCCGGAAAGACAGAGACAGAAAGCAAGAAATCATCCCCCAGGAAGAATGGCCATGCCACAATCTCTTCTCCTCCATTCTCCTCTTGGGATATTGGGCACACATGCACATTCACCTGGCATAAGTTTTAAACCACCAGCTCAGGAGTTGAACTGCATTTGACTACATGGGAGTCCAGTGACATAATCATTACACCATCTGCTAGTCTCCATGCATATTTTTTTCTTTAATAATACTTATTTTTCATATTTTGAAAACTCCTTGTACATTCATGGTTATTTGTCCTCTCAATAGTATATTTATCCACTCATTCAAAAATATATCTTGATTACTTATTACCCACTTCTCTGGATGCAGAAGTTACAGGAGGAAAGAAAAACAACAAAAATCTTGGACTATGTGAAGATTACAAGTTAGTGAAGAGATCTGGAAATAAGATCAAAACGTAATATTTTATTCTATAAAATAGTGATCTAGTCTATGAGAAAAAATAAAATATGCAAAAAGAATAAGTTTTTTTTTATGTGATTCTATCTTAAATTATGCCTTAGTCCTGAATAGCCTACTGAACAACATACACAGTGTCTTATTAACAATGAAAGTTTATTTCTCTTAAGTGTGGAGGGTGAAAAGTCCAAGACCAAGAAACTTGCAGATGCAGTGTCTGGAGAGGGCCACCTTTAGGTTCATAGTTGACACCTTCTCCTTGTGTGCTCACATAGTAGAAGGGATGAGAGTGTCCTTGTATCTATTTTAAGAAGACACTCATTCCATTTGCAAAGACTTTGCCTCATGACCTGACCACTTCCCCAAAAGTTTCACCTCATAATACCATGGCGTTGGAGGTTAGGATTTCCATATATAAATTCTGAGGAGACATTAACATTCAGATCATAACAAATAGGATAGTCAGAAGATGTCCAGAAGAAATGAGGGAACTGGAACTGCAGATATCAAAGTCAAGAGCATCCCAAAATGAAATAGCAAGTACAGAGACTGACGGAAACATAGCTGCCACGTAGGAGCAGCATGAAGGCCAGCATGGCTGCAGTGTGGCCAGTGTGAACGGGAGGGAGAAGAGCACAGTAGAAAGTGACAAAAGTAATGGAAGGAGGGAGGCAGATCACATAAAGTCCAATGGACAACTGTGAGAATTCGGGATTATACAGTGGATAGGATGGAGATCATCGGAGGTGTTGAGCATAAAGATAAAGAATTGACCTTGCCAGGATTATGCTGACTGTTTTCTTGACAATAAACTATAGGAGTGATCAGTTAAGAGTCTCAGTAATTCAGGTGAGAGATGTTTGTGGTGGAAGAATTTTGTTTTGAACATGTGGAGTTACCTATTAAACATTCAAGTGCAGATGGGGGGTGGGTAGTCGTCCTGTGATGTTTGGAGGATGTGTACAAACATTCAAGTGCAGATGGGGGGTGGGTAGTTGTCCTGTGATGTTTGGGTGCTGTGTATAGGCTGCAGATATAAATGCTTGTGGGAATGGTAATATATGCCTAATCATATTAGTTGATATACTTCTCATTAGATATTTGTTGAAGATGATAGTAATAAGAGAAATTCAACTTACCAGATATTTTTGTGTCAGATGCTGAGATATAATGATTAATGAGACATATATGGTTCCTAGCATTATCCAATTATATTGGATAGAGTTGTTCTCATTTGCTATAATTTATATTTTTTCTAATAAGTGAGAATAATTCAAAGCTGACGATTTTACAAGTTAAGTCACAAATAATTTGAAAGAATATTTAGTGTAGTATGTCCTGATATATTGTTGAAAACATATATATTCACATTTATACCTCACCCTAGTTGGACATTTTTTTGATCTGTCAACTCAGTGTGCTCTATGCTACAGAACTGCAGTAATTTGTATTCATAAACATGAAGGACAAAAAAATTAATTATATAAGTTATTCCTGACTTGTCAGAGCTACTTTCACTTTGGTCAAACCAACCACTCTGATCATCATCCTGTGTATTCTGCTCTGAAAGCTTTCTTTAGCTAATGATGTCTAATGTCATTTCAATAAATTTGTTTTCATTATTTTACTTAGCAGTAAGAGACTAACAATTACGGTCCTGACAATAAGGATAGTGCTTATTCCCTCTCTCTCTCTCTTTTTCTTTAATTTTGGCAGAAGGTGCTTCTCCTCACCAGAGGGAGACAGACAGAGAGGAAAAGTGAGAAATCATCCTCCAGGGAGGATGACTAAGCTGCAATCCCTTCTCCATTCTACTCTTGGAATTTGGGGCGTGTATATACATGCATCAAACGTAATTTTTTTTTTTGGGGGGGGAGAGATTTTCACTGTAAGGGCACGTGCGCTCGCCAGACAGACAGAGAGAGACATAGAGACAGAAAGCGAGAAATCACCCCCCAGGGGGGATGGTCAAGCCACAGTCCCTTCTCCTCCATTCTCCTCTCGGGATCTTGGGCACGCACGCACACGCGCCCGGCGTGAGTTTTAAGCCACTGGGTCTGGGACACGAACCGCGGTCGACCACGTGGGAGTCCAGTGACATAGCCATTACGCTAACTGCTGGTTCCCTCAAACGTAATTTTCAAGCCAACTAGTCTGAGACTTGAAGCCAAGCAGTCTGAGACTTGAACCACGCAATCAGCCACATGGTATCCATACCTTAACTTCCCTGCCACTTGCTGATCCAGTTTTTATTCTCCTATTAATTCTTCATTTCTGAGCACTTATTAAGAGAATACAATGATATAGTTAACTTAAGAAAATCAGTACACAAAATCTATATAACTAGAACATTCTAGTTGACATCCTTTATATTGTAAACTTTCCGTTGAATATAAAGTTTTTGAGTCACGATTAATTGAAATATACTTCCAGAATAATCAAAATTTATGCCAATATGTTCTACATCATGAAAAATAGTGAAAATATTAGTGTTTCCACCCCCCCCAAAAAAGATACATCTATGCTGTTGTTTCTATTATCCTGCATAATCATAGTAGCTCACATTTTTGGCATTATATACTAATTATTTTTATTAACCTGTTAATTGCCAAATATGAGTAATACTAAATTTTAACTCCTTACAAAGTATATAGGATTCATTGGCCATCAAATTACTCTTTATATATCATTTTGACTATAGAGTTAAAGCAAAGAGACATGCTTAGTAATCACTAAATTTTAACTCCTTACAAAGTATATAGGATTCATTGGCCATCAAATTACTCTTTATATATCATTTTAACTATAGAGTTAGTAATCCAAAAAAGGTATCAGAATATCTTGGTCTATGGAGAAAGCAATGCGGGAGATGATAGGTAGTGAATTAGAATTTAGAACACAAAGTTACCAGAATTTGTTGATATTTTGCACTGTTCATAAAAAAAAGGCAGTATAAAAATAGCTCTAAAAATTTTCCGTGGAAGAAACTAGATGACTGGAGTTGATATTAACTGAGATCTGGAAGACAGAGAGAGCTAGTTTGCAGAAACTGTGCCATCCAAAACTCTGCTTTGGACCCATTAATTTTGTATGGCTTATTGGGCACCCAGTAGAGGTGCCATGTCCATTGAATATACAGATTGTGTGTTCAAAGAAGATGTGCAAGATGGAGCTGTGGCTATAGGAGTTGTCCGCATATTGATGGTATTGAATCGGCAAGACAAGATCTAATCATTTTACATGCAGGATATAGGCATGAGTAGGGGAGTAGATTGAATTCTATTTAATTCTAGTGTAGTCTTTGCAAGTGAAAATATGAAGTAAACACGAAGTGAGGAAGTTGAGAGTATAAGGATGGGAATGATCTTGGTCACAGTGTAACACCAAGGACCCAAAACAGAACTTGATGATAAATAAATTTTAAAATCTGGCCATGGGACCTCAGTTCAATAAAAGCAGGGAAGAGGCACAAAGGACATGATGACAGTGCAAGATGGTAGCATTAAGGATAAAAAGTTCTGGTTATATTAAAAATCTCAAGGAAAATGGACCAGAAAGTATGATACATGGAGTATGCAAGGGTCATAGGTATTAGTTACGATAGGTGAGAGAATGCCATCAAGTGGCTGGGAGAGGGTGGTTAGGGTGAGATGTTTGAAAAGAAACCAACTGAAAGTATAATCAGAATAATCAACTGAACGGAAATTAAAATAAGCAATTTTCTTTACTTTCAAGTTAAAAATTTTATTGTGATCACTATGAAGTTTTCCTCTTTTTACTTTTTTAATAGCCAGAGGTCCAGGATTTGAACCTTGGTCAGCCCATGTAGGCTCCAGCTCCATTAACTACCAGGCTATGGGGCTAGCCTAATTGTTCATTTAATTTCATAAATTACTTTTATGTATCCTTTGAGGTAATTATGGACTTTTTCCCCTTTATTTTGTTGATATGGCCGATTACATCTATTGATTTAATTATAGACACATTGTATTGCTAGAATAAACCCAAATCAGTGTGTCCATATGATTCTTTATATATACCAATAGATTTAGTTTGATAAATATTTTGTTTAGTGTTGTTCACATTTATGTTCATGAGACATTGGCCTGTGACTTTCTCTTTTAAAAAAGGATTTCTTCAGTTTTGATAAAGTTTTAACAGTGTTTGTTCAATACGAGAAGACTTGGAAAAAATGAAGTGAAGTCCATGTTTGTTTTGTTACAAAAAATTTAAAATCCATGCAAAGATGTTTTAGAGTATGCATTTTCCATGAACTTGTTGAAGACCTTCCTCTTGTAACACCACTCCACCAATCATTTATTCTGAATATACTTTTCAATCTATGTTGGACGTTCTCAGTTTAGCCTCTGGGCGCTCTACAGCTATAAGCTTTAAACTACGAATCTATCCATCTAGCTATATCTTTGTCTTTCTGAGCGATCTTCCACTGAATTCCTCAATAATTGCTATACATTTATTAATTTAAGTAGATACACTTTCTTTTCTTTTCTTTTCTTTTTAAATTTTTATTTCAAGACAGTATGGGAGCTCGCCAAAGAGAAAGAAGTGAGAGTAAGAGGGAAAGAAAAAAGCACTTCACAATAAGGCATGGTGGCACCGAGATCCCTTCTCTTCCATTTCTCTCTCCAGTCAGGCTTTCGGCATGCATATACATGTGCCCAGCATGTTTTTCAAGGTACCAGGCCACAGGACCAGCCCATCAGTGACTGTACTTTCTAACATTATTTAAAATGGTATCTTTTAAAATTAAGTTTGTTTTTATTTTATTTTTTGTATATTTTTACTTACAAATTCTTACTTTATTTTAATGGAAATTATTCATTGATCACTTAAAGCATTTTATACATACTCGTTTTGAACATTTTTTCCAGCTGACAGGATATATTAGTTTTATGTTCTGGAGGTTTGAATACTCTTTGTAAATGGTAATTTTTTTGAGGGGAGAGATATCTTTCTTCCTCTTTTCCTCCTTTTTATTTCACCTCTTATTTCCTATGTGCACATTCTTTTATCTCTTGAGATTAAGATTATTTTATCACTTATCATTTATCTTTCCAGGCTCCCAGCCCAGGACCACTTTTTAAATCAAGGGATTCAGGACATAGGGATACAGTTAGAGAGGCAGTTCGGTCAATTCTCTCTTCTTTTTTTAAATTTAATTTGATATTTTAAATTTTTTATTTTATTTTTTATATATCAATATTTAAGAGAGATTTTTACTGCAGGGTTCATGTATTTACCAGAGAGACAGAGAGAAGCAGAGAGAGACAGAAAGTGAGAAACCACTGCTAAGGGGCAATGATCATGCTGAAATCCCTTCTCATCTATTCTTCTCTCAGGATTTTGGGCGCACATGCATACACACCTGTCATGAGTTTTAAGAAGCCAGGCCCGGGACTCAAACCCTGGTTGACTACAAGGGAGTCCAGTGATGTAACCATTATAGCATCTGATTTTTAAAAATCTTTATTATTATTATTTTGTGGGATACTATATGGTATTCTACAACACGCACAGAGTGTGTAATTGTTAACCAAAGATAGACGGACTTATTCTTCCTCCTCATTCCAAGTCTGAGTCTGTGACCTCACTAACAGAGACCAGCAAGCTGTCTGAGCCACAGCCTGGGTGATGGCTAGTTTTTATATTTAACTTCCTCCAGTAAGCTGGGAGCCTCTCTCTAGGCTCAACTTCAAAAACCTATCTCTGGGCCTGTTTCTGTCTTGGAGCACTTAGATCCCGTTTATTTTCTAAGAGCAAATGTCATACCTAGATTTAAGCAGGCCTGTAGCTTACTTACCACTCTACTTTCTTGATTCTTTGTTTATTTATTTATTTATTTATTTATTTTTGAAGACCTACTTGAAAGTGTTTCTTCTTTATGTACTTATTATGTATTTGCAGCAGACTTAGGGAGTTACAATATGAACCCTGGGGGCCAGCAAGTGGCGTAGTGGTTAAGGCCCTGGACGCTTATGCTGCTAACCATGGTTCAAGGTTTTTTTTTTTTTTTTTTTTTGGGGTTTTCGG
>NW_006160173.1:2400619-2407845 GCF_000334495.1 Tupaia belangeri chinensis
CTGCGGTCGACTATATGGGAGTCCAGCAACATAGCCATTACGTCAACTGCTGGCCTCAAGGCTTGCTTGCTCACTTTTCCTCTCTCTCTGCCTCTCTGTGTCCAAATTAAAAACAATGATAATAATTAATAAATTAAACAATTATTTTTAAAAATATGAACCCTTGTAATTCTATCTGGAAACTCTGGTATATCTAAATCAGTTTTTCTTGATGAGCGATGTTGTGTATTAGTAAAATATAAAATGGGATACAAGAAGATAATTTCCTAGTGAACTCTATTGGCATTTGCAGGGCAAATATTTATGAACCTTTGCAGTGGGATGTGGAAATGAAAGTTTATTTCTGCCAAATGCAATATAAATAATATTTTCCAGGAGGTATAGTCATTTATTTTTTCCATGACTTCTAGCTAAGCTATAAGGAGGAAAAGGAATATAAGCCATATTACTCTTAAGGAAATCAAATAAGTAATTCTTTTTTTTTAAAAAAAGAACTTAAAGTATGGCTGACACAGTAACTATAAGGCATCATAGAGATTGAACAAATCCAAATGAGAACTATATTTAAAGAATTCAGAAGAATAGGGGATCTCCATAAAAACCATCATTTTCCTGCAAAGGACTGGGAGAGACAGAGCCTTTCAAATTAGTTGTATTTTGATCTGGGTTTTTATACAATAGATAGGACATCCCCAGACAGAGGCTATAAAACCGAAGCGTAGAAGTAGGCGATTTTTTCAGGCTTACTGTTACCAATGTATATTTAACTGAGAAGGGCAACGTAAGTGTATAGGAAGAGACTGGAATATATTACAATTACAAAAATTACAAAAATTATTTTCTTTAGGTCTACCCACTCCATTTCTGAGTCCTTTCATTCCTTTCTTGGAACTAATTCTCCCATCTTTAATCTCCTTCAGCTTAAAGCCAGTGACGTAAGTCCATATTCAAAGTTTCCAGAATGGTTTCCTTGACTGATTATATTCTTATTAGATTACTTTTTAACCCTAACTCTGATTTATGAATTTTATGCCACATTATCATTCAGTTGTTTTCATGTTTCTTTGTAATTATTGCCTACGTATTTTATATCTGTATGTTTAATCTCCTCCAAATAAATTGCAAGCTCTTAAAAATCAGTACGAGCACTTACTGAGTCTTTGAAACTTCCTCTATACATATTCAACATTTTGAAGGAACATTTTAATTAGTAATTTATGTATTTGGAAGAAATATATATTAGAAAAATATTCACATTGGAGAAGTTTCCCCTTCGTTTTGTTTTTCTTAATTCATCTCCATTTTTCTCTGTCTTTGTTCACTAAGACTCTCCTTTTCTCTCTGCTTGAACACATGTGCAAACACATATAATATATACACATATTTATTATATATGAACAGCATATAACAAAGCAGCAGTTTCTATAGTAACACATTTCTTTTAATGTAATCACTTTATTTTTTTTTATTTCTTTAGGTAAAATAATGCTTCTTAGAAAGCTAGAGACATAAGGCATCTTTCAACCCATCAGTAGAGTACTTTTATACATGTATAAATGGTAACAACTGTATGTCTAAGACCTTGTCCATGTCTAGGTGCTGTCAATCACCTCCTTCCTTTTATTAGTTTTAGATAGAGGATAAACAACAAGACTGACAGTTCCGCGTCCTTTGCCGTTTTGTGTCACCATCACAGACAAGAGAGTATTATGTCATCACTCAAGTCTGTCACATTTGGTGTATGCTTCTATGTGTTTTAAAGACTGTTGCAAGCTCTTAAAAATCAGTACGAGCACTTACTGAGTCTTTGAAACTTCCTCTATACATATTCAACATTTTGAAGGAACATTTTAATTAGTAATTTATGTATTTGGAAGAAATATATATTAGAAAAATATTCACATTGGAGAAGTTTCCCCTTCGTTTTGTTTTTCTTAATTCATCTCCATTTTTCTCTGTCTTTGTTCACTAAGACTCTCCTTTTCTCTCTGCTTGAACACATGTGCAAACACATATAATATATACACATATTTATTATATATGAACAGCATATAACAAAGCAGCAGTTTCTATAGTAACACATTTCTTTTAATGTAATCACTTTATTTTTTTTTATTTCTTTAGCTAAATAATGCTTCTTAGAAAGCTAGAGACATAAGGCATCTTTCAACCCATCAGTAGAGTACTTTTATACATGTATAAATGGTAACAACTGTATGTCTAAGACCTTGTCCATGTCTAGGTGCTGTCAATCACCTCCTTCCTTTTATTAGTTTTAGATAGAGGATAAACAACAAGACTGACAGTTCCGCGTCCTTTGCCGTTTTGTGTCACCATCACAGACAAGAGAGTATTATGTCATCACTCAAGTCTGTCACATTTGGTGTATGCTTCTATGTGTTTTAAAGACTGTTTTCTTCCTAATGCATAAAAATAAATATACCAGCCACATATTGATTATATCTTACTTAATTACAGAAAGATTTCCCTGTAATATAATGCTTTCTCTCACAGATGAAACCATTTATGCTGCAACCAAAGTTTCCACAGCATAGAGGTATTTTGTTTTAAAGAAATGTTTCTTAGATAAATGTACTTCTTGAAAAAGTACATATGACAAAATATATAGATGTTCTTTTCCAATATATGGGAAAACTGTAAAGAACTTCTACATCTGTGTAAAATGTAAGTCAAATGTGTTAAATGTTACTTTTAGCATATAAATTCATAAAGTATTTAATGCTACAAGAAGACATACTTTTAGAAATTTTAAATTATGCTTATTTTATGAGTCATATTTATTGAAATAATGTATATTGTTCAGACAATATTTGCACTAACATAACAACAAAAATGGTGAAGTGTCAAGCTTAAAAAGATTATAGTGTGATTAATATGATAATCACAACTTATTTTCCTTCTTTCTTTATTTTCTGGAACTTTATATATTTCCACATTGTCTTTTCACATCTTATAGTGAGATTCTATGGCATGTTTATTGCTTAAAAAACAAAACAAAACAAAATCTCTAAACAAGTGAAAAACTTCTACAACTAGCAAATAGTCAATTTCAATTACCATATAATAAAGTATCAACAATATGACTTGCTCTTTTTATTCCAGACTTTCTGAAGCTTTAACATTTTAAAAATAGATATAGCTAGTTGATGAAAATGAGAGAATTCACAAGCTTTCAAACAAGCATTAAAAATATCTGCAAATTCCAATGCTCTATTAGATATCTTTTGTATTTTATTTTAGAATCAATACCATAGTGAACACTTAATTCTACATCCTCTATTTTCAATAAGCATATGCCTTTTTCCATTTGTAATTTTTTTGTACTTATAATGTCAAAACTTTGTAATCTCTCATCAAAAAGTTTATTTTCTAGTACTGGATATAAGGTTTATTTCTACTTTTGATTATTATAAATAATGCTATGATCACCATGTTTTGCACATAATCTTGGCTAAAATTGAAATGACTTCCACTAGGATGGAGAGACCATGTCAATACGTCCCAATAACTGACAGCCTATTATCTTGATTTTCTTCTCTGCTATATTTCAAATGATTTTCTAAGGAAAAATAAATAGATAGCATTTTTCTGAGACCTAGAATATACAACAATTTCTTTCTGTTGCAATATCATGTCATAGAAAAATTGATTGGTTATAAAATGTTTGTCTTATAACCTTTCATTCTCAAAGTTGTGATTAACTGGCTCTTTTGTTTCGGGGATTTAATAACTTTTAGAATGAAAACACAGTTTAATTTTATTCAAAGAAATTAGGTACTAATGTGTCCTTCAATTACAATTTCCTTAGTATGAATTCTTTTTGTTTCCAGTAATAGTTTGTGTTTGAAAGTGTACATGTGTATGTGATCTTTTATTTTTCATGTTTGTATTGTCTCTTCTGCTTTCAGAGATCACAAGCTGGTTATCTACAAACTGTTTCCATTTAAAAAATACATTTATAGGTTTTGCCTGCTTTTAGTTTGGATTTGAATTCTTTTCTATCTAACCTATGTTCCTCTCTATCTTTAATAACATCCTGTTCTCTTCATATTTCAGCTAATTTTCTTTTCTATTCTTTTAAAAATAAAGTTGGTATTTTCTTGCACTGTGTTCAAGTTTTTAAACTTTTTAAAATTATTTTTAGTTCTTGTAGGAAATCCTCTAGTAATTATTTGGGATGATGTCCCTTTCTTTTATCCAGCAGTTTTTTATTTGTCCCATATTCCTTTTTATTTAATTAATTTTATCTCTATTTTCAGGAAAGTGAGGCAATGGAATTTAATTATCTCATAAGTAGTGTTCAGTAAAACATTTTACAAATATGGTAGCCTTCAGTACCAGCAGTTAGCATAATGGCTATGTCACTGGACTCCCGCATAGTCAACCGTGGTTCAAGTCCTGGAACTGGTGGCTTAAACTCACGCCGGGCGTGTGTGCATGCATGCCCAAGATCCCGAGAGGAGAATGGAGGAGAAGAGATTGTGGCATGGCCATCCTCCCTGAGGGATGATTTCTCGCTTTCTGTCTCTCTGTGTCTCTCTGTCTTTCTGGCGAGCACATGCACCTTATAGCAAAAACCTCTCAAAAAAAAAAAATATATATATATATGGTAGCCTTTTACTAAATGGGGACTCAGGTACCCAAGTTTCTTCCATTTTGTGGCATTTCCATCAGGTAGATCCTTGAAAAATTTGAAAACTCCAAGCAAGAGAAGGAAAAAGGGTAGAGAAGCTTGGCCAACCTCTTTTTTTAAATTTGTATCATAATATTGTTTACATTACATTGAATCACATAGAACTTTACAGTGTATTACATTTCTTTTTCCTGAAGGAATACCATTCATATCAGTCAATACAAAGACATTAAAATCTTCATCATCATCGTCCAATAGCTTTTCCTTTTTTTTTCCAGATTATGATTATTATTATTCCAATTATTTATTTATTTATTTTTCTTTCTTTCTTTTTTTTTTTTTTTTTTGAGAGTTTTTGCTATAGGGCGTGTGCGCTCACCAGACAGACAGAGAGAGACAGAGAGACAGAAAGCGAGAAATCACCACCCAGGGGGGATGGCCACGCTGCAATCCCTTCTCCTTCATTCTCCTCTCGGGATCTTGGGCACGCACGCACATGCGCCCGGAGTGAGTTTAAGCCACCAGGTCCGGGACTCGAACTGTGGTCGACTACAGGGGAGTTCAGTGACATAGCCATTACACTAACTGCTGGTCCCGTAAAGTAAGTCTTATACAGAAAACAGGACCCCATCCTTGCAACACAACTACTTCTCAGACTGTCCAATTGAGAATACTATACACATCACAAACTGCCCGGCCAGCTTCTTAACACTCAACAATGGAGTGAAATATATCAGCACATTCACAGTTCATTGTCGAAATCGGATCACAGATAACCCTTCACAGGACAACTTCCTCTTCAATTTACGTACACAGTGTATAACGCATTTTCCCCCTTCCTTTTTTTCTTTTTTGTTTTTTGTTTATTACTTGTACAAAACTAGTCATCTCCACTGCATTCATTCTTTCATATGAGAACATTGGTCCCTATACCTAGCAATAAAACACTGAGCAGAGGGAGCCAGGTTCCATGGGCCTCCTCCCCACCCTTCGTTCAAATTACTGCCTTAATGCTTTCAAAACATACTAGGTGTGTGTATGCAACTCCTGGATCCTGACAGGATGGGATGAAAAACAGTTGTGATATGACAAGTGCCCATTGTGAAGGTGTCCTCTCTCACTTTCTCTCTCTTATGCATGGGCATGTACTGTTTAGTCAATAAATAAATAAATAATAAAGCATAAGACAAATAGAGAAAATTTGCCCAAATCTGATTTGTGATGACATAAAATGTAATTATTACCCTCAAATTATCTTCTTATTCTGTGGTTAGTACATAAATATGTTAATTTTTAGAATAATCTTCGATTTCTAGCTTGCTTAATTCTTCTGGACTCTTGGATACTACTGACACAGTTCTGTACCATTTTGGTGCTCTGAAGAAAAGCTCTTTCTATATTTTGCCGATGAATTCTGAACTGCCTCAGTACAGTTTACCACTGCCAGTTTGAGTGGCAGGACATTCCTTTTAGATTCTTATATACAATTTCTGAGGCCCATTGAGAATTGAATTCTGGTGCTTCCAAAGAAGCACTTGATATTTTCTGCTTGGTTAATTTCCCCGTAAGTCTTAATTAGTGCTATAGACAAAGAATTGCGTGCTTACTTTTATGGGCCACGAATTGTTTATAAGTGTAGGTTCATCATCATACTTATATTTAATGAAACATTCATTAATAATTATTAAATAGGAAGTTTCTTGTTTCTAATGTTTAAGAAATTTTAGTGCTGGAGTCAGAAAGCCTGAATTATCATCCAAGTTCTGCTGTGTATTAACTATGTAATTCTGGGTAAGTTACTTCACTTTTCTGACCTGTAGGTTCCCCACTTTCAGAAGAGAGGAAACACTAGGGTCTGTTTCAGTAAGCTATTAAGTGAAGGAAAGATAGAAAACCTACATAATCACTTAGCAGATATTTTTTTAGCTAGTACACATTCCATAAATGCTAGCTGCTACTAACTTCACTGTTACTGTCACCATCACCATCCTGATTAGCCTTCTCCTCCATGTGATGATGTTCCTATCAGCTGCTTTGATGAGACATGTGTCTATCTGCCCCTTACAAGCATATGGCTGATAGTCATCTACTTCTTGAAACAAAGACCATACCCAATTATTCAGTTGAGCTCAATGTAATCATGGAGTACTTGTTAAGTGAAAGAAGAAGACAGAAGAACCAATGGCGTCTTGATTTTCTTTCAGTAACTTGACTTTAAACATTATTTACTTATTCATTGTTTCGTTGGGAAATTCTAGAAAGCATTTCATGGTTGGGCTGTTGTAAATATGTTGTGGAATGTACAAAGAAAATGTGGTTTTGTAGGCTGGTTATGGGACTGCCTATGGATCCAATGCCAAGTCAAGCTCAAAGCTCAAAAAGTCCATGTTTCAAAGCTTCATATGAAAGTCATGGAGTCAGGAAGTACAGGAGGCTTTGAAGCAGTACCTATCACACTATGGATTTTGCTCCTGAGAATTAGTAAGTCTAATGCGTGTTCAGAACTTTCTCCCTGGGTTCCGGAAACCACCTCCACGGTATATCTCATTTCAACCTAGCTACAAAGTAGTGA
>NW_006160173.1:2407876-2413442 GCF_000334495.1 Tupaia belangeri chinensis
TGCTGAACCATTGTATTTAGTGCAATAAAATGCAATGTGAGCTTTTATTACAGATTGACAGGATGTGTCTAATTTGATGTATATTTTTCCTCATCTTTTCAGTAAGTTTTGGAACATTGTTTATGTGAATAATGAAAGAAAAAGCTATTCTTGCAATCGTTCCTAAAAGATTTTTTATCAAATAGGCTTTCATCAGATACCTATGTGTCTAGTCTTCACAACTTCAATCAATTTAATCATACATTTGTTTTTTGAGCAGCTCCATCTTCAATTGCCCCTCTTATTTATTATTTATATATGCAATGTATGAGTATATACTTGTATATGTTTACACAAATTTCATATATTTATATATCAAATGTAAATAACTGTATATATGCTATTTATATATACAATATTATATATAACATTAAAATGCTTAGAATTTTTAAAAATTCATATTTTTGTTGTAGTAAGTTATTAAGATAAATTTCCTCCTCTTTTTACAGTCTCTTAATTTATATATATGCCTCTTGCTAAATTTTGATAAAATTGAAATTTATTTTTTTTTACTTTTTTTTAAAAGAGATTTTTGCTATAGAGTACGTGAGCTCATCAGAGAGACACAGAGAGAGAAGGACAGAGAGACAGAAAGCAAGAGATCATCACCCAGGGGGAATGCCGTACTGCAATCCCTTTTCCTCCAGTCTCCTCTTGGGATTTTAGGCATGCACGCACACAGACCGTTATGAGTTTTAAGTCTCCAGGTACAGGATTCAAACCACCGTCGACTATGACGGAGTCCAGCAATATAAGCATTATGCCATCTGCTAGTCTCTATAATTGAAATTTAAACACCATGCACTTTTTGATGACAAACTTCTAAAAGCTAGCATATAATTAAACATAAATTCACATTTTTTAATCAAAAAAGATTACCAAGGTAAACATATGTAATTACGTCATGTAAAGAAAGAAAAAATGGAAACCTTATAGTAAATGTTTCAAGTTACTCTTTAAAAAAAATATGCATGATAGAATGTGTGTAAGCATGTGCATCAGAAAGAGACACAGAGAGAAAAGAAGAGAGAGAGCACCTGCCATAGGGCTTAGTCACACAGTGATGCTTTGCTCCAGTCCCCCAGCCTACCAGGATCCTGGCGTGGGCTCACCTGGCATGTTTACAGACCACAAACTAGGCTGGACATTTGAAGCACACTCTGGTTGTGGCTTCCAGTTTGGCAGTCCAGCATACTGCTGAGTGTGTCACAGAGGCTGGGCCCATTTTATCCTTAAAAAGTAAAAAAAAATCATCGTGCAAATTCTGCATAGTATACTGTAATTTTTAAACATTTTTATTGCACAATCAGCAATCCCCTTGTGTATTTCCACATACCAAAAAAGAGACACAGAGAGAAAAGAAGAGAGAGAGCACCTGCCATAGGGCTTAGTCACACAGTGATGCTTTGCTCCAGTCCCCCAGCCTACCAGGATCCTGGCGTGGGCTCACCTGGCATGTTTACAGACCACAAACTAGGCTGGACATTTGAAGCACACTCTGGTTGTGGCTTCCAGTTTGGCAGTCCAGCATACTGCTGAGTGTGTCACAGAGGCTGGGCCCATTTTATCCTTAAAAAGTAAAAAAAAATCATCGTGCAAATTCTGCATAGTATACTGTAATTTTTAAACATTTTTATTGCACAATCAGCAATCCCCTTGTGTATTTCCACATACCAAAATTTTTTTGTGAAAGATTTTCCTGTATCTTCTCCCAAATCTCAAGGAGGATAATTTTAAGAAGTAGAGAATTTTAGAGATGAAAGCTAGATCAAAACTAAGTGGTTCAACATTATTACAAAATATTTTTGCAATGGAAAATATTAAACACATTTCATAGAAATGTGTGAACTCTCATAGTAAAATTTGTGATATTTTGATATCTTTTATGGTTGTGCCCGAATTTTGAAAATACACAAATGAACAAAAACAATTTTTAACCACTTAATCATGCTTCAAAGTTTGCATAACATATGAATTTGTTGATTTCCGTTAATAATTATGTTCTCCTTAATGAAGATAGACTGTAAAACATGGAACTCAAAATCTTAGACTGTAGAAAATATGACTGGGATTATTAGAATGGAATACTAACTAATTAATGGCTGTTTTCTCTTCCTATGCTGCAAATGTCAACTGAAGGTTTTCACAGAATATATGGTCTTGTAAAGTTACAAGATTATAAATACTGAGGGCTGATTTTTGTACCTAGTGAATGCGGATGTTTTTTCATTTCCCATGTAACTTTTGTGTGTGCATTTCCACAGTAGCAGAACATATAAGCTTCTTGTCTCTTTGATATAAATGCTCTAGAAGATTATACCACATGGCCCCATACGGTTATTTTATGGTGAAATGCAAAATACAAATTTCATATGTCTATGAGGAGACCAATATATTGTAGGCTATTGGAAAGAATGAAGCCTTATGAAAACTGCTTAATTCAAATACTACATCATTTTCCTGTTTTATGAATCCAGGCCAATGGTGAGGTGCTTTGAATTGCCAACTGTACCAAATGCCAAAATATAGTTTCTCAAGGAAAATAAGAAGTAATATGACAAACACATAGGGAAATATTATGTTTTGATGAAGCAAATGAAATACTCACTAACTGGAGAGGAAAAGTCTTCTCTGTATAATGCTCTTGAAAATGTACATCATAATTTTGTAGTTATTTTTGATTTTGATGATTATTTACTTACAGTAGTCTCTCCTAAAATTACCCATATTAAACATATAATAACTGTGTATTAAATGTAATAATGAGATGCTCAAATTAGGAAAGGACTACCAGTAAATGTGCTTTTTATCCACGTGTACGAGAATGCAGTCACTGATACAGCAGTATTTGGGCATTTGGTATAAGTAATAGAAAGTAACTAGCGCTTTATGATTATGAGTTATTAAACCTTAAAGACTTAAGGAAATTTTGAGAACCAAAGTTGCTGAAATTATACCTCCCTAATTGATTTATGGTACACATTTTTATTGATATTTCATTACCAGTAATGGTACATTTATTTGATTTTTTCAAATACACAGTATATCAAATCAGCAGAAAGTTGAATCTTTTGGCATTTTAGTTCAGAATCTTGTAAACTAGTCTTCTATTATGTTCATAAGCCTTCTGACATATATTCTTCTCACCTTGAACCAAACAGTTTTTAAAGAGACAAATGTGCGGGACCAGCAATAAGCGTAATGGCTATATCACTGGATTCCCACGTAGTCAACTGTGGTTCGAGTCCCTGACTCGGTGGCTTAAACTCACGCCGGGCACGTGTGCTTGCGTGCCTAAGATCCCGAGAAGAGAATGAAGGAGAAGGGATTGCAGCGTGGCCATCCCCCCTGGGGGCTAATTTCTCACTTTCTATCTCTCTGTTTCTCTCTGTCTGGCTAGCACATGCTCCCTATAGCAAAAAAAACTCCCCCCCCCAAAAAAAAAGAAGAGAAACATGCTATTATTAATAATGTTATTAGGAATGAAATACCCCTAAAGAGATGATATTACAGACAGAAAATAATCTGGTGTAAGACATATTTTATATATTTAAGTTTCAGATATGTTTGTATGTGTTCATATGTTCGCGTGTGTGTGTATTTATAAGTATTGCAACCTATGCAATAGATAGAGATGTTCCATGACTTAATGATGAAGCTACTCCCAATAAACCCATCATAAAGTTGAAAAATTGTAAGTGACATTGTTGTAAGGGGTAACTATCTTGAAGTAGCAATATACTGCTATTTGTCCTACTGTTCCAAAATGGTTTTATCACTTAGCAGTCCATCTTAATTAGTTAGATGTGTATATGTCTTTGTGACTTTGTGTTGCTCTCTATAAATACTTGCTTTTTTCTTTGTCTGATAATAATATTGAAACCTAAAGGAAACAGAAATGAATTGGGGTGTAAGGCATGCTAATTTTCTAAAGCTGAATTTATGAGACACCCTTGATTATCTGAACATTTTTTTATTGAATCAATAACTTGTAAGTGATCACATTTTCAGCATAAAATTCAGTAAAAATAGAGCTAAATATTGACAACAATGTAAGTTATATTGGGTGATTTTAAAACATTGATGAGTAATAACATTAATAAAATTAAAGTAAAATTGTTTTTTAAAACAGCTTGAAAAACTAATGAAATTTTTCAATAAATAAAAGTACACACACCCATGTATAGTGTATAATATGACATTGACTTAAGGATTCTTGATTAAGCATTATAAAATACATGTTTCTCTTAAGTGAATTTCAAAAGTAGATCCCTAACGTCATTATAAATCACTTCAAAAGTCACTAAGGACAAGACCCCTATGAGGTTGGAAGGTCCTTAGAGACACTCCTGGCAGGAGACTCAGTGGCATTACTTAAACACATTTTGTGACAAGAACTTCCCACCTCATAGACTAAGCTATTAAAATTATGAAGAGCTCAATAAATAGAAATACATTTTCTACATTAAATCCAAATCAACTCTCTGCAGCTTCTAACATTCAAAGGATGTAAGCAGAATAAATGTGATCTTCCATTCACATGGCAGCACTGTTTATCAATGTGCTCTTCTGAATTAAAACATTCCCAGAGTCAAACAAAAATTTCATGGTCCGGACTTTATGGCACAGTTTGTAGCTATCAGACTGTGCATCTGGAAGCCACATGCTGACTGCAATTCAAATCCCCTGGTCCAGTGGGCCTGAAGACGTGATGGGCACACATGCACATGCTCAGGATTCTGGCGGGCTGGAGGATGAAAGGAACGGGATCGGGGCATGTCAAACAGTGGGGAGGGTGTTTCTCACGCTTACTCTCTCACATGCACAAGCATGCACTCTACCATGTATTAAAAAATAGAAAATCAGATATGGTTTGTAGACTTGGAACTACTTTTTCTCCTTACTATTTATTGAGAGTGTTATGTTTGGTGGCAGCATGTCCTTGTTCAACAGTTATTCCTGTGAAAGTTTATTTGGAATTCTCAAGTGAGAATTTCACATTTGGGAGATTCCCTTATTGCTTAAAAGAAATATAATTCATAATTGAAATGGGGTTATATCAGTTTACTAAAGAAGATACAGAGAATTGTATTTCAAATTAATATCAGAATAAAAATTATATTAGTATTACCTTTGCCATTTAGTGATTATGTATTTATGTACATATTTCTATACATTTCTGTATGTAATTACCACACATTTGTAATTAATATAATCCATAGTAAATAGTTATCTTCATTTATTCTAGAAATGGTATATAATTTAATTTTGTAGATAATAAATAATAGTTTAACATCTTGCCTTCTAAAACTATGGCCTTAGAGCTTAGAGACTGATGTGATGCAGTTTTAGAAAATAATTCTGTTACGTCCACAGATACTTCTTTGCAAAATCCAAGTCACTTTTGATGGCAGCGTGTTAGTAAAGCAATACAACAGTATTTGTTTTTATAATTTAGAAAGTTAGATAGAATTCTTGTGCCAAAACAATGATATTATGACTATTTTAGAGAAATTACTTACTCTTT
>NW_006160173.1:2413748-2438820 GCF_000334495.1 Tupaia belangeri chinensis
CAGGTATCTACATTAATTTTTATGCAGAGAGATTGGAGCATACAAATAAAGCAATATAAATAACCCACAGTAGCATGGTACCAATGGCTAACTGTGTACTACTGTCGTCCCTACTGTTACGAGAAGCTAGACTGTGTTTTAGGCTTTCCGTAAGTATGACCATGTGCCTGAACATGGAATGAGAACTGATGTAAGTCCAGATCTCTCCGTTCCGATTTCTCACGCAGATTCCCCTACTGTCAAATGACTCATAGCAACAAATTGCGGACTGCTCGTTATGTCCCTGATGCTTCTATAGCGTATGCTGCCCTCCACCAATGACCTCGAGCATTCCTTTATTGCTACATGATAAAGAAATGGCCTGCATTTTAAGCCTCTGAAATACAGACCTACATCCAAAAGCAAATCATAATGTAAAATCAGTAGGTGTAATGACAATCTAGAGGGTTAACTAGAGATAAGAAAGAAGAATCAAATGTATTTGTCTTTGACTTTGTAAAGTTCATATTGTCAAAGTTACAGTGCATAAGACATGCCTATGTACTATCTTTAAGGTTAATAAATATACAATTTCTGAATCCATATATTTATATGGTGCACAGGCATGAGTCAAGTTACTATAAAATGTAAGGTGACAACTCAATTAGATTATTAGCTAAATAATTAGAATTAAGTTAAATTTTAGAAAAAGATTAAGAATGATGTCATAGAAGAATGAATTTTGGGAGACCAGTAGTGGTATAGTACTGAACTCCCACATGGCCGACCATGGTTCAAGTCCCAGACATGCTGGTTTGAAAATCATGTCTAGTGCATGTGCATGTGTGCCCAAAATTCCAGAAGGACAATGGAGGATGAGGAATGGTGGCATGGCCATCCCGTTGGGGGGTGATTTCTCATTTTCTCTCTCACCGGTGTTTCTCCCTCCATCTGATGACTGCATGTACCCTATGGGCCCTATGGGAAAAAAAAATTTTTAAAAATGAATGTATGAATTATGAAAATATTATATTTTTATCTCTATTAGTGATATGTTGATACTACCTAAGTACAAATAATCTAAATATTTCAAACAAAAAAATAGAAAGCAATGGACTTTTTAAAGTCAAACTTTATAACATATAATGTATCAGGTTCAAGGAATCTAATGAAACATACAATTTTCAAGTTACTGTCATGTTAAATGTATCATTTGTTCTAGGACATATTTTACTTGTCTTATTCTGTGAGATGATTCACTATAGGCATTGATATTTTTATTCGTTTGTAGCTTCACTTATTAATTCATTCACTTATTCAACAGAGAGAGTGAGAATTATTTTTAGAGCATTGTACTTAGTACTGTGGGCAGTAGGAAACAGTCTCATACAAAGCCGGAATATTTCAGAAAATTTTTATAGAACAGGATAAATAGTATATATCACCATATATATAACAGACCAGTGTAGGCTGACCTTTAATCTCTCATCAGTTCAACAAGCAGTAACTGAGCTTCATTGTACAACCCTGGAACTGGCAGCTTCAAGAAAGACCTGTATATAGTTGCAGGTGATAATATGACAAAAATGTATCAAGAAAGTGGTATAGTAAGTAACTGGAAAGTATGATCCATGAACATGCAGAGGGAATATATTCCATGGAGGTAAAAAGGCATAGACTTTCTACATTGGAAGAAATGTCCATGTATTTCTAACTTCCAAGGCACTTTGAGGAGGAATGGGAAAATTGAATAGAAAAGTAAATGTGGTTCTGATTTTTAGGCCCTTATGCTCCATGACATATTAAATGTTACATTATAAAAGAGGTAATACTATCGGGATATGGGTGTGTTGTGGAAGTAGTCTGTGTTCACGACTTTAGGAATTGAATGGAGTGAAAAACTGAAAGGATTTCCATCAGGACAGGACACAAGCAGCACACTGAAAAAGAGAAGCAGACTTTAGAAAATGCAAGAAACCTAGAAAATAGTATAGAGTTTATATTAGTACCTCAAGTATATCAATACAATGTCCATATCTCCATTTATTAATTTATAGTCTATTTTATATGTGCTAACATTTCACTTTTTTTCAAATGCCTCATCATAAGAGATTACAACTATGGAAATGAAGAGCAATGACTCATTTTTAGACATTTGAAATAAGGAAAAGCTTGGACATAAACATTGAAATCCTACAACCGAAAAACTTCCTTCAAATAGCGATACAGTTTCGAAAATATTTCTTAGGTTCTGTGTGCATTTCTACTCCAAAACTCCATTTACTCTGGTTTTGGTAACGATTCACTCCATGCGAAACTTAGTATACAAAACAGCAGCTCTGGAGCAATGGTTGTTTTTACCAATTTTCCAGAAGATTGATTTAGATTGTTTTACGTTGTATGACTGTAAAGGAACAAAACAGAAAAGGATTCACTAGGTTGGTGTTTTATTCTGTCTGTGTGTTTTAACTCTTTTCCCGACTCTCCATAGCACTATTACAAATGACACATACTGACTTCAGTTCGCTAATACAATTAAGATTGGACTGGAAAATAACATTTTCATAAGAATAAGAGAGGCTATAGTACCGCCTTTATCTTGCATCATCTGCAATATACAAAGATACTTCAACATTGTACATCTCAAGATCCGAAGTATAAGGTCTGACAAGGTCAAATCTTGACCTAGTTTATCTTTCTGATTTATTACTCTGCAGATCAAATTGGCACAAAAGTCATTTTGGTGTTCCAAAACAAAGTTGTCCTTTTGAAGCTTCACTGTCTTGTCCTTAAGGAAAGAAGAGATTTCCATTGAAAAACTGGGACTGGTAGATTCATGAGTCAATTTGGTTAGTGACCAGTTCCAGAAAAGCCAGTAGGAGCAGAGCAGAGTAGGTGGCAGCATATTCTAGGCAGACCCTGTGCAGAGAGCCAGCTTATTGCAGAACTTGGGAAACAGTGGGCTGGTCTTGGCAAACTTAAAAAACAGAGTCAGATAACATGCAAGGAGTGCCAGTAGGAAGCAAAAAAAAAAACTTGATGTGTAATCAAATGCCTGATGGGCAGAGTTCTTAGACAAAAGTCTTTTCCATAGGTAGCACTTGGCTTATTGTACTGCCACATCTAAACTCCATGCAGAAATTAAGGAGGATACCTGGGTGGAAGGGATGTGACTGAGAATAAGGAAAATGAAGGTTGGCACCCTAAGGTTCTTGAAATCCCATCACATCAATGATGGGCAATTTATTTTAGGGAAAAAAAACTTGCTGGGTAGATACAAAATAGATTTTAAAGAATTTAAATGTATGGAAAGACTAGATGAAATCCCGTAGGTATAGGATAGTATGTTTTTTGAGCATTCATTTTAGTCACAATATGATTTAAATAGTAACATGACATTTGAAGTGACTTATATCATCCTGATACACTTTTTTTTAGCACTTGTGTATAAAATAGAGTGAACTATAATAGTAAAATAATTCAGCTTACAGTATTGACTTAATATATGGAATTTTCAAAAATAATGATAATACGTACAATTATAGAACATTACATGCAAAGGACTGATAATCCACAAATTTAATTTAATCCTATAAATTACTAATTGTAGATTATATGGACCATAACATGTATAAGGTACAGAGAGAAATGGAAAGAGATATTCCCAATTTGGTGAAATTTCAGATCCACTGGAGGAACTGAAAAAAGGTGTAAAAATATGTTATTTGTTATATGTTAATATTCTCTTATAAGTGTTTGCATAATAAAATGTTTTTATTATCATTAATTAAGTATTCTAAAATATGACATGTGTTATTATTCACTGGAAAACAATGAACAGTATTTGAAAACATTTTCAAATACTTTAAATTGTTTTCCAGTGAACAATAATTTAAGTAATAATTCAAGTGGTAATTGACAAGAATGTGGTATGGGATTACATTTGTAAATATAACATTTAAGGAAGGAAAACTGTTAATGGAAGTGTGTACAGATTGTTAGAATGTTCTTAAATGATGACAGATAAATTCAATAGTACTATTTTTATCATTTAATATTTTTTACTTTTTAAAAATTTGTTTTTATTTTATTTTTAATATCTTATGAACATAGAATATTGCACAAATCTGTGGGCATACAATATGATTTCTTGGTATGAGAGTAAAATACGTAATGATTAAAACAATAATTAGCATACCTGTCATTTCGAGCATTTGCCTTTGCTTGTGTTGGAAATGCTCCAAATCCGCTCCTTCGGTTACTGTGAGATACACTTGGTTTAATAAAAATTATTAAATATAAAGGTATCTTTTGTTAGAATGCTAAAAAATAGCTAAAATTCTCCTAATTGCTTTAAACATTTTTAATTTTACCCAGTATGAATACCAAACATGCATTCGTATGATTGATGAGCCATTTAGAACCATTGGCATATAGGGAAATTAACTTTATCTAGAATTAAGTACAATTTAATAGATTCGTATTCATTGGTCAGTGTTTCTTACCACAGTCTTGATTAAATCCTCCAGAATTGGAGTTTTAAACTGTTACATCACCTCACAGTGGGGGCCAGGCACCTAATGGCTGATGAGGCAAGACCTCAGAGTTGCCTATCTAACCCACCAGCTCAATATTTTATTGCTATGATTTCTGAGCAATCCCCTTTTGTTCTTTGGTTACACATGCTCATTTCTTCCCTTCAATTATTTCTTCCTAAAGTAATACTTTAAGATCCTTTGAAAAATGGAAAGTTGAATCTATTGTTAAAGGGAAATTCATTTTTGAAAGACTGAATTCCCTTCAACCCAAAATATCACAACTACTTAAGTTTACTATATGCATTTGGATTTATTACACTGAAAAGTGAAATGATACGCAGGATCTCCAATTAGCTTTTACAATTTGTGTTCATTTGGAAACTATATGGCACAATGATGATATTTTCAATGTTCATTCATTGAATATGTCAAGTCATTTTCCTGTGAACTACCACTTGGTTAAAAATGTGTCCAGCATGATGTTTCTAGCTTTTTTATACTCAACGGTGTTTAAATGGGTTTAAATGGGATACTTTTCCTTCTTCCTTTTTTAATTTATTTTTTTTTACTTCTCTCCCATGGGGGATCCTGTGGAGTTATATTGAAGAGGACTTCCTAGTTCAGTTCTTTTGCACTCTGTTCTTGTATTAGAGACAGAGTTGAGCTCTCAGTTCAATTCAATAGCCATGCACTGAATGCCTACTGTGCAGATAGCTCTGGCTCGGGGTGCTGAGATAGTGAGACTCGGTTCCTGCTCACAGGGAACCCACTGAGTTATAGTATATTCCTCTTTAGACTGTTAAAGGCTTTCCCTTATTCTTTCCTACTTGAAATGCTGTTTTAAAGCAAAGTGTAGGTGACACCTAAGTATTTATAAACTCAAAAAGGTTAGCATTGTGGATATAGGATTTGCTTAATATTCAGATCAGTGTAAACCTCATTAGTTAACTATTATTCAGCAAGTAAAATATTAAAGACATTTACACAATAAATAATGCATATATGAATTTTGGTAGTTTCTTGGTTTAAGGAATATGTCATCGGTTTGTAAATATTGTGTTATAGGAAATGTCATGACGTATTTTTTTCTATGAAAAAATGCATCATGACTTTTCCAGCAACCTAATATATATTAATATATGTCAATTCTAAAATCCTAAATCTTATTCCTCATTCTTTCCCTCTGATACAGCAGTTATTATTTTTATCTAACATGCAACAGCCTGAGGCACATAATACTTAAATGTTCCCATTTAATCAGTAACAAAGCTTACATTAAAATTTAGGTGTTTGAGGCCAGCGGGTGGCATGGTGGCTAAGGCACTGGACTACCACATGACTGACAGTGGTTCAAGTCCCAGAACCAGTGGCTTGAAAATCATTCCAGGCATGTATGCATGCATGCCCAAAATTCCAAGAGGAGAATGGAGGAGAAGGCATTGCAGCGTGGCCACCACCCCTTGGGGTTGATTTCTTACTTTCCCTCTCTCTGTCTCTCTCTGCAAGTGGTGTGTTTCCTTTTTTAAAAAAATGGATATTGTGCTTTTCAGAGCCTAGTCTTTTAGTTAGTCAAGGCATAATAATCTTAAAGACAACTCAGAGTAAACTATGACTTGGTAAACTGAATTAATAAAAAATTTCAGACACCAAAATGTTTTGATTATCCTAAGGATTTCAAACCCAAAATATTTTCATAATATTGTAGGTGTATTTTAAGGCATTTTCATATTACATAATATCAGCAAACTCCCATCATAATCCAAAGATGGGAATGAATTCGGAATTATTATCCACTAGAAACCAGGAAGCGTCTACAGCGAGGTCTTTTTATTCCCAGGTCAGTGCTTTTAACTTTACTACATATAAATGGCTTGAATATAAAAAAGTTTTATATTCATATGTATCGGGTAATTGAGTTTGACGTTGGTGATATATACTTTACCTGAAATAGTCTACCCAAAGGTGTTAAACTCCTTTTGTCAGGAGGCACCAAAAAGTATAGGATCTGATTTTTGTCAGTTAGACCTGTTAGGAGAAATGAAGTTAAACAAAGGGATAAGTAAAGTGTTTCACAACATTATGGTAGAAACTTGATGTTTTCCCTTTGGTTAATTTCTTTACAAAATAAGAAGTATGTTGTAAATATATACATATATGTATGTAATATCCATATATATCTAAACATATTTCTTATATATAGAGACAAAATTGTGTGTATGTGTGTATATAGAGAAAAATATATACATATATATAAAGTGTATAAATACATACATATATAAATATATGTATATAGAGATATGTAAATAATAGCTTTGAAATATGGTTTATATAGTTTGATTTCCTATCATGAGGATGACACATTTTTCTCCCACTATTTTGCTTGGGCAACTAAACAAAACATATATATTATAGCATGGAGGAAATAAGAGTATAAAATAGATATTAAAAAAAAAAACTCTGTGTTGTATCTTAATGGAGCATAAGCACAATCATAATCAGAACGTTCTTATTTTTCATATTCAATAAAGATCTCTTTCAAGAATATTTGCAAATATGTCTCCCTATCAAGTCTAAGTTAACAAAGAACAGTAATGAGGGGACTAAAGTCATTAGATATTTTTTATTTGAGTGAACGGGGAGTTTTTTTTTTAAGATATTTAAAATTATAAATATTTAGCATTTTCCCTAATGTTATATAGTTATGAATTATCTACTGTTCTCACAAAGTATTTAGGGAAAGTGCAGGAAATTGAAAAATAAATGGGCTCTAGGATCCTCCTGTTGCTGTATTAAGTGTGGACAACAAATGTTAAGCTTTGCTATCCTTACCAGTCCTCATACTCCATTAAATGTGCATACACGTTTTCGATTCAGTTTTTATTGTAGATTCATAAGAACATAGAGAAATCTCACGTACCCTTCAATTAAGTAACAGCTTGCAAAGCTGTAAAAGCAACATCACAACTGGGAAATTGACATTGATAAAGTCCGTCAATCTTATTTGACTTTCCTCAGTTTTACATGTACTCATTTGCATGTATGTGGATGTGTGTGTTCATGTGCAAATGTGTACACGTGTGTGTGTTTAACCTAAGAAATATGGTTGCATTTATAGGTTCATATTTCTATCACCACAAACAATACACAGAGCAATTCCTCAAGGATCCCTTCTGTTTTCTTTTTAGAACCTCACCCAGGTCCCTCCACTGTTCTCTACACGGTGCTGTGCCTAACCATCAGCAACCCCTCCTCTGTTTTCCAACTCTACAATTTCATTTCAAAACAATGCAAATGGATTTCATCTTAATTTATTTACAGAGTTTTTAGCTTATTACTTTGTATATTTTTTCAGGTGTTGCTCTGGATATGAGTACACATGTGATGCCCCCATCCCCTGGTAGCAACATTTTGCCACTTGAAGTATAGCAACCTAATGTCCATGAGATCTCCTTGCCCTTGTTGGTTTTCTAAATATGTGGAACACCACATCAGTTTATGTTGTGATTTATGTTTCAGTCATCATGTAATTTAGAAAACAAGAGAAGGATAGTCTGTTTTATCTACCCGTATTTTTATTCTTTTGATCTTTTTTCTTGATTGACCAAAATTCGTTTTTTAATCCTCTTTTTTGGTTGAAGAACTTCACCTTTTCTTTAAGGAAGGTTTACAGAGACAAATGTTCTTAGCTTTCTCTAAGCATGGTTTTTACTGTCTTTTTGATTTGTAAAGGATAGATTCACAGGATGGGAATTCATGGTTGACAGTTCTTTTCTTTCAACACTTCTGATACCTGCCATTCCTTCTGTCTTTCATAATTTTAAATGATAAATCTATTGTCATTCAAATTTGTAGTCTTTCATAGGTGATATATCAGTCTCTCTGTTTTCAATATTGACTGATCTCTAGTTATCAGAAATTTCTTTTTGAAGTATCCTGACATGGATGTCTTTGGGATTTTCCTACTTGGAGTTTGTTTGCTCAGCCCATTGAATCTGTACATTTATGGCATCAGTGTTGTATGGAATCTTCAAGATTATTTCTTTGACCACCCTTTCAACCCCTACTTTTTCTTCTCACTTTGTGGGACTACAATGGCATCAGTGTAGTACATTTCGTTATTTTCTTATAGATCCCTGATGCTTTATTCTTTTATTTCTTTTTTTCCATCTCTTTTCTCTCTGTTGCTCAGACTGGGTGAATTTATTGCTTTGTCCTTAAATTCATTGATTCTATTCCTTTACCATGCCAATAGATCTAAGTGAATTTACTGATTATTTTCTTTAATTTTGTTTATTATATTTTCCATTTCTGTAATTTTATATTTAATAACTTCTGGTTTTGCTATTTTTTAATTTTTTATTTGTTTTTACATCATTAATAGTTGTCTTTTTTTAATTGCCAGAGGGCATGATTGCTTGCCAGAGACAACAAGAGAGACAGAGAGCGAAGGAAAAGCACCTTCCCAATGAACTGTGGTCACACCGTGATCCCTTCTCCTCCATTTCTCCATTATGTCAGGATTTTGGGCATGGACACACACACACACACACACACACACCATGCATTTGAAGTCACTGGGAATAAAATCTGAATTGCTGTTGTCCACGTGTGATATTAATTGCTTAATCACCAGGCTATACCAGTCCAGTAACTGCGTGCTAAAGTATTGTTATGATGACTGCTTTAAAATTTTGTCATTATAATTCCAATATGCAATTTATCTCAGTGTTGACATTATGGTTTACTTTTTTCATTAAAGAATTTTTTAGGGTAAAACTTTCTGATATTTAGCATAACCAATGATTTTTTAATCATATTCTGGACATATTGTAAACTCTGTACCCTAGTTAAATCTTCTCTTTAGCTTTGGTCTCCAAGTCCTAACTGAACATTTATGGTATATGGTTCTAAAAGTTTGATTTGGGGAGACACTGTGTTTCTAACTGGTCAGCTTGATTTACCTAGTTCCACTGAGAGTCACAATGATCTCTACTGGTTTCACCCAGGGGAATAAGAGCTTTTTCAGACAAGGTCGCTAGGTAGTCTGGGTGACATAAGAGGTTCTCTATCTCCAGGATGAAGTTCACGTCCAGGGCTGGGTAATCATAGAGGGACCCCTCACTGCCTGCACGGTCCATGTGCCCATTGTCTCTAGATGAGGAAGCGGGGGTGGTGTCTCAGGCCTGACGGGGAATAAGATCACTTTCCTTGGCCTCTTGTGAGCAATAAGGCTCCTGCTTGATTGGCCTTGCAGGTGACTCAGACTCTCCTGATGTTCCTGGGAGCACACTCATTTATTCAGCAATAAAAGTGAGTGCACCCAAGCCACCTTAGGTTGCTAAGTTGTGTCCGGGAATAGCCAGCCCTGGATCATGTTTTATTATTGGTTCGGGAGCTACTGTGTTATTGCTCAGGTCTGGGTGTCCCTAACCAGTCCTCTTTCTTCTTTATGCCTTTCGATGTGCTCTTTTAGTTGCCTCTTGATTAATTCCAGATTTTATAGCTCTACTTAGCGAAACACATACTGATAGTTAAACTTTTTCATGTTTCTCTTTATTCCCCAAAAAGTAAATCAGCCTATTTAAACAAGATGCTAAGAGGTTTCCTCTGAAAACAGTGTTTTATGGTAGGAAAGGTGGTTTGAACTGAAGAATATATTAACATACAGTACAACAGACATACTATACTGTACTTTCAGAGCCCACTACAACATCAGGTAGCTTACAAATACTTTTCAGCTGAATGTCAGTTCAGGTTTAAATAAAGTTTAACAAATGTCTCTATTGCGGAGAGCTTTTAATACACCAATTTTCTCTGTTGGTGTTCTGAAAGGCCTGCAAGAGTAGTTTTCCAACTTTATCTGTCCATAGAAGTGAACTCATTTTGTTTATGCTTTTCTTTCTGGCGCTGGAGTTCAATAAAAGACACAGGAGAAAAGCCACTTTTATCACTATCAACATCTATCTCATTCAATGTACTGTACTAGATGTAATCATTTAATTAAAAAGTTGTTTCTGGGAGCATTAATAAGCACTTAATTCTACTCTGAATTTTAAAAATCTGATAGACTATTTAAATACATTTAAACTTTCCTTTAAACTCTTAGGAAATAAAATTTAGATGTATGGCCAAATAAAATGTTTATTAGCTTGTGTAAATAATGTATATCAAGGGACCAGCGGTTGGCATAACAGCTATGTCACTGGACTCCCATGTAGTTGACTGCAGTTTGAGTCCTGGACCCGGTGGCTTAAACTCACTCTGGGTGCATGTGCATGCATGCCCAAGATCCCAAGAGGAGAATGGAGGAGAAGGAATTGCAGTGTAGTCATCTACCCTAAGTGGGTGATTTCTCACTTTCTGTCTCTCTCTCTTTCTGGTGAACACACGTGCCCTATAGTAAAAATATGTCCAGAAAAAAAATAATAGTCCAAAACTACTGACTATGGTGACTATGGTAGTAATTTGCATCTCCAAAATTTTCTCTCTCCAGCTTTAAGGGACAATAGGATCGAGCTGGTTCGCGCTTCCTGGCATGAACTGAGCATCAGCGTCAGTGATGTGTCTCTCTCTGATGAAGGGCAGTACACCTGTTCTTTATTTACAATGCCTGTCAAGACCTCCAAGGCCTATCTCACTGTTCTGGGTAAGTAAAAGAGATTAACACCATGTAAGCATAAAATCCAAGAGGGATATTTCTACAGAAAAATGACTGAATCAAAACTATATTTCAAAGATCACATTAGCAGATACAGTATAATCATATTGTTACGTTTTAACAAAAGGTATTGAACAATCGGTGAGTCATTTTTCCACATTTTATAGCAATGGACAAAGAAAGATACCAAGATTTATGTGACTGCCAGAAGGCACAAAGCCATTTTGTTTCTTAGCCAGCCGTAGACATAAGTTTTCTTGATTTCCAGATAATTGTCTTTGCAATGGATCATCTATATGTTAAGTATATTCTGCTCAGGAAGTGAAAAATAATGAATGTCTAATTCAACTCGTGTCCCATAATGCTCTTCTTTTTTTGTCCATGAGTCATTGGATAGGAGTGTTTGCTGATACCAACGGCTTGCAAATATGACCACTTTCTGTGTTCTAGTGCCTTTAAATAATGCTGATATTTCCATGCATCTTCTCTCCTTTCTAATTTGTACTTTCTCGATTTCTAAATGAAGTACCTAATGTCACTTGTGAATGCAGTTTGTAGCTTCTTTGTGCTTTTATTCTCTAAATATTGGGCCATTTTCCCAAAGGTTAAAGTGACACAAAAAAGCAATACATTCATAGAGATTCTGAGGAAATAAAGTTGCAGCTTGGAGCTTTCTGTGACCTCACAGGAGTCAGTGCTCCAATCAGCTGACATTGCTGCAGTTCATTGAAACACACCTGTGTGCTGAGCAAGTCAGAGGAATTCAGGGATTGATTTTTTTTTTTTTTTTGGTCCCTAGCTTGCCTTCCTTTTTAGACAGATAAAAGCACAATGTTGCATTTAAAAGGCCTAACACATGCTGTTCTTTTGGGTGGGAATAATAAAGTTAATCCAGCTAGTGAATTGGTTTTGTGCATAGGATATGAAATATGTTCCTTTGCAAGTCCCACTGGGACTATTTTATAAAAATCTTCACAAGTTTGCCATTACAGACAAAATGCACACACTAAATAGAGTATTTCAAGGTAACAACTGCTAAGGTTAATGCATTATTCTGTAGAGAGCCACCTTGAGACCCGAAAAAATAAATGACTCTTGAATTCCGTTTACTAAATGGAAGTGTGACACGGATTTTAAAAAAATAAGGAAGAAGATAATAGGAGGGACAAGGCAAGAGAAAATAAATAAACAGCTAGCGAGTTAACGGAAGTGTGTTCATCGGTCATTTTTCTTGGTTGTTCTTGCTTTAATTATTACTTCTCATATTGGTGCTTTCCAACTTCCTTACATTTTATTCTCAAACTGAGTTAAATACTACCAGAAAGAAAGTTCTATAATTGAGTAACTTATAATAAATCTTAATAAATCTCCATCAAGAAACTGAGTATTATTATTTAGGATATGTGTAATGTTCCATTATTTAAATTATCCATCTGCTATCTCTATATATTAGTTAGTTGTTTAGTCATTGAATGATTTGGACTAGAAAAGGTAATAGTGGTTATCATTAACTATAACACATATCATGCTTCATAAAACTACAACTGCATGTTTTATATAGATGACATAAGAAACTCTCTAGCAAAATCATAAGTCAATAAAGTTGCAATTATCAATGAATCTTTTATTAAAAATTCATTTTCTTGAACAAAGTACACAAAATATAAAAACATCTTTTTTAAGCTTTTAGAATTATGAAAATAACATTCATTGTTTATTTAATCATAAATAGCAAAGGAATGAGTTTTGTGGGGTTTTTTTTCTCCCAATGAAATTTACCTTCCTTAACACTTCTACTGAAAAATTATATCCAATGTATTAAATGTTTTTTTTATTTACAGAGTATTTCTGAAGATACATTTTTACAATTTAATTTTAAAATCTACTTTGAGTTATATGTATTTTTAAATGCTTTCTGGATACTGTATATGTAGCTATATATTTGTGTATATGTATACACACACCTACATATATATATATATATATATACACATATGCATACACTCACACATATATATGAATGCTTTAAACATTTGTGGAAAATTAAATTACAGCTTTATTTTGGTGCAACACAATTTTTAAAATCCATGCATAGTTTTTTCATAATATTCAGTTCTATGAACTTTTTTGCATTTATTTGAAGCAGTTTATCTTGTATATAGCAGTTTATTATTCTTGGTTGGAAATATGGTCACTTAACTACCCAGTATCCCTTCATGTGTGAAAGGAACAGTCTTAAGAACAAATTGCCCTGGAAATTGATGCTCACTTAATACATTTGCTTACATTTTAGGTGTTCCCGAGAAGCCTCAAATCAGTGGATTTTCATCACCTGTCATGGAGGGAGACTTAATGCAGCTGACTTGTAAAACATCTGGTAGTAAACCAGCAGCTGATATAAGATGGTTCAAAAATGATAAAGAGATTAAAGGTAAAGAATGGGGAAAGCTCCCAGAGTAAACATTTATGTGCTGAAACTGGTATGATGTGTTAGGAAAAGAGCATTTTGCAATTTACTTAAAACCACAGTATTGCTTTCTGATGAAGTGTAGTTGGAACCAGATTTACCCATCTCTTAAATTAGGTGATTTTGATCATATATTGATTTATTAGTATTATTATCTCTGTGTAATTCACTTTCTCTTTCATGTAAAACAACTCTAAAATATTTTTTTACATCAAGGACAAATTGGAAAAGTAAAAATGAACTAATATATTTTTATAAACAGATTCATGCTTGATGGTCATAACTACTAAGAACATGTTAGCTATTATTTTAGAACTCATATACAGTACTTAAATTATACACAGAGAAACTAATTCTTCATACACATACGTTGAACATATGTATTATTTTAGGAGGAAAATAAGTTAACAGGTTAAATGGTTTGTATGATTAGTATTTTTTTATGCCTATATCTTGAACCTGATGTCACACATATAGTAATATCTAAAATAAAATTATTTATGAGGCCTAGCAGGTGGCATGATGATTGAGGTCTTGGACTCCCACATGGTCAAATGTGGTTTGAGTCCTGGACCTGGTGGTTTGCTTTCTTACTTTTCGTCTCTATCTCTCTCTAGTCAAATGATAAAAATAATTATAATAAATAAAATTTAAAAGAATTCTTTTTAAAAAATATTTATGATGATTTAAAACAATTCTCCTATGACATGGTAATGTGAGGGGACTTCAAAATGTTTGTGGAAAAGTGGAATTAAAATATGAACTTATTTTGATCCAAAAGTTCTTTTAAATCCATGTGTAATTTTCTCATAGCATGTATTTTTCATTAACTTCTTAAAAATACCTCATATGTATTATTTTCAACATACGATTTCAGGAGATGGGTTTATGCAAATCATCCTGATTATTTTAACTTTAATTCTAACACTTTATATCAGATTATTTATTTCTGTGCTATAGGCATGTAGGTCCAGCAAATAGGATTGTTATTTTTTCTGAAAGGTTATGATTATGATCTATATACTTATTTTATCTATTTTTAATTACACTATATAATTTGTCAAAATAGAGCTTTATCTATAACTCAACCATAATCACCACCTTTGTTTTAGAACTTCCAATAGTATATTTTACTTGAGTAAGTTTGAAATACATAAATACATAAACTCCAAGATACAAATTAAACATCTTTCTACACTGAATTACACTTTAAGGGTACCGTGTAACCTGATTCAGCACTCTGCTAGGTTCCTGTTACATCCATTCTAATTCTGCCTCTAGGATATGTTTATTTAGAAATTTCTGGGCTTGGTTGGATCTTTATAAATGGACCCTCCCCACGGTTCTAGAATTATCTTACTATGACAAGAACCTGATCTTGCCAGTTTTCTTCTAAGCACTTCTGAAGGAAAGCCCGAAACTGGGGGATACATTTAAAACTCACTTTCCGTAGCTTGTAACAATTCTCCAGGCAGTGAATTCTTACACTTCATATGTCTTGTGAAAAGGACTCAGTTTTTGCTAGAATGCACTTCTTAAATGTGCCCTTCAATGGATTATTTTCTTACTTACATGCATCTTTTTCTTCATTCTGACATAATTAGCTAGTGGATTAAACAGTTCTCAATTTCATAGTGTTTTGTTTTGTTCTATAAGTTTGTCTCTCTTGTATCCTCAAGGAGATCATAGATTGTAACATATTAAGTATTTCATTAATATTGACTGCTTGTTTTTAACATCATAGACTCATGAAAAATCCATGACACATTCAAATTTTTATTTTAAAAAAACTTACTTTTTGACAAATTAGATCTCGGCTTTGAATGCCAAACAATTTAATCATAGTTTAGGGGAATAGGAAGGATTTTTGCCTCTGTGTAGAAGTCTGAAAAGTTTGACCTTATAAACACTAGAGTTTAAAAATCATCTGAATCAAGTCAAGAACAAAAATCAAGACAAAAATATGCAGAATTGACAGATAGTTCTATGCTGAATTGAGAAGGTTGACGCTTCTTTTTCTTCCATGGTCTCTTTTTCTTCCATGGTCTCTAATGCAAGAGTATATTTAGAACATTTATTATCCCTGTGGTAATACTCATCTGTTGATACATAGATTTTTCCTTGTTTATAACTCTTTTCTATGTTTGCATGGCTTGTCTTCCCAATCAGTTGATGAACTTCCTAAGTGGCGTAAACTTCTTGGCCTGCCTGCATATTTCCATGCTGGGTTACAGAGTAATGGTTTTCAAACTTGAGCAGTCACCACCTTCATGTTCACATACAGAGATTGTTGAATCTCAGATTACAGGGCCCTGCCCTAGACGCTGAGGAAGTAGGCCTGGGGTGGGGTCTGACAATATGCATGGTTAACATTGTATGAAATGTGTGAATGATGCTAAAGTTCCTGTGCAGGGGCCACATTGGTGCAGTGAATATAAAATAAGCAATATCAGGAGTCTCTATAGAAGTCAAGCCTCTGTCTCTGAGACTTAGTTTATTCCTCTGCTATACGAGGGTAATAATGCTTGTCTTAAAGTGCTTTTGCAAAGATTCAATATGAGGCCAATATGTATAAAATAAGTTCAAGGTACAAGGAATTGCTAAATACATTTTAGAGATTGTCATTATCATTATACTTTTTAGCAAACCATGGTTGATGAGTCAAATGGCTCTCCAAATTAGTCCTAGCAATATAAACAAATAAAACAGAAACATTCCTTCAAGACACTCACCATTAGAATGTAAACATATAAACATAAGGTCTACTAGGCACAGAAATATATATGTTGAACTGACTGTTTTTATGAAGGAAGCAGAAATCAGTCCTCATCTTCAAGAGAGGTGTTAATAGTTCATTGGCTAACACAGGTCCTTGGTAAATATCCATGTACTGAGTAATGGGCCTTCAACAATGAGCAGAATTCATCGCAGGTGTTGGGGGTAAAAGCAGATGGTAGGACATTTTGAAGGAAGGTACCCATGTGTTTATGCAAAGTAACAGCTTGTGAACATTGGAAATAACTATAAAACTTTACTGTGATATAGGAATTCAAGGTAAACAGGGAGTCAGGGTCAGGATATGTTATGGGAGATCCATTTTTTACATATTAAGGGGTTTAGAATTTATTCTGTAGGCAATGGTAATACTTTTTTTCTGTATAAACTTGAACAGTAGAATGAAAGAAAAATACTTTTATCTTACTCAGAAGTTTCTTACTCTCCATGAGTCTGACTAGGAAATCCCTTTGGTGCCTCTGGGCAGCTCAGCATCCAAACTACAGGTGGTTTCTCTGCAGACTTTTATTTATTGAACAGCAAGAAAGTCTGAATAGTTCCCATTTAATATGAGAAAAGATGTGTATTCCTTTCCTATAGCTATCAGCTCCCTAAGAGCTTACACTTTTGTTCAACTTTTTAGTCCATGTATAGTTTAAGAATTCATTATTATCAAATTTTGAGATTTTCTTTTCTAGCAAACTCGCTTTTACTTAATGTGTTACTCAGAATATGATGATAGCCCTCAATGACTCACACCTTTACATGAATGCTCTCTCTTGAGTGTGGGAGGGATATGTAAAAATGATGTGATATTACTGCTTTGATTCTGTTGCTATATATGGCAAAAAAAATATGGCAAATAAAGTTATGGGTCCATTTTGAGTATATTGGGGGAAAATTATCCAGAGTGGACCTATCTGTTCCGTGTCTGGAAGAGCCAACAGCTACGTTGTAGATGGTTATGTGGACCACATGGCAAAGAACTGTGGGTACACTCTAGAGGTGAAAGCTGTCCTTGGGTGACACGTAGTGAGAAAATGAGGACCTAAAACATAGGCTCAAGGAAGTGAGTTTGTTATTCAGTGCACTTGAATCAGATCCTAAAACTCAGATGGGACCTGTAGCTTCTACTAACTCCTTAATTTAGCCCAGCTACACTGAGCAGAGAGCAGCCTAAACACTTGGATTGCTAACCCACAGAAAATATGAGAGGATAAAGGTGTGTCCCTTTAATCCACTAAACTTATGGTAATTTGTTACCACGGTGTGTGTGTGTGTGTGTGTGTGTGTGTGGGAGGGTGATTGGAATAGTAACTGAGAGCTAGGGAGCCAGAATGATTACTCATGATCATGCATCTAACAAAGCTGGGGATTAAATATTCTAAGACCCAGCACTTAAGTTTGGGAAGAAGTCTGAAGCCTAGAAGAGTAATTGCAAGACATTTCCAACATAAACTAGTGAGGCCCTGAACTAATAAATGACAATTGAATTTTGTAGAAAAGACTAGTTTAAAAAAGGAAGATAAAATTTCAGATGAACTTGGTGAATGATCCTGAGAGATGGAGCAAAAACAAGAGTCAAAAACTATATATACAAACAATTCTGGTGCTCAAGTGACTTGGATAATGAATGTTCGCTCATTGCACATTTAAGATAAAGGCTTTAGGAGAAATAAGCTCAGACACAAATGGTATATGTTTATTCCTTTCTTTTTTTCATTTTGAGAGAATTTTGCTTTCAGGGCATGTGTGCTCACCAGAGAGACACAGAGAGACAGAAAGAGGACAGCCATGCAACAATCCCTTCATTCTCTTCTTAGGATTTTGGGCAGGCACCCACTCACCCCTGGTGTGAGCTTCAAGGTGCTGGGCTGGGGACTCGAACCACTTTCTACTATCTGGGAGTCCACCATCTTAACCACTCTGTGACCTGCTGGCCCCAATATGTTTATTCTTTAAAATATTGAGGTTAAATTAATTATAGTCATCCCTAAAGAATTCTAAAAAGTTCCAGATAATTGTTATACTTGAATGTTCAGTGTAACAACTATTTACACAGTATAGTGTAAGAATTATTTACATAACTATTTTATTAGGTAATTAAGTAATCTAGAGATGACCGAAACTATGTGGGAGGGGCTGACTCATGGCTTGGTGCCTAAGGAATCTAGAACCCACATAGTTGGCTGCTTGGTTTATATCCTGACTGGCTGGAAAAGCACAATGGGCACCCGTGTAAGCTTGCCCTAAACCCTGACAGGGTGGAGAAATGGAGGAGGGGGGATTTTGGCATGACCATGCCCCACTGGGGAGTGCTTTCTCCCTCTTCCTCTCTCAATGTCTCTGGCGAACACATGCATCCTCTGGCAAAAGAAAAAGCAAAAAACAAAACAAAACAAAACAAACACACACACACACACACACACACACACACACACACACACCAAACAAAACGAAACAGCTACATAGGAAGATACACAAAGGTTATATGTGAAAACTCTGCTATTTTATATAAGGGACTTGAGCATCTGCACACTTGGGTACCCATGCTGAGGGAGAGGGTCTTGGAACTAATCCCCTGTGGGTACTGAGAGACATCTATAGATAGAATCGATAGAATCCAAAAGGTTTTGGTTAGTGGGTTTTCCCCCCATGATAGGGCAAGTTCACTCACTGGAAAGAGAGAGTTAGAGAAAGCACTTCCCATGGGGTATAACCATACCTCAACTCTCTTGGGATTTTGGGCACATATGCATATGTACCTGGGATTTTTTTAAAGAACTATTTATTTAACTTTATTTATTATTATTATTATTATTATTATCATTATTATTTAATTTGCTATAAGGCATGCATGCTCACTGAGACAGAATGAGAGAGAAAATACAAAAACAAGCCAATAGGCCTGGGACCCAAATCATGGATGGTCATGTAGGAGTCCAGTGCCTTAACCACTATGCCACCTGCTGACCCCAGCATCTGGCTTATTTTTAAAGCTAGCAGGTCCAGGACTTGAACAGTTCAGTTGGCCTTGTGAGATCCAGCCACCTTAACCACCATGTTACCTGGCTGGCCCATTTCCTATGTTTGTCAAGGTAGATATTTTATGACTACAAAAAGAGATTTGACCGTACAATGATCTGTGATCCCTGAGTGAGAGCTTAAATTTTAGCCTTTGAAATAGTCATCATTGTGTGCCACATTCCTCAGTAGAACTCTCAGGACGTCCTTCCTGCCCTAAGAATTATGGTAGATATTATTAACCTGATTCCTCTCGGTACCTTCTCCCTGCCCTGAGAATTGTGCTGTATAATATCCTGCATATCCGTCAGAGTCTGACTTTGTGGTAAGTAGTTGAGGTTTGTCAATACCTAATAGTATTCCCATTATTCTACAGGGGATATTTACTTACTATATCAGGTGTGTTTCACAATGTTTGGCCATTAAGCTGAGTTGACTTGTGCTATATTTCTCTGTTTATTTTTGTTGTAGAGTTTAATGTCAATCAAAGACAGTACAGCAACTAATTTTGAAGTTGACTAAATATAGAATAATTTTACCATAGTAAATAATTTGTAATTAGTAAATAATTTGTCAGCAGTTTAAAAGATGACAATGAATTTATGAATTATTTTTGTCAAAAGATTAGTCCACTTGGGCTAAAATGACATCTGGTGGTATTTTTTTAAAATAAAAAATACAGATTCCTGATCTCAAAACAGTCCTACTGAATCAGAACTCCTTGATGCCAGGTCTAAAAAATTAAAATCTTTCTTTAATTACCCCTGATAATCTTTATGATAAATGAAGTGCTAGAATTAGAGGCAAGTAAAATTAACAGGTATTCAGGAGGAAAAAAAGGAAGGAAGCCCGTACACTACTAAATTTATAAATTGACTCTTGAGAGACCAGCAGATGGTGTAATGGTTATGTTCCTGTACTCCCATGTAATCAACCGGATTTGAGCCCTGGACCCTATGGCTTCAAACTCACACCAGGCACGTGTGCCTGCATGCCCAAAATCCTGAGAGAGGAGAAGAAGGGATTGTAGTGTGGCCATCCCTCAGGTGTGATTTCTTGCTTTCTGTATCTCTGTCTTTCTCTGTTTCTCTGGTGAGCACATGCACCCTATAGCACTGGATCCCTCGGTATATGTGTGTGTATGCCCAAAATCCAAGAGGAGAATGGAGAAGAAGTGACTGTGGCATATATCCTCCCTGGGAGATGATTTCTCATTTTCCCTGTCTCTGTTTCTCTCTAGTGTGCACACTCACACTGTGGCAAAATTTTTTCAAAACAAAACTAGCAAACAACTCAATATTCTATGTATCTTATGAGTATGTTCTTAGGAGAGATTCCATAAAATTGAATAAAAATGTACTTTTGTGTTTTAATGTTTTGAAAATTGCAACAAAAATTTCTTCAATTTTATCTTAGCAATATTGCTTGACCAAAAAATTCTTCCTCTCTCCCTCCCTTCTTTCTCTCCTTCCTTCTTTTCATGAATTATGCAGAATCTACATTAAAAAATGGTATATATTTAGTCTATATACTCTATTTGGTGTTGCATCATTAGTTTTGTCCAAATGACTCGTTTAACATCAGTTGTATAAAACTTTCTTTTGAATAAGTGAGGTACTACCATTTAAACAGAGTTGTTCATTCTCTGAAGCTTAATATGAAAGAAAATACAAAGAGATTTGTGTCCCCTGAATTTAAAGTCTCTGAAACAGGTCTAATAAACATTAATCAAAAATAGTATTATTTGAATTTATAGTACATGCCATAAATATATATTTTCTTGTGTTTTGTAATTTATACTTATCACATTGAGAGTATCCTTTTCAGTTAAATCTAGACCATAAAGAGCAGTATGTAAATAAAAAAGAAATGTCATTAATAATACTTCTACATGCTTGTGCATGTGTACATTTGCTTGTGAGTGTGTGCATGCAAATTGAAGTGTTCTGTACTCTATTAGTGTGTTACCTTAAGAGTTTTGAGGCAACACAGTAAGATACATAAATTATCCTATAGAAAGACAATAGTTATTCCTTGTAGGAAGGAGTCATTGATGAAGGTAAAGAATAATCACCAAAAATCTCTGAGGAACTATTTTTCTCTTTTCTTATTTTTTATTTCATATTTTTTAAAACAGATAATATTGACACATAGCTGTCCAAAACAAAATCTACACATTTTTAAACTTTGCAGTAAGTATTATCAATATACAAAGTGGTGAAACCATCACTACAAGTATGATAATAAGCATTTTCATCATCCCACCTCCCACGAAGTCCTACATAGACCTTTCCTCTAACTCAATCCTAGAAAACAGTTGTTCTACTTTATGTCATTATTTATTAGTTGGTATTTTCTGTTGTTATATATATAAAATCATGTAGTATATACTTTTCTTCTTCTGGCCTATTTCTTTTCAAGTAAATGTTTTGAGACTCATGTAGTTACATATATGTAGTCTGTTACTTTTTATTGCCCGTAGAATCCTATTCTATATACACTAAAATGTGTTTACCTATTTACCTGGAATATTAGTTCAGAAATAGCTGAGGCTGGATGACTTTTGAAGAAGCAGAGGTTTATTCATCTCCGAGTTTGGAGGTCTGAGGTCCAGGGACCGACTTCTGTTAGTGCTACAACATGGAAGAGGGTAGGCTATTGAGCAGAGTGGTTATCCCTAAATTTACTACATACTCTGGCTTCCTTTTCCTTCTTAAACATATACCAGAGTTCAGTCCTCAGGGCCCTAACCTAATGATTTTTTCTGACCCAAAGGCCCCATGCTGAGACACCATGTAGGGATTGCATTTTTACTTCATCACATTTACAGTACAAACAAGTTCCGACATGAATTTTGGGGAAAATCGAAACTACAGAATCTGTTGTTGAACAGAAGGGGAGCTTACAGTTTGGGACTATTAAAATAAAGCTGCTATGAACATTTAGTATTAGTCTTTGACTAGCATATGTTCTTATTTCTCTTTGGTAAATAGAGCAGAATAGCTAAATTGTATGGTAGGTATATATTTACTTTTAAATAAGTTGCCAAACTATTCTCCCAAATGTTTGAACTAAGTACAAAGTATAATTTATTTATTTTACATGATCAGTTTTTTAGCTTTTCTAATTTATGCTTTGATACTTTACTTTTTTTTAAAAAAAAAAATACTGCTTAACCCAAGATCACAGAGGTTCCGCCTACATTTTACACTTTTGTTTTAGGTTTTAAATTAATTTTTAATTATTTTTTGTATTTTAATGCCTTTGTATGTCATTTCTTTCAACTATATTATTTCCAGGTTAGTGTCTATTGATTGAGTTATATTCAAGTTATAGGTAGCATTTTTCTGCTTCTTTGAATGGTAGTCATGTATTGATTAGATTCTGTATGTTATGACTTTCACCTTTTTATTGATAAACATTTTCAAATTTCTATAGATAGTCTTAAAATTGTTTTAAGTTTATTAAAAATAATTTAGTCCTCTCAAAGGTTCTTTTAAGTATCTTAGTTTAGGACAAATTTGCATTTATCCAGGGATTATTTTTTACTTTTTATTATGTCATTACTGACACAAAATGTTTCCAAGTATCCAGTGCTACAATTATGAGTTGCAGTTTTTTTCTTTCCTCTTTATTGTGCTTTGGATGGTGAAAACAGATACTATTCTCAGCCTTGTATTAGCGTCATGTGCAGTTTCCTCTAAGCTTTTCAGATGGTCCCTTCTCAGCCTTGGTATTCTCACACAGATGCACTGATGAGTACTCAGGTGCTTTATACTGGAGAGGTAGACCAGGTATCTGGAGTCCTCCCTGTGCAGTTTTCTCCTCTGCAATACTGTGCTTTGCAAACTAGCTGCCTGGCTTCAGACACCTTGCTGACTTTCTGTAACTGCAAGAGGCCACCAAGTTCATAGGTGCTCCTCTAAGTTCCATATCCTGAAAAATTACTCCAGGCATTAAGCAGGAATAGTTTAGGGCTGGAAGCATTTATTCTGCATCTCTCAGGGATCATTGTCCGTTATTATGATATACAACATCTTGAAAACTATTGTTTTCAGATGAGAGGCAAATCTGGCTCCGTAACTTCATATAGGCTAGAAGCAGAAGTCTTTGTCTTCAATTTCATTAATAGTATGTATTAATTTTGTCTGTTTGTTCTAAGATTAAATAATAAACTTAAGAGGATAATAAGGAGTGAAGGTGAAATGTATCCATACCCATGCTGATAGACTATTTTAGACTACAGAATTCTGCTAGTTTTAGAGGGTAGATATTCTTATATTAAGTCACCAGAATTCAGTGTTATATGGGTTCTTAAAGTTTGAGAGAATGGAAAGAAAATTCCAGCATGCATATAATGAATGCCTTAGTCTGCTATTATGTTCCTAATAAAAATACCTGAGACTGGATGCTCTATAAAGAAACAGTAAGAGACCAGGTGGGGCATAGTGTTTGAGACACTAGATTTCCACATGGCCAACTATGGTTCAAGTCGTCGACCCAGTGGCTTGAAAATCATGCTACAATATGATTGTGCTTATGTGCCCAGGACCCCAAGAGGAGAATGGAGGAGAAAAGATTATAATGTGACCATCCACATACATTGAAGGGTGATTTCTCATCACTTTTTCTCTCTTTCTCTCTCTTTCTGGAAAACATTAGTACCCTATGGCAAAAAAAAAAAAATTAGGACAAATAGTGAAAATAGTGATTTATTGACTTATGGATCCTGGTGCTGGAATATGACAGAGCAGAAAGGATGGTGGACTCAGTTTGACAGAGCTGTCTCTTTTACAACAGCCTGTTCTCAGGAGAACCAACTGCTTCTCACAACAATCATTGGGTCTCAGAAGACCAGAATCCATCCATGAGAGTGTTGGCTCCACGACCCAATCCCTGCCTACTAAGGCTCCATGATCCAATCAGCAACCACTGAATCACATTTCAAACTCCATCCCATTAGGGACCAAATTTAAAAACATGAAACTGTGGAAGACAAAGTATTATTCAAATCATGACAATGAGATACATTGAAACAAACTTTTTTGTTATTTATTTATTCATTCATTTATTTGGACCAGAAAGTATCCGTGCACACACCCAAGGGTCAGTGAGAGAAAGAAAGCACACCCCCAGTAGGACTTAGTCATGCTGCCATCCTTTTTTCTCTTATTTATTCACATATATGTGAGCCTGGGCACATGTTACCATGCAGATGTGTTTTTCAAGCCTCCAGGGCAGGATTTAAATTACAGTTAGTTATGTAGGGTTGGGCTTACTCTTCATAGCACTTAACTGCTTTGCCACAGAGCTGCTCAATACAAACTAATTTTTGTCAGGATTTCATTTATTGTCAAAAATGAGCATTGTCTCAACAAAGTCACTTTTTATTTTATTTTTACTTATTTATTGTTACTTTATTTTCAGCTCATGTTTTTAATCAATGTTTTAAGTAAGATTTAAAGCAGTTGCACACCTGTCCAGCACCCACCAGCCTCTTGGCTATGCTGAGATTATAATAACATAGATATTTAAATCTGCTAGATTCTTACCCCTCATCTGCAGGTAGGGGGCCTCTATTGCTATCGGTCAGCCTGTCAGAGCAGGGCATGATATCATTACGTCACCATT
>NW_006160173.1:2438851-2507335 GCF_000334495.1 Tupaia belangeri chinensis
TATAGATAATAGTTCATAGAACTGGACTCCCATTTTTAGGGTGGTCTGATAAGTGAGATTTCAATCTGGGTGGTCTGCCTTGAGGATTATTGTACTATGGGTATAGAAAATAGTGAGGGGGAGAATTAAAAGACAAAGATAGGGTAAATATTAATAAGAAAAAATGAACAACCCCTACTAGTCAAGAAGGGGGGTGGAATAAAATAGTAGGACAGTATCACAAAATGTTTTTTATGTCTATTTAGCCTGCCTAGTTGCTAATCTTGGTCGTCCATCTTTTCTAGTTTTTGTATTCTTCCAATACAAAAACTGCTTGCTTATTCAGAGATTAGCCTAATGACATCTTCAATTTTTCAAGAGAATAATAGAATTTAAAAAGAAATCTGTGACAAAGAAAAATGATGACAAACTGGCAACTGACTTAAAATTATACACATCTATATGAAATGAGCCTACTTACTAGAAGGAAAAAAAGAATGCTTTACCTTACTAAAAAGGTTATTATTGTAATTAATTAAACACATTTATTAATATCTACAGTGCTTCAGACACCATCCTAGATGAAGGTATTAGACTATACAAAAGTGTAAAAATTAAGAATGCCCATAGAGAAAAGAAGAAAAAAGATAGAAAGGAAAAGAAAGAATGAGGAAAAATAACAAGTATAAAAGAAATAGTAGCAAAATTTAAAAATTCAGTTTAATCCTTTATTTTATGAATACATGAGATATATTGAACCTGTCAATATCTCAATGAATAAATGCTGTTTAAAAATATATATTGCTCAGAAAACAAAGTAACTTTTTGAAAAACAATCACCAAAACTCCAAAAATACATGGTACGGAGAAGCACTAACATTCAGAAAGCAATTTTTTCACAAATGTTGCAACTGATTCATTTTCGTGATTAGTAGGGGAGGGGCACGTGTATTATTCTCATAGGTGCTGAATACTTTCGGACTCCTTGAAATAGCTTGATGACTAGAAAATTGTACCATCAAAGATGTTTGAAAGGAGCCCAATTTACATACTGTTTACAGAGTTCAACTAAATGCACACATATTTTTAAAATTTTTCTTATAGGACATATTTTAATGGATGGAATTTCATGTTTTTTCCACCATATTTTATCATTTTTAAAGCACCCAAAAGCGTCATTTTCAATATAATTGAAGAGAAAGGACATTCTACTTTCGACAAATATAGTGCATACCCTGAGGCATCTGGCCTAGAGTCAGGTAATATTTTTTGTATTTTTCAGCCCTCTTGATGCAGCTGAAGAAAAGTCAGTACATAGTCTAAAAATTCCTTTCATGAGAGAGGTTACAAATGGAAGTTGACTCTCACACGCAAACTGTTGGCTAATGGCCCTGAGATGCACTCATACTCCTCTCAAGTGAAAAAGGAGGCTATAGTAAAGTTTTATCTGACCACTGCTAAGTCAAAGGAGCAAGGGGGGACTTGGTTATAACCATAAGGTTATTCTCCTGGCATAAAGAGTTCACTGGTGGGCCAGCTTCATAATCACTCAGCTCCTTTTTGTCTCCACTTGAACTGCACTCAGCTAACTGCTCCTTCCTCTATTTTGAACATTGTCTCTTCCCCTCGTGTGTCATGCTCCATCATTAGAGTGGTGAAAATGTCATTTGTAGAAACTACAGTGGGATACGTCTATGTGGGTGCTGTAGCATGAGTTTTTAGTTTCTGTTTATTTGAATTCTTTACATTCTGTAACTTATGCTGATATCTGATGCTGAATAATCTGAATAGTTAATTACATCATTTGTGTTTGAAGGGACCAGGAGTTAGCATAATGGCTATGTCGCTGGACTCGCATGTTGTCGACCGTGGTTCAAGACCCCAACCCTATGGCTTAAAACTCACACCGCGGCATAATGGCTATGTCGCTGGACTGGCATGTTGTCGACCGTGGTTCGAGTCCCCAACCCTGTGGCTTAAAACTCACACCGCACGCGTGTACATGTGTGTCCAAGATCCTGAGAGAAGAATGGAGAAGGGATTGCGGCGTGGCCATCCCCGCTGGGGGCATGATTTCTTGCTTTCTGTCACTCTGTCTCTCTCTGTCTGGTGAGGGCACATACCCTATAGCAAAAACAAACAAACAAACAAACAAAAATACTCTCCATTTGTGTTTGGAGATAAGATTTCATACTTATCAATTTAGAGATTAGGTATCCTCAGGCCAGATACCTCTTCAGATTTAATCATGTCTGACTGGGATCACGTGTTACAGAACATCACAATCAACAGACAAGGAATGCCTAGAATGAAAATTATATTAGAGAACAATTTTCTTTTAATATGTGAACCACATTATGGCAGATATTATGCATTCAGATTCATCAAATACAGATACTGTGGAGGATCAAAAAGTTATTTTGACACTTAGACATGCTTTTTAGCATTTATACTTGCATGTCTGTTAGTTATAAAAGATTATGGAGTCTTTAATAAAATATTGTATTTGGAAATTGGACTTGCCAAAAGATTACAGCATGTTTTGCCAAACCCACTGTTTTTCATGGATTTACATTTAGGAATAATTGGTAGAGTGTAATCTGGGCCCAATGTGTCCAAGATACATTTTGCACAGAATGCAGAATATACCTTCACAGCTCATGAACAAGCTGTGTAAGTCAAAAAGTGGAAGAAATTGACCAATGAGGTTTTTTTAGTGTATTGCATTTGTGGTGTAGAAATGATAAATAATATTCACAATGGTCCTGACTATTGAAAAATATGATAACTGAAATGAAGATTATCTTGAGGACAAGCTGATCTCATTCCTGGACTATCACAACATTTTTAAAAATTTAATTTTATACATTCAATCACTGTACATCACTAAAGCTTATAAATGAATTTATTCAACCCGAGTTCACTTTACACCTTTCCAGTTGCAGATATTATACATGTTATCATTGACAGACAATCTTCCATTTCTGTGTCTGTTGAATGCCTTGCCTCTCTATTTTTCTCCTTGATTCCTTTCCTTTCACGCTCCTCCATCTGCCACTCTCCTCCCACACTGTGTTCTGTATCTGTAACCATTTTCCATGCTGCCATCTTCTCTTATCTTGCAGTTCCTGCCGTAGAGTGCGGATGCAGTCAGTGTATATTAAGTGGAGACATATGATGTCTCTCTTTCACAGCCTGGCTTGCTTTACTCAGCAGTATATCTTCCATATCCATCCACTTTCTATCAAATGCCATGGTCTTGTTTTACTATGGCTGGGTAGTATTCCGTAGTGTTTATGTGCCACAAATTTTCAATCCATTCATCTCCTTATAGACATTTGGGTTGGTTCCAAGTAAATAATTCCACAATAAACATGGATGTGCAAGCACTTTTCTGACTGAACATTCTCCTGTCCTTTGGGTAGATACTCACGGGTGGAATTGCTGGGTATGACAAATTATTGATTAATTTCCTGATTAGTCTATCTCTCTTAGTTTTTTGAAAGAGATTTCTAATGGGATGAGGATCAGATAGGATACCTTATATTGCTAACACTTAAGCTGTTGCTCTCCTTGATATTTTGAACATACCTATGGTCTTTTAAAATATATTTAAATAGCATGATTGCTATCTATTTTCAATGGGCAGGAATTTCTTTCCTTCCTTAGATTATTTACTTACAGAATTTGACATGGTGTCAAATGACAAGATTACTGGTTTTTATGCTTAGAATGAATGAAACAATGAGTTAAGATGGTCTCAAATTGTTAATCATTTTGAATAATTTTTCAAGTTGACTTTTTTTTTTCCTGAATACTCTCCTGAACAAGGTAACCTAGTTCTGAGTGTTCATCCCAGTTAGTAAATCTTAATAGGTATTCATATGTTGCTCCTGTCCACCAGGCAGCGATTGAACTGGTCCCGTGTTTCAGAGGGAGAGTGACTCTTTCTTTCTATATTTTGTGCTCAAAACATTGGGACAAGTACGGAAAGCACTAAAATAAAAACTAGTGATGTTGAAAATGGGACCATAGCTTTATTAATATAGAAAAATAAGATGAATCTAATGTAAGATTAGAAAGCATAAATAAGTTTCTTTAAGTATCATCTTTTTCTAGTCTTTCAAGCTTAGTGATGGGGAAGCACAAGAAAGATTTCAGTAGAATACAGTTTTTATTTTGTAAACACTAATGTATTAAACTTGCTATACATTAAAGTAAATAATATATATTTTTATTTGAATTGTATATATGAATTGGATGTTATAACTAGTTTTTTGTTTTTTTTTTCATTGAGTTTGGGGAGTTTTCACTGAACAAGGTCAATTGGTTACCTCGATATTACAGCCAATATAGTCTAAGGGACCATTTCTCCCTGAGTCTGTGCTGTACTTTATTGTGTGAAGTCTGCGTTTCGTGACTCTTAAAGCTGTTGGTGAGGTGAGACAAGTACACTTGCTTCCTGTGGCAATAAAGATCTTCTGTGCCTAAAAGAATAAACAAATTTTAAAAAGAAAGCAATTTCTTTCTTTTTTTAAATTAAAAAAAAAATTTGAAAGGGTTTTGCTATAGTGTGTGTATGCTTGCCAGAAGGACAGAGAAAAACAGAGAGACAGAAAGCAAGAAATCACCCCCACAGGGGGATGGCCACGCTGCAATCGCTTCTCCTCCATCCTCCTCTTGGGATCTTGGGCACACACGAACACACGTGACCGGTGTGAGTTTAAGTCATTGGGTCCAGGGCTTCAACCATGGTCAGCTACACGGAAGTCCAGCAACATAACATTACATCAACTGCTGGTCCCAGAAAGCAATTTCTTTCTATACAAGTGTCCACACTAGGGGGACCAGTAAATGGCATAAAGGTTATATTGCTGGACTCCCCTAGAGTCCCAGACCCAGTATCGTCAAACTCATACCAGATGCGTGTACAAGAGTGCCAAAATTCCCAAGCAAGCACATGCATCCTATAGCAAAAATCTCTCTCTTAAAAAAAAAAAAAAGTGAGGTGTTAACACTAGGGACCAACAGTTGGTGTAATGGTTATGTCTGGGGACTCCCATGTAGTTAACCATGTCTCGAGTCCTGGACCCAGTGGCTTAAAAACTCATGTCAGGCACATGTGTGTGTGCCCAAAATCCCAAGAGGAGAATGGAGGATAAGGGATTGTGGCATGGCCATCCCCCTGGGGGGGGGTGATTTCTCATTTCTGTCTCTCTTGTGAGTCTACACACCCTATAGCAAATATCTCTCACGAAAAATAAAAGTTTTTACACTTATTAATAGTGGATCACAAACGTTTATTAGTACTTTCTAAGCCACTACAAAGAAAAACATGATTAATTAATTATCATGACCATGAAAGTGTTAGGCAAGAGATGCATTTTGTGAAACTGAGAAGAGTTTCTCTCTGAGTTCACATGTTTTATTTCTATTTATTTAATTGTTGTAAGAGAACATTTTTGCCTTAGGGAGGTGTGCTTATCAGAGAGAGAGAATGGCAATCCCTTCCCCTCCCAGGACCTTTGGCATACACACACATATGTGACTAACATAATTTTCAAGACACCGGGTCAGGGACTTGAATCACAGTCAGCCATGTGGAAGTCCAGTAACATAACTGCTATGTCATCTGCTAGCCCCGAATTCACATGTTTTAAAAATGCGTATGTCCTGAATATATGTAATAGTTGTCCCTAAGAAAGATAGATGATATAGAGAGATAGATATAGATAGATATAGATATAGATATAGTATAGATGTATAGATATAGCATGATTCATAAGCTGGACCTTATAGCATCTCTGAATGTAGATCTATACAGTATCTTAGATAAATTTGAGAAAAAGTACTAACAGTCTATTTGTTTGAATAAATTGAAATGTCATACTTCCCCTTCCGCAGTCCTCTGTAAATATTATTTCTCTCATCTGACACTTTGAAGTCCATTAACAAGGGCTGAGTTTCAGCGTTCCTTGCCAAGTGGCACAGTTATCTTGTGTTGCCAATGCACACATACACAGGAAGAGGCATTCGACTGAGTCTTGATCTGAACTGTCTGTTAAAAATAAGGAGTATGACTGACATTCTTTTCTTTTTTTTTTCTTTTTTTTTTTTTGAGAGAGGTTTTTGCTATAGGATGCATGCACTCACCAGAAAGACAGAGAGAGACAGAAAGTGAGAAATCACCCCCCATGGGGGATGGCCATACTGCAATCCTTTTTCCTCCATTCTCCTCTTGGGATCTTGGGCATGCACTCACATGCACCCAGAGTGAGTTTAATCCACTGGGTCTGGAACTCGAACCACGGTTGACTACATGGGAGTCCAGCGACATAGCCATTACACTAACTGCTGGTCCCTGACTGACATTCTTTTTATAAAAGTTGAATATTGTGAGAAGGATTTTTTAAAAATGTAACCTTTGGAACCAGCAGATGATATAATGGTTATGTCACTGGACTCTCATGTACTCAGCTGCCATTTAAGTTCCAGACTCAGAAGCTTAAAACTCATCCCAGGCACACGTGTGTGCCTGCCAAAAATCCTGAAAATAGAATGGAAGAGAGATTGTGGTGTGGCTATCCTCTTGGGGGTGATTTCTTGCTTTCTGTCTCTCTGATGAGTGCACTTCCCCAAAGCAAAAATCTCTCTAAATAAGGAAGAAACAAATAAGCTTTTCAGATTTGCCTTAAGAATTTGTTTTTAGTGGCCAGTAGGTGGCATAGTAGTTAAGATGTTGGATTCCCACAGGGCAGACCACAATTTTTGCCCCAGATTCAATGACTTGAAAATCAAGTGGGCACATGTGTGTGTGAGCTTGAAATCCTAGGATGACAATGAAGGAGAAAAGATTGTTGTGTGGTCATCCCCGTTGGGTAGATGATTTCTTACTTTCCCTCTCATCACTATCTCTGTCTCTCTGTCTTTCTTCAGAGAGCACACACATTGATCACATTGGTGTAGAGTCAGAATCAATTCCTTAATTTATCTCACTGAAAGTACCATCTGAACCATCACAAACCACTTTTTAAACTTTTTTTTCTTTTTATGTTTTTTTCCATAAGATGCATGCACTCACTGAAGAGAGAGAGAGGAACAAAGAAAAGAAGGGAAAGTGAGAAATCTCCTCCTGGGTGAATGGCCATGCCATTATCCCTTCTCCTCCATTCTCCTCTCGGGACTTCTGGCATGCATGCTCATGCACCCAGCATGTTTTCAGACCTCCAAGTCCCAAGTCCAGGACTCTAACCAAGGAGATGTCCATACAGGATCCAGCACCTTAATCACCACAACACCTGCTGGTTCACAAACCACTTTTATAAACCTTGACTCTAAAACTAACAGTGAAATTCAAGTGCTATATAAACATCATTACCTGGGATACACACTGAGACCCTGCTACTTTACTCATGATTGGATAATTCAAGGCCCAAACAGAAATTACAAATTAGCCTACATAACTCCTGAGAAGTATCTCCTAATTATATGGAAGTAGGCACTATCAGTGGGGAGAAACTTTCTCCAAGTCTTGGCTTGTTCCCAGTATGGCCTACTGACCTTGCAAAGATTCAAAAGAAACAGGCCCGCACTAGGGACATGGTGATGTAGAGGCCCGTGGCAGGATCGAGGGAGATTTATCTTGATAGAAATGAAGTAGCTTCTTCCCAGGTCTGTCCAAATGGCATCAAAATCATGAAAGCAAAAAGGACAAATAGACAAAACTAGATGGGTATGCACGGCTCTTCTGTGTTAGATGCACTGTGGAGAAAGGTAACTTCCCTAGGAACTTTGTGTAAGAGGGTTTTCTTTCTAAAACCGCAGACTGAAAGTGGCCAGAAAGTATTAGGTCATCAGGAAAGTCATGACATATTTTTCTGTGTTTTTCTATGCAAAAATGCGTCATGACTTTCCCAATGACTCAGTAGATACAGAGGCATGACTTTCACAACAACCCAATAGATAACAGAGGCAGGTGACCTAATTTTATAAATCTGGGAAGGATTAATATGGAGGTATCTCCTGAGACCTGGGGCGTGTGGTGAGATTTGAATGTAAAAATGTTTAGATCAATCTATTTTTTGTTTTTCAGTTAATGGTAACTTTTAATTTTACTTATTTTGTTTAAATAATGGTGACTCCAACATTCTATTTCACACTTACATGTGACTTTTTTATTTATTCTACCTGAGCTACACAAAAATTTTAAAATCCCAAGACTCGTCTATTCCATAGTCCAATTCTTATGAAGATAAATAATATAAATAATAATAAATAATGAATAATAAGATAAATAATATAACATATGAAATATAAGATAAATAATATATATATAAATATATAGTATTTGGTGAATAATATAAAATATTATATAATATAATAATATAAAAACTAATAAAAAGTTCTTTACATTGAAACTTCCCCAAGAAATGCTTAGAAAATAAATTTTCTTAAGACACATAGTAAGGCATATTTTAAAAAAAGAATATTAGCAAAAATTTGTAGCATATATAAAATAAATTCAATAGTATGATGAAACAATATATATGTATAACCAAGTTTCAAATTGATCACATTTAGCCATATTCGTTCCATCTATGGCTCTATGTACATTCCACTCAATTGAATTGTTGTTTTAATACCTTGTAGTTCTTTGTTCTTTTGTCATAGGCCATGTGCATTCGCCAGAGAGAGAAGACAGACAGGGAAAGTGAAAAACCCGGGCAAATGGCCATGCTGCAATTCATTGTCCTCTAAAGATTTTAGGCACATGTGCCCAGAATAATTTTCAATTTGCTGGGTCCAGAACTAGAACATGGAATGAGTCACGTGGGATCCAACACTTTAACCATCAATTTACCCACAATTCTTATTTTTGAGGAAAATGTATGCACATTGAAATGAACTCATCTTAACTTAAAATTTTGTCAAAGGCACAGCTCAGTGGCATGGTGCTATGCAAAATCTATACAGAAGATCTCAGGTTTAGCACACCTGTGGGTATCCACACATCAGTGATCCTGGCTGACTGGGGAGGCTGGGGTGGATTGTGGCATGAGACTCTGCAAAGGGTGCTTGACTTTCCTCTTTCTCGGTCTCTCATTCAGTAAACTTAATTTTTATTTTTGACAAAGGGATAAATGAGGTCAACCCACATCCTTATTTGATATAGAGCATTTTCATAGTCCCAGAAACCTCACATGTGTCTGCTCTAGGTGAATTTCCAACCACCACTCACCCAAAACTACCATTTCTTTGATCATTTAGGTATTAGCTGCTTTAATATCCAGAAGCTTTGCCAGCAGAACATGGAAAAATACCTGCAAATATTATGAAAGATTGAAATTCTACTCATTCCGTTGTTCATTTTTTGCCCTCACTTTCTCCAGCCATTGCATCAACACATTATAGTAGATAGGATATGTGTATATTGACATGCATCAAAAGGTGGTATGTATATTTGAAGTAGTGAATACAGAATGGAAGATGCGGAAGAGATGCAAGTTCTAAAAAGTGAGAGGTGGGCAAGAGGAAGCCCTACCATTGCCTCTCCAACTTTGGTGCTATTTCAGGTGTCAGTGTATCCACTATGCCTCAAAATGTGGTCTGTAGGTCAGTAGCAGACTCTGCACCTCCACACCCCAACCTACTGGAAGATAATATGCATTTAACGAGATCTGGGGGTCACTCTTAGGTGTATTCCATCTTGAGAAGCTCTGCCCTTGAGCCCAATGTAACTAACATGCCAAAGGGGACAAAAAAATGGAAACTCTAAAACAAGATAAAATATGAAACTCAAATACACATGATATCAGCAAGTAAAGTAGGCAACAGAAAGAAAATTTCCATTGAGTCTGCAACTGAGTAACACATCAGTTATCATAAAAAGAAAAGGAAAATGTTAGAGATGCATTTTAAGTTCTATTTCCCGTCTATTTGGAAAAGGAGGTCAGTATAAAATGTGAAAAAAAAAAAAAGATAGGAATTGACTCTTCTCAATGTTTTTTTCCTGTTCATCTATGGGTTCTAGGAACCTTAGAGCTATCATATAAACCAGTATTAAAAGCAACAAATTACTCTTGTATTTGTTTTCTTTGAATGATGCTAATTAACATTTTATGTTATATACAATTGCTATCAAATTTTATGTGTCCAATTAATATTACATTAAATGGTATTTTTGTAAAGGGAACAGATGTGTAGATTCTTAAAATACAGCTGTTATTAAAATTAAACAATTAGCAATATATTGGGAAAAGTTCTTATATATTATATAGCATAATTATAAAAATGATTTATCACAAGATATAAATTTTCTTACTCTACCATTGCTTAGAACTAGGAACCAGTAAACATTGGATATGGATTTATAGGAAAGAAAACATGTAAAAACTGAAGCAACATTTTTGTATAAATCTATGAGATGTTGAAAATTAAAAGATCCTAATTTTTTAAAATATTATCAAAGAAATATAAATGTATCAGTACTATTCTGACATATTTTGACCTAAAGGAGAACTTTTAATCTTTTATTCTAGTAATATATTTTTGTAGAAATTGTTTTTAAATGTTAAAATCTCAGTAAATGAATTCAGGAAAAATGAGATAAAATATTTTATAAGACACATTTATGAAAAAATGCTATGAAAAATCTTGTGTGATTTATTTATAACTAGCAGAAGATATTGTGATTTTTATACTTCTGTCCCCATTTCTAAATGTTAGAAATTTTCTTACTCTTTAAAAATGCTTAAGATACAGAGTGCAGGCAGGTGGCATAGTGGTTAGGGCACTGGATCTCACGTGGCTGACCCCATCATTTGAATACTGTACCCAGTGGCTTGAAAAATCATGCTGGGTGTATGTGCTTTTGTGCCCAAAATCCTGAAAGGAGAGTGGAGAAGGGATTGGGGTGAGGTCATCACCCCTTCTGGGTGATTTCTTACTTTCCCTTACACTCTCTGTCTACCTGTTTCTCTCTCCAGCAAACATATGTGCCTTATGGAAAAAATCAAAAAAACAACAAAACAAAACAAAACAAAAAACCCAAAACAAACAAAAAATCTCTTAAGATACATAAAAAGATGTTTGGTACAAATCTTAGACCATTTTTTTAATGTGCACATAATCACAAACATGTATGTTTTCAAGAACAAGATACACATTTATATATCCCTTACTAATATTCCCTTTATTTCTACTTTTAAAATTAATCAAGAAAGGGAACCAGCAGTTAGCGTAATGGCTATGTCGCTGGACTCCCACGTAGTCGACCGCGGTTCGTGTCCCGGACCCGGTGGCTTAAAACTCACGCCGGGCGCGTGTGCGTGCGTGCCCAAGATCCCGAGAGGAGAATGGAGGAGAAGGGATTGCGGCGTGACCATCCCCCCTGGGGGGTGATTTCTCGCTTTCTGTCTCTATGTCTCTCTCTGTCTGTCTGGCGAGCGCACGCGCCCTACAGTGAAAATCTCTCCAAAAAGAAAAAAAGAGAAAATTAATCAAGAAAATAAAGTTATACTTTTCAAGGAAATAAGTAAAACTTAATGAATCATAACTATGCTTACTCATTAGATACATAAAGTTTAATATATTTTAAGAGTCAACTCTTTGTATAAAGCACACAAATGGAGAAACTGATTTTAGATTACATCTTTGTTGGCAGTAACATATTTTTAAATATTTTAAAGAAAATTATTCAGTACAAGGTAAAATCAAATATTTATGCATATTATGCAAAAGAACTGTTTCCTGAAAATATCATTATTCATTTGGTATTGAATGTTGGAGGAAAATGAGATAAAGCATATGAAAATGGAACACATTTTCCCCTCAACTACATTTAAGATCTTCTTACAAAATCGTAACTTTAGCCTATCATTTTGATTTCTAATCTTAAAATTACTCTCTTCTTATCAGCTTCTTCAGACTTGAGAAATTACAAATTAAATGAAAATATTATTAAACCGCTTTACCACAATGAACAAATGCGCCATTTAGTGATTCATACATAGAAAATTTAAATATCGATAAGTGAATTCAGTTTGAGGGAAGTATTCTCATTCATGCTGAAATGGATTCCTCAGCCTAGTGAAGAGCATTTATCTCAATGTAAATTTCACTGCAAGTATGTATTTAAATATTCAAAATATTCTGATGACTGTGCTCCTTCTTTTCAAAGATGACAACTTTTTCTCATCTTGGATATTCCTTAGCAATTTATGTCCACTTCACTTTGTTCATGTTGAAATCGTAGCTCGGAGACATTGTGCTTTCTTTTAGGCATAACTAGATGGTAGTGAATTTGCTTTTCCCAACTGTGCTTGTGGTTCAGAGAACTGAGATCATCTTTCACTAAAACTCAAATCTAAGAGAAAAGAAAGAATACTTTTATAAAATGGCCCGCATTTTTCAAATGGAGTATAAGGAAGTTTCTTGCACCTGGCCCAGCCATAGTAGTAGGCTGGATGCTGCATCTTGACAAGCTGGGGCCACATGAGAAGCCCAAGTTCAATTCCCAGGCCACCCTAAAGAAGCTAGAGGCTGGCTTAAGGGTGCAGCGGTAATGCACTGGTTAAGAGAAGTCAGATACCACAGGGTATGGGAAGTTTGGAGGCTCAAATCTTTGGCTCTATCAGCCTCAAGTGCATCAGGTACATGTGGTAGTGCTGACTATCTGGTGGGCTAAAAGACTAGAAGAAGGGAATCATATCATGACCAGACCATACGAAGCATGTGTCTCTCTTTCACTCTTCCCCTCTTACTCTCATGTGTGTATAAATGTGCTATATCATGAATTTTTAAAAAAATAAATAAATAAGACAGGCACAAGACCAGCCAGGTGGCAATGGTGAAGGTTAAGGTGACTTGATCCCACATGGCCGACTCTGCAGTTTGAGTCTTCGAAGATCCCACATGGCCGACTCTGCAGTTCGAGTCTTCGAACTAGCAGCTTGAAAAACACGCTGGGCCTGTGTGTGTGTGCCCATAATCCCAAGAAGCAAATGGAATAGAAGGTATGGCCATCCCCCAGGGAATGTATTCTCACTTTCACTCTTTTGCTCTCTATATCTCGCCCTCCACCAAATGCACATACCTTATAGCAAAAAAAAAAAAAACAAACAAACAAATAAGAAAACAAACCTGGGTGCGATAACTTTCTCTGTAATCCCAGCTACTTGGGAGGCTAAGGCAAGAGGATCAGGACTGCAGTCCTACCTAAAACATCACACACACACACACACACACACACACACACACACACACACACACCTTGCACTTGACTGTATTCTATGTAAGCTTGAGACCAAAGAAGTAAAACTGCTGTGCTGTACCCGTTCATTCTATTTCTAAATTTAACCCTTAAAATTAATTTTAAAGTGGGCCAGTAAGTGGTATGAAGGTTTAAGATGCTGGAGTCCCACATGGCCAACTGCAGTTAGAACCCTGGACCTGGTAACCTGAAAGTCATACCAGGTGCATATGTATGCATGCCCAAGATTCCAAGGAGAAAATGGAGGACAAGGGATTGTTTCAGAGCCATACCTTCTTGGGTCGGTGTGTGTGGGGGGATGATTTCTCACATTCCCCATATGTCTCTCTCTCTCTCTTTCTGGAATGAATGACATGCCCTATGGCAAAAATCTAAAAATCAAAAAAAAAAAGAAAAAAGAATAATATTAAATAATATCTTTATTTGATCAAAATCAAATGGATTTAATGTTAAAGAAATAAATATTTGTTTTGAAAATATTGATAAAACTAAGGAGGTGATTCCATTGTCTTGAGTAAGTAAAGTTTTTTGTAATTTGAAAGACATCACAAAAGTTTTAAGTTCCTATTTTGTTTTCAGACGTAAAGTATTTAAAAGAAGAGGATGCAAATCGCAAGACATTCACTGTGAGCAGCACACTGGATTTCCGAGTGGACCGCAGTGATGACGGAGTGGCAGTGATCTGCAGAGTAGACCACGAATCCCTCAATGCCACCCCTCAGGTAGCCATGCAGGTGCTAGAAATACACTGTAAGTAAACACCTTCCATCCCCCTTTATCTTGGCAGCATCCCTCTTCATCTACATTTAAAATCACCTCAAAATTACCTGAAATTACAGCAAATGTGCAGCAAAATCTACAGTAAAATGAAGTAAAACTATGCTCATTAGTATTAATCATGTTCAAAGGAAAGTACTCTTTGTCTGAGTGTCATTTTTGACAATGAAGAAAAATAAAGGAGATATCATGAGGTTAATAGTCCTAATTATGTTCCAAATTGTAGATTGATGTCTGTGTGCATGGGGGTGGAGGAAACGAAGTGGCAATTTAGGTAAAAATCAATGAAAGTTGGGATATGAAAGGGGCCTCAATGTACTTTGTTACAATAAAATAACTTTGTTTTATGCGGACATGGCTTCTAGGCTATACTTTTAAAATTAGAGTATTTTCTTAAACATTTTATATGAGATTTACTAACATAGAGATGTACCCATTATGTTTTCTCCATCATTATTATTTATAATTAAAAATAACATACTTGGATGACTCCATAAGGCCAGGGACAATTCCGTGTTTTATTGAGATTATCTCATCAAGCACATAACAGACTGATAGATGTTACTCACAGTAATCCCGAATTTTACATGAGGATTCTGAAGATTATGGAGGATGAGTCACACTGGCAATTGGTCGGCTTGAGTTATGGTGTGTTCAGTGTTTAGCAAGGTCCTATGAATATAGCAGAAAACTCGTAAATATTTTTCAAAGTTAAAGTAAGTAAATTGAAACATGTAAAATAAAATAGAAAAGAACAGAAGACATCGTATTTCTTGAATTGCATTTTTTCATTTTCAGATAATGATCTTTGTTTGCCTTTGCAACAATGAAATTATAGCCAGTGGATAGAATTTGTGCTGTACGAGTACATCTTAAAATCGTGGGCCAACCCGTGGCATGGTGGTTAAGGCAGTTAGATCCCCACATGGCCTATTACACAGTTCATATCTTGGACCTGGCAGCTTGAAAAACACATTGGGTGTGTGTATGCGCCCAAAATCCAGAAAGGAGGGAGAAATGGAATAGAAAGGATTGTGACACCATTTTCCCCTGGCAGGACGGTTTCTCACTTTCCCTTCGTCTGTTTCTCTCTCTATCTTGTTCCAGTGAGTCCACATGCCCTACGGGGAAAAAAAAAAAAAAAAAAAAAAAAGGTGAATTATAAGTACTGTTATGCCTCATTGTATTTTGGTTTTGGTTTTATTTATTTCTTCAGGAAGAATTTATTGAGTACCTAATATGTAAAAGACATTGTTTTGGCCACTGTGACTATAGAAGTGCTGACATAACCAGAGATGTCTCCAGACAGAATCAACAACCTTTCCATGTGAAATTGCTTTGCAGAGTATTGGGTTTTTATCACACATCAGCTGTCCCAGATATATATACACACACACATAAACATATATATATATATATACACACACATACAAATATATATATATATATGTACATATTTATCTTTGATAGAGAAAATATCAATCTGATTACGATATGTTCATTGAATTTTAGCTATTAGTTATTGAAATGATTATAATTAAAACATTATAAATATACTGTTAGTTTTACTAATTTTATTCCTGTTCTCCTTGAAGCACTTGCAGAATAAGCATACTCTAGACACCAATGGAGATTATCGCCAAATCCCAACATTTATTTGTAGTGTGACCTTGAGAAAATTACTGGAACTGCTTGAGCTTTGATTATAAACTAAGGGCTGAATTCTTCTGAGGATTTGGATATACGCTAGAGAATTATTTCTTATAAGAAGACAATTTAAGTCGAGTTCATGGTATTTAATAGAGCTTAAATAAATGTCAATTGCCCTCTCTTTCCTATTTCTTATTTCATCACCATACCTTTCAAAATGTGCAAAATTATGTAAGTTGACATTTAGAGAGGGCTCAGATTTTTAGCATCTTAAAACTTTATTTAAAAAGTTTATTTATCTATTTATTTTCATGAGAGAGAGGGAGACTCCTCCAAAGCATCTCCTCCCAGCATTCCCAGCCAGGATCACAGGTGAACCTTAGACTTTTAAAGTTGTCTTTCATTAATTACTTAAGTGTAAATTCCAGCATATAATAAAATAAGAGACATCAAGTTATAAGGAGTGTTGAAGAACACTGCTGGTCAACTATCAATAGGAACCTCTCAATAGTCAAACAAAATTTGATTTATTTCATTTGCTTGGGCAAAAAAGAAGACAAACCAGATGAATCATTGGGTGTAGGTAAGAAAAAAGAGCAACTTTTATAAAATTTGAGCTTGTGCTGGGTGTTTGAAAGAAAGTTCTGGATTGGCTGGTCAGGATTGGAAGCATTTCAATGATATATTATAAACTTTACCCAGAAAACAATTATTAAATAAGATGCAGTTGCATCGATATAAATATATAGTAGTTAATAATGCTATCTTTTTTCTTTGATTTATTAAGTATCCAGGACACTGTCTTGTTTCACCTTTGGTCATATGATGGACTTACCTTTATATCGAGGTGGAATAAAACAAAGGGTGACTTTTTTGTAATTACCGTTTATATTCTGTAAAATAATTTATGCTTGTTGAGATTTTTTTCCACTTTGTTTTCAAGTGCCAATTTCCAGATGTCAAGGTCACTTTCACTTTCTTTTATTTTTTGTTTAAAAGATATTTTTGCTATAGGCGCATGCGCTCTCTAGAGAGACAGAGAGACAGAAGGTGAGAAATCAACCCCCAGAGGGGATGGCCATGCCACAGTCTCTTCTCCTCCATTCTTCTCTTGGGATTTTAGGTACACACACACACATGCCCCTGCCATGAATTTCAAGCCTCCAGGTCTAGGACTCGAGGCACAGTTGGCCATGTGGGAGTTTAGTGCCTTAACCACTATGCCACCTGCTGGTCCCTATTTTTACTTTTTTGAGAATCCAAAATGAAATTATTATATATTTCCTGGGGATTTTTAGCTGTTAACCATAATTCACAATACATTATTAAGCACAATTTTATGATGGAGAACAACTGAATTGCTTTATTTTTCTTGAAAATTTTAAGTGAAAATATTACACTTGTCAAGCCAATTGTCTAGCATACCTTCTCCCATGGTTTTATATATAAATGACTAGATGGCAGAGACCAGATCCATCTAAATTACTTTTCCTAGCATCTAGTGTATCTTCGTTCAAGAACGTGAAGTTAATTGAAAGTGACTGATGAACATGCTGAATGTTTCTTTAGGGATGCAGAACATTCCCCAGAGATGAAATGAGTGGAGGATGAAGAGGCATTTAGCAACAGTCAGCATCAAAACTAGAGCAAACTGAGCAAATTAGGCAGTCTTTGCAAACACCTAAGAATAATAGTAACAGCATCTCAGTGGTTGTTTGCAAGGACAGCTGTGGCTTCACCTACATACACATGTGCAATCATAGTGATGTGGAATTTTCTGTGTGTGCATGTGGGGGAAAGGAAAAAAGCAGGCTTGGGGTGGGGAGAATAGTCTTAAAATCTGTGGAGCCTGGGTTAGGATTTCTCCTTTTGTTCGACAACATTCCTATGATCAATAACCTGAAAGACTGACTGAAATAGAGGCCCGTTAACCATTTTGCACCAGCAGAGATGTCATTGTTTTCTGTGTGAGTGAAGAGTAAATATATATTCACACAGTAATAAAAATTGTTGTCTACATCAAAATTAAAAATCTATTACTATCCTGGAAAGCCAACTTACGAGCAATAGAAAAGAAGAGTTGAACACATCATGCCAGGGAGCATAATGAAAAATCATAATAGGAGGGAGTGTATTTCCAGGGCCAATTATTTAACTCTAACACTGTGATACACAATTTAGATAGACTTAGCTTATAAAGTACATCACATCAGCACTTATTTATTTGTAAAATATTAATCGTAAGCTTAAATAAGGCCACTATGATAAAGAGTTCTTTCAAAAATTGAAATTTAGCAAAATACAAAGTAGCGGACCAGCAGGTGGCATAGTGGTTAAGGTGCTGATCTCCCACGTGACCAACCATGATTTGAGTCCTGGATTGGGCAGCTTGAAGATCACGCTGGGCATGTGAGTGTACATTTGGCAATTATTTTACTAAACCTATAATATTCCGTTCTTATTCTAGGCACTGGGTATTCTGCATGAAAAAAAATGGGAAACAGCCTGTGGCATAGTGGTTAAAATGCTGGACTCCCATATGGGCAACCGTAGTTCGAGTCTTGGACCCAGGCAGCTTGAAACCCATGCTGGGCATGTGTGTGCATGCATGCCCCAAATCTCAGGAGGAAAACAGAGAAGAGATTGCAGCGTGGCCACCACCCTCCAGGGGGTGATTTTTCACTTTTCTTCTCTCTGTCTCTCTTAGGCGAGTACACATGCCCTATGGCAAAACTTAATATAGACAGATGATGGATAGATATAGATAGATGATAGAGATTTTTCACAGTGAAGCACAACCTTCTGCAAATTTTACATAATAGGTAGTAACATACTTTGCAACTGAGAAGTGAGAAAGACCACAGTTTTTATTTCTTATTTAAATAGATGAAAATTCTAATTCATCTTCCTATTTTTGCACAGATCTCTAAAAAATAATAAGTTTTTCTCTAATTTTGTTTTTAGAAGAACAGATCATCTGAGTCAGGCTTTATGTAATTCTCAATAGAAATAATGTATCTGCACTAACAGAAAGAACTATGTACAAAACAAAAAGAAAAAGAAAAAGAAAATAACTGAGCATTCATTTTCTATTCATGGCATTGACAAAAGTTATATTAAAAATCAGCTCTTATTGAATATGAAAAGACACCAGAGACAGATTAGTAAAATATGTCAGAATAATGTTATTTTTTTCTGAGAAAGCATTTTAGCACAATGACACAGAGCGACAATATAGAAAAACAAGAGCCCTACTTTTAAAAATGAATGTGTATGTACAGTAAAGCACATTGTATATAATTCATCAAATCATGAGATCTTATGCTATCAGTATTTGTGTAGTATTCCCTGTTTAACAGTGTCATGCTTTGTCCATAACATTGAGCAGCCATTTAAACACATAGATCACTAATCTTTAAAATAATACATAGTTAAAATAGCTCATGGTTGAGCCCCTGCCTATGAGCCCAAATTCAATCTGAGTAACCATGAAAGGAAGAAAGGAAAGTAAAAAGAGAAGAAATAAGTCTTTATTTTCTTTTCCTTTTCTCTTTCTCTCTTTTAAGTTGCTGCTGTAGGGTGTATGCACTCACCAAAGGAGAAAGAGACAGAGACAGAGAGGTAAAGTTCTATTCATGGCATTGACAAAAGTTATATTAAAAATCAGCTCTTATTGAATATGAAAAGACACCAGAGACAGATTAGTAAAATATGTCAGAATAATGTTATTTTTTTCTGAGAAAGCATTTTAGCACAATGACACAGAGCGACAATATAGAAAAACAAGAGCCCTACTTTTAAAAATGAATGTGTATGTACAGTAAAGCACATTGTATATAATTCATCAAATCATGAGATCTTATGCTATCAGTATTTGTGTAGTATTCCCTGTTTAACAGTGTCATGCTTTGTCCATAACATTGAGCAGCCATTTAAACACATAGATCACTAATCTTTAAAATAATACATAGTTAAAATAGCTCATGGTTGAGCCCCTGCCTATGAGCCCAAATTCAATCTGAGTAACCATGAAAGGAAGAAAGGAAAGTAAAAAGAGAAGAAATAAGTCTTTATTTTCTTTTCCTTTTCTCTTTCTCTCTTTTAAGTTGCTGCTGTAGGGTGTATGCACTCACCAAAGGAGAAAGAGACAGAGACAGAGAGGTAAAGTAAGAAATCACTCCCTCAGGGAGATGGCCATAACTGTTCTCTCGGGATTTTGGTCATGCACACATGCATGCCTGGTGTGATTTTTTCCCCCAAACTGCAGAATAGGGGCCATGTGGGATCCAGCCTCCTTAACATCCACACCATCTGCTGGCATGCAAAACATTTCATTGTTTTCTTCTCTTTTAAAGGCATTACTTTGTGCCTGGAGGAACTTGATTCTTGACTATAGTTTTCTACTTTTCTGGACCATCTAATATACTTAGTTCTCAGTTCTATTTCAATTTCATAATATGAAATTCCAATTATATCAGAAGAGGGTCAATACAGGTGAGATTTGTGTTTATTAACAGTTATTATATCTTTCCTTTTGTGGTTATGTAAAATACAAAAACATTTCAATGTTGGTAGAGATCCTTCATTCAGTGTAGCTTTTGGCTACACTGCCCTTTTTTCACTAATAAAAATAGTAAAATTCCCACCTCTCAACCCTGCCTGCACAAACTTGGATAATTCTCTAGCCTGGGTCATCGTGTTGAAAATTATCTCTTGTTAGTGTGATCAGCTATTCATTTATTGTTTTTCTATTAATTATAAAAATCACTTGATTAAATGTTTTATGTTGTATAGGATTATTAGACAGAAATGTTAATAGCCCAAGTAGCACTCAAATGAAATAGCTCACTTCTCTGGCATTTTATTTATTAAATGCTGGTTTTCGAATTATCTCGTCTACCACACATTATTATATTTTAGGGGCACAGAACATAAAAGGAACCAGGAAAGATAAAATAAACACATTCTATAGGTTAAATTTTAATACATTAAACTATTCTGTTGACTAACAAAATGCCATACTGATGCCTGGGATGCCTTGGAAAATTTTAATTGAGTGGAATTTTTTTTTGAGACGTTTTGCCTTAGGGAATGTGTACTAAGCAGAGAGGGAGAGACAATGAGAAGGGGTATGGCCACACCACAATCCCTCTACTCCATGCTCCACAGCAGATTGGGCATGCACCCACATGTGCCTGGTGTGATTTTCAAACCATGGTTGCCCTTGTGAGAGTCCAGCGATGTAACCGCTATGTCATCTGCTGGTCTCAGCACAATATATTTTTAAAAGCTTATGAAAAGGTATACAATTCAGAATCATAAGGCGATCTCTGCAGTTTAGCAAGATCCATTTTATCATATTAATAAAAGTAGCCTTGTGTGCTACCTCTATTTGAAGTTTCAAGTTGTTTTTATTTATTTTTTTTTTGAGAGATTTTCACTATAGGGCATGTGCGCTCGCCAGACAGACAGAGAGAGACATAGAGACAGAAAGCGAGAAATCACCCCCCAGGGGGGATGGTCACGCTGCAATCCCATCTCCTCCATTCTCCTCTTGGAACCTTGGGCACGCACGCACATGTGCCCAGCGTGAGTTTTAAGCCACTGGGTCTGGGATGCGAACCATGGTTGACTACAGGGGAGTCCAGCTACATAGCCATTATGCTAACTGCTGGTTCCCTGAAGTTTCAAGTTTTTAAAAACATTTTCAAGGTAGATAAATTCACTTATTATATTACCCACAGTAAGTACTACTGATGCACTGACACACTTTGTTCCCGGAATAATTTCTTCTGTTACAAATAGTAATATTTCATTCAGGTTCAGGAATATAAAATTATTCAATAAATTAAATCACCAAACACTTAAAGCCATGTAAATGCAAGGACTCAAAAGGCTATTTTAATATGTTGCTATTATTAATGTATAACAATGCTGTGTGTTGTTAAATTCAATGAAGAGTACACACACTTTTGAGTGACGATTCTAAATGTTAAAAAATAGTAAATGTAGGGAACCAGCAGTTAGCGTAATGGCTATGTCGCTGGACTCCCACGTAGTCGACCGCGGTTAGTGTCCCGGACCCGGTGGCTTAAAAAACTCACGCCGGGCGCGTGTGCGTGCGTGCCCAAGATCCCGAGAGGAGAATAGAGGAGAAGGGATTGCGGCGTGACCATTCCCCCTGGGGGGTGATTTCTCGCTTTCTGTCTCTATGTCTCTCTCTGTCTGTCTGGCGAGCGCACGCGCCCTACAGTGAAAATCTCTCCCCCCCCAAAAAAAATAGTAAATGTAAACATTAAAGAAACTTAATGTAATCTCAACTGACTTTTTTTTTCCAAGCTAACCCTATCATAAGATATCCATCACAAAGATTTTTGGAAGTTTTCAAATCATTTTAAGGATGCAAATTAATTTTATTAAAAAGGAAGTGAAAAAATCACAATTATGGAAAACATGTATAGGATGCATATCATTGTATAGTTTTTGATCATTTTACATCAGTTCAATACAGAACCACAACTGGATCTGAAAAATGAGAAAGACATAATTTTGGCAAGTAAAACCTAATATTAAGAATATTGGGCCAGCTTCCTGGCACAGTGGAAATGTACTGCTCATGAGACGTCAGTCACGTTGCAACTGCAGTCTGAATTGGAGGCCCGTCAACCTGAAACACGCTGGGCATGCACATACACGCCCATGATCCAACAGGCTGGATTTAAAGAAGGAGATTTAGCATGACCAGAGCCTGTGACCCGTGCTCAGCTCTCTCTGTCTCTCTATCTCTCTCCCTCTTTCTTTTTCACTTTCATCTGCACGTGCATGCACTCCATTGTGAATAAAGATAAACAAGATGTTGGTGGCCGGCCCCACAGCCTCATGGTTAAGGGAACTGGATCCCATATGACTGAACACAGTTAACATCCCAGCTCCTGTGTCTTCAAAAAAAGGCAGGGCCCATGTGCCTTCTGCCCTAAATCCAGATAAGGACGGAGAAATGCAGAAGGAATTGTGGTGTGACCATGTACCACTGGAAAATGCTTTGCCTCTCTCTGCCTCTCTGTCTGTCTCTGGTGAGTGTCCATGTCTTCTGACAGAAAAGCAAAACAAAAACAAAAGAAGAAAATATTAGAAAATAAACCTTATAAAAAATTATTATTTTGACCTATTATTTTTATCTTTCAAATGAATAAATACTTCTACTTTATAAGTCTTTTTTTTTATATTTATAGTTCATTTTATTTCTTTCATTATCATGAGTAACAGATAGAACAAGCACCCTGCACCAGCTATTAGGCTGAGACTCCCACAAGGTCCTACAGGCTCCCCAGCCAACAGGATCATCGCAGTATGCACCTGAACATATATGGTTGACCAGGAAACCAAATCTGATCTTCTGTATGGATCCAGTACTATTTGAGCATTACGTGACTTTTGAGTCATCAGCCTGACCCTTATGAATCTATTTTTAAAAGACAGAAACAGGACAAGGCCCCTACTCTGGTCTAAAGTGCTGCACACAGGAAGCTGGAAACTCCTCGCCCAGGCCCCCCCTCCCCCCCATAACCTGTGACCTTTTAACTGGTTTTATAGTGCTACCTTTTCTGGAATGTCATGTAGTTGAAATTGTAAGGACATAGCCTGTTTGCATTGACCTCTTTCACTTGATAACACTGCATTGAAGGTTCCAACACATCTTTCCATGGTTTGATAGCCTGTTTCTTTGTATTACTTAACAATATTTCAGTATATAATTATACTAGATAGTTTCTTTACCATTCACCAATTGAAGGATGTATTGTTTGTTTCCAAATTCTGGCAGTTATGAACATGACTACTATAAATAACTGTGTGCAGGTTTTTGTGTGGGCATAAATATTGGACTCACTTCGGTAAATACCAAAGAGCTCAATTGTTAGACTAAATGGCAAGACAGTATCTAGCTTTCTTTGGAAGTACAAACTATCTTCCAAAATGCTTGAGCCATTTCTCATTACAACCAGCAACAAGTAAGTAAGCATTTCTGTTGCTGCACATTCTCACCCACATTCAGCGTGTTAGTATGTAGAATTTTAGCTAGTCTAATAGATGTGCAGTTAGCGGAATAATATTGTCCTTTTAATTTAAAATTCCTAGTGACATTTGGTGTTGAACATCTTTCCAAATGCTTGTTTTTGACCTATCTCTTTGCTGAGATATCTATTTAAATCATTGACCTCTTCTTACATGAGACTGATTGTTTTCTTATTATTAAGTCCTAAGAGTTCTTCATCAATTTGGGGAACTAGTTTATTTATTAAGTACTATTAGGTCTGTTTTTTTTTGTAAAATTTCTCCCTCTCTCTCTCTCTGCCTCTCTGGTGAACACTTGTACCCTATAGCAAAAACAAAAACAAACCACAAAAGAGAACAGTTTCAAAGGTACTTAAAATAATATTCCACAGCATCCACATTCATACTTTAAAAAATATGAATTATACAAAAAGACAGACGCATTTATTGTCCATATTTCTTACTGCTACCTTTTACTTCTCTTTAAGATCTCTCTTGTGGCTCAACTTCATAACAGAAACTTTGCTTCTAATTTCTCCTTGATCCACTGTCAAATATATCTTTCTAAAACTTGGTTCTAAGCCTGATACTTATTCACAAACTTAGTATGGTTTCTTATTGCCTCTAATATCATGTCCAGACTTTTAAGTCTGACATTCAGGATTTGGAAAGCAAGACCCCCATCATTTTGCTCTCAGTGCTTTTTTGTCTTTTCCCAGATAATGCTCTCTACACTTCCATGATTTCCATATGCCTCAGAAATGGCCCGCATTTCCCCCCATAGCAATTCCTGTTCATCTTCTGTTTGTCTTGAATCCTTTTCTCTTCTTTCCCCCTAGAAAAATTCTTCCAGATCAAATACTGTGTATTCTCTGAATTATTTAAAATGTCACTTCCCTAGGCAATCTTTGTTTCTGACAAATATCCCTAATATATTCCTTCAGTAACTCTCACAATATGTCATTGGAATACAATGGTGCCTACCAGTGTGAACATTGCATTCTTTTGAACTACATGTGATTTGTCTTTTTTTATTAAGACTAAATTCCTATGGGGTACTGTTCTTGTAGATGTATATAGCACTTGTACAGTTGTAGTGTGCTTCGTAAACACAGTAATTCATAAATATGTGTCGACTAAATGAATGCTGCAAAAGTAACTTTTCACTAATATTAAAAGGAATTTAACACACTGTTGAAGAAAAAGTACCTGATAGTTTTGAGCATTTTGAGAAGAAATGTGAGTTAAATGGAAAGTGAGCATTTGAGTTTTACTGCAAAATTACAAACAGGAAAAATAAATTGGACATCTTAGAAAAAGGCAGTCTTACAAAGAGAAAATGAATAGTAGATAGTGCTGAAACCAAAGTATCATCGGGTAAACTCTGCCTGCAATCCACACCTTCAGGCCTCCTTTGCTGCTCACATGTAATCAAAAAAGCGGGTGAGGGAGGGTTGACACTGACTCTGACTCTCTGGTTATTCCTCTCTGGTGTGGGACAACCAGATTAACAACAGGGACGAGTCCATCATGGCACTGAGGGACAATTGAACCACAGCATAAATGATCAAAGATGCTTATAGATATCTTGGTCAAAAGGGGGCTGGAGAATGTAAAAGCTTTCAGAATTAAAATAGAGTGAATTTTGTCAACCCTGACAAAACCAAGCCTGAAAGGCTGTGGAGGTGTTTCCTCACACTAGCATGACTGATAACGAGAACTATTATTATTTAGAGAGCTCTGCCACTGAAACACTTTGGTTAGTATGTTTGGAAATTATGCTTTTCTAAGCTGGAATCTGGTAGTCTTTGTCTCAGTTTCCTGAGAACTGCTCAAGTTAAGAATCCCCAGGTACAACTGACAGTGGGGGATTAAACCATGGATTCATTACACCTGAGCGAAACCATGCCCACTCAAGATGAAGGCCAAAGAACATCAAGATACCTGGGAAGCAGATCCTATTCAAGTTCTCTGCCTTGTAATCATGGTCTGGCTTGACAAAGTAATGCTATAGTTAGTATTCCTTAGTCTGTATCTTTTCCCACAACTCTACTGAGACTGAGCACTGGGCCAATACTACGAAGCTTTTCACTAGAACTCAAAAGCATTTACCAGGGCACATACCTGATGGGGAGGAATGTTTCTTTGGCTGTGGTCTGTTATCATGATGAAGGGGTTGCAACCCACCACCAAGTGTTAAGAAATGTATCCAGGTATCAGCAGGTGGCATAGTGGTTAAGGTGCTGGACTCTTTTCTAAGCTGGAATCTGGTAGTCTTTGTCTCAGTTTCCTGAGAACTGCTCAAGTTAAGAATCCCCAGGTACAACTGACAGTGGGGGATTAAACCATGGATTCATTACACCTGAGCGAAACCATGCCCACTCAAGATGAAGGCCAAAGAACATCAAGATACCTGGGAAGCAGATCCTATTCAAGTTCTCTGCCTTGTAATCATGGTCTGGCTTGACAAAGTAATGCTATAGTTAGTATTCCTTAGTCTGTATCTTTTCCCACAACTCTACTGAGACTGAGCACTGGGCCAATACTACGAAGCTTTTCACTAGAACTCAAAAGCATTTACCAGGGCACATACCTGATGGGGAGGAATGTTTCTTTGGCTGTGGTCTGTTATCATGATGAAGGGGTTGCAACCCACCACCAAGTGTTAAGAAATGTATCCAGGTATCAGCAGGTGGCATAGTGGTTAAGGTGCTGGACTCCCACATGACTGACTGCAGTTTGAGGCCCAGGCTCAACCTGAAAATCATACTAGATATCTGGGTCTACATTTCCTAAATCTTTTTTATTTTTTTAAGAAGTATTTGCTATAGGGGTGCGTGTGCTCGCCAGACAGAGAAAGACAGAGAGACAGAAAGTGAGAAATCACCCTCCGGGGTGGATGGCCACGCCGCATTCCCTTCTCCTCCATACTCCTCTCGGGATCTTGGGCACACACGCACATGTGCCCCTCATGAGTTTTAAGCCACCGGGTCTGGGACGCGAACTGCGGTCGACTACATGGGAGTCCAGCAACACAGCCATTACACTAACTGCTGGTCCCATTCTCCAAATCTTGAGAAGAGAATGGGAGAGAAGGGGTTGAGGCATGGCCAATCCCCTGGGGGTGTTTTCTCACTTTCCCTGTCAATGTATCTCTCAGTTTTTCTCCAGCATGCACATGTGCCTTATGGCAAAAAGAAGAAAAGAAAAGAAAAGAAAAAAAAAAAATCCCAACAAACACACAAAACAAACAAAAACGTAATTGTATCTAAAACTCTGTTAATTTTGGCTAATGAAACTGTCAAACCTATAAGTAATTTGCAGCAACCCTTGAGTTCTCTAACAAAAGTAGTATGAGACGATGGAAAAGCATTAGATTACATCTTCACTGAACAAAGTGATGTTTGTATAACAATTCTCTATGACAATTAATTTTGTATACATACATCCTCTCAAGTAGAGGCAAGTGTTGAGAAATTGGGTAACATGCAACTTGGCTTCAAACCACTCTAGATCGACATACCCCATTGCTAAAGGAGGCTGCTAATTGAAATTTTTAACATATTTTCCTGGCTCCCAAATAGACTAAGAAATATACTTACAAGGATGGAAAAATTGTTTATTACTGGAATGTTGTTATAACTGCTTGACTCTTTCGTGTTCAAAGGATGCTTTGTGTTCTGAATATACCAAAGCTCATGACCTGGTTCATTCCAAAAGTGATTAGAGAGAGGCTTTTCAGCTTTTTCATAATAAAATATAACCCCAATAGATACCATGGGTATATTTGATACTGAGGATTGAAGTAGGCTAGTTTAGAGGGTCAGCAGGACTGAAGCCATCTTAAAATAAAGAAAGGTCTGTAATGAGAAAATCTGACCAAATGCTGAGTCATAGGGGAGATCTGATTGAAGAATGGTCCAATGAAAAACCAGGAATGGGTATTTAAAGTTAAAAAAGAATCAGGATAATTACTCAGGGGAAAGAAATTAACTGTGATTGATTATAGTGAGTAAGAATTGCTTGTGCTTATATCTTGTATCGATAAATACTGGGAACATGTTGAGCTTTGTGAGACAGTTCGTTGGTGCTTGCTGAACATCTCTTGTAACTGGATGGAAAAACCTTCTCCAGCTTCTGCATCTTGTTTCACTGATCATGAGTTGAAGCAAATGTACTCAGTTTGCTGGTAACAGTTCCAGTTAACTCTTAGCATATCAACTCAATGCTGCTCATAAGTGGTGGACCTTGAGGTAAGGATCAAGTTTGACTTATAGCTTTTTATTTCAGGAAAATATAGCAATAGCATTACCCAGAGTATTAAGCATTTTGCTCATTTTAGGAGTAAACAGTGATATATATGAAGACTAAGTATCCCATATCAATGGATAGTCTTACCATTCTCTAGGAGTTCCCAGTCTGCCATATGAGTAGAGACATAGGTAATGAACAGAGTAATTATAAATATTTTAGAGGAGGGTATGATTGAAATTTTGAGCCAGATCATCCTTCATAGTGAGGGACTTCCTTATGCATTTTAGTATGTTTTGCCGCATTCCTGGCTTCAACCTATTGGATGCCAGTGATATGCCCTGTACCTGTCCCTTTTGTCATTGTAAAAATCAAAAATTTTCAAACATTGCCAAACACCCTTGGAGGGCAATATTGCCCTCAGTTGAGAACCACTATGTTAGTGTAAACACAACAGTAGCTTCAAAAAAGGTCAATTGGTGTGTAATTTTCTATATTACTAATGCAAGTACCAAGTGTTGGTTATAAAGGTGTTACATAAATTCTTTTGCTTTGGAACCTTTATATGATAATATTACAATAAGGCAAAGAGTCATCTGTAAATATTTTTTAAACTTTCTAAAATTCTGTTTAATAAATATGTGCTGTAAGGATATTTTTGCATTATCTGTAGATGAGAAGAGTATAGAAGAGAAAATATATTTTAATGATGAGATAGGGGCGTATAATTTAAAAGAATAATTTTATCCATCAAAGAGGAGAAATATGTGAGAGAGAAATATGACAGAATTACAGAGAAAGAAAGAGACTGATAGACAGATTATGCACCTGTGTTTGCTATGAGGGTATTTGGATTGATTAGGGTCTTTGATGATTCAACAAAATGTGGGTGGAAAACAGTATAAAAAGCAAATATAGATACCAGAGACAGTGTGGGAGGAGAATGGGAGATGGCAGAGGGTAAGAGATAGGGAATCAAGGATGGGGGGAAAAACAAAAAACATACAGAAAACAAGAAATGGAAGATCATTTGCTGACAATAACATGTTTGTCGATGTGCTTGATTGAGACAATATACAGTGTACTCTGGATGGAAAATCTCATTTTGTACGCTGTAATGATGTACAGTGAATGAATGCAAATAAATAAATTGGAAAAAAAACATTCATAAGTCTGTCTTACTACATGCATATCATGTAGAACCAAAGTTCATCTTGGGTTGGGTTTCAACTCAACCAGATAGAACAACAGCTGAGTTTGAAGAACAATAAAGGACTCAGAATGTACTACAAAAAGTAACAATTTCTGATGTAGTCTAAGAGAGAACAGGAAAAACAAATCTATTTAAGTATGATCAGGAGAATGGATAGAACAGATTTATGATTGTATAACCTGGTTGAGCCACTCCTCTGAATTGTATTTCCATATTCTGTAAATGAGGGCAATAGCTAAAAATTCCTTTTATGCTTTATGAAAGAGTTCAATGAGACAATACATGTGGAACATTTCCATCAAGGTTTATTTACTATGTATTTGATCAATGTTTACTATTAATAGAAATATTTGTGAAAAGTAAATTTGATTTTATAATACACTAATGATCCTAACTATTAGTTGGAAAAAATGACAAAGGTCCAGTATCCAGTCATTTATTCAACAAATATTTAATTGCCATTCTGGAATTAATATAGGCACTGAGGATAAACAAGTAAACAAGGTAGAGGTTATCTCTGTTCTTGCATTCCTACAAAATGCCAAGTGCTCTGTAGCACAATTAATAAAAACAAATACCTGATCTTGATAACAATGCTAATAAATGTGGAAAGAAAATGTTATAATCTTCCAATTTTAGCAAAGCAATGGATCAAAACAGGTGCTAGCATCTTGCTTTGTATGTTTTAAAAGATAAACATATATTTGTTGAATGAATACATAACTTGGGAGTATTCATAGGAAATAATTTTCGTTGACAAATTATCAAGGTAATATTTTCCTTTTGACCAAATACCATGTATTGTCATGAGCAATGAAGATGACTACTCTTTTGTTATAAGCCAACTTTGTTCATTCAGTATTTTATTCATATGAAATAATACAGTAAACTCATATTAGGCATTCATTTTTTACTGTTTCTCTTATTTAATAGTTTGATCATTATCCATAACTATTCATTTTATATAATCTTAAATTCTAATTATATTTATTTGATTATGGAAAGAATAAGGTTTTACTTTTTTATTGGTACAACATTTTATTTTAAACCCTTTTTATTCACCTACAAAACCTTCAGCGATAGATAAAGGTTGCTGTGCCGATAACACCAAATACTTTAAGATCTTGTGCTTTTAAGATTTTCCATTAGTTGGTTTAATAGTAGCTTCATCACACATCTTTTCTCTTCCAAAATCTCTCTTAAGGATATGGAAAATCCATTCCACTGGATCAATATCTTTACTTTGATTCAAATTCTGAATCATTCAACTGGAACATGAGGTGTCCTTACTTCCCAAGTTCATAAAGCTTTAAATATTTTGTTTTCAAAAAAGAACAGCTTTCTGTTCATTAATCTCTTGATAGTAATTATGTTTCTTCCTAAATAAGCCTTAGAAGTTTTAGTTAAAAGTGGAACCAGCAGTTAACATAATGGCTATGTCACTGGACTCCCTTGTAGTTGACTGTGGTTCGAGTCCCAGACCCGGTGGCTTAAAACTCACGCCGGGCACTTGTGCGTGTGTGCACAAGATGCTGAGAGGAGAATGGAGGAGAAGGGATTGTGGCATGGCCATTCCCCTGGAGGGTGATTTCTCACTTTCTGTCTCTCTGTCTCTGTCTGTCTTTCTGGTGAGCACATGTACCCTATAGCAAAACCTTTAAGTAAATGAAGTTTTAGTTTAAAGTAAGAAATAATACTTAATGAAAATATTTTAATGATAGATTCTAAAGAATAATTTTCCCATAAAAGCCTCAGAGAAGAAAACATTGTGCTATTAAAATAGTTGCATTTTTTCTAGAACCGCTAATAAGTACTGAAAAAATGATCTGTGAATGAGTGAGTAGACTCCCATTGTTATATGCTTCTATAAAATTTCCTTATTCTCTTTCATTTTGAGAGAAGCAGGTTGCATCTCATTTATTTATTCATCCAACATTGAAAGAGCTCTTAGATTATATCAAGCATTTTGTTAGGATCTGAAGAAACAAAAACAGGTTAAGATCTTGGATATTGAGTACCAAAACTGTTCTGAGTTAAACAACCATGTTTAAAGAAATAAAAATTACTGAAAAAAATTGCAATTTTTATAATAGTGTATATCCTGTATTATAAAACAATTTAAGCTTAATTATAAACTGTTCCATGTCATTCATATGAGAAAACTTCAAAAAAAACATGGAAAAATAGAATTCAAGAATGAATTAATTTGATGCAATGAAAGTTTGAAATCCATACATAGTTTTTTTCATAATACACATTTTTCATGACTTTTTGAAGATATCTTATATGTGTGAGCATAAACTATGGTATATATTATATACCATATATATGGGGCCAACTCCATAGCCCGGTGGTTAAGAGTGTTAAATTTCACATGGCTGTCTATGGAGTTCATGTCCTGGTCCTGGAGGCTTGGAAAATATGTCAGGTATGTGTAAACACATGCCAGCAATCCTGAAGGACAGATAAATAGAGAAAGGATTGTAGCATACACCTGATGGTGCACACCTAATGGGAGTGTTTTTCCATCTTCCTCTCTATTTCTGTCTCTACCTGGTGAACACATACACCCTCTGATAAATTAAAATAGTATATATGCACCTCTTTCTGGTGTGTATATATACTATAATATATAATTATAAGTATTGTATTATATATAATAATAATATGTATTTTAATATACTTAATATGGGATGAGTCTTCATAATGTTCATGGATAATATATATTGTAAAAAAATGCATAGATTTTGAAATTTTATTATACCAAAATAATTTTTCCATAAACTTTTTGTAGTACTTCCTTATAGTGTTAATAGAATGGACTTCTTTTTTTTTTTTTGGAGAGGTTTTTGCTATAAGGCACGTGTGCTCGCCAGGCAGACAGAGAGAGACTGAGAGACAGAAAGTGAGAAATCACCCCCGAGGGGGGATGGCCAGGCCGCAATCCCTTCTCCTCCATTCTCCTCTCGGAATCTTGGGCACACGTGCACATGCTCCTTGCGTGTGTTTTAAGCCACCAGGTCTGGGATGCGGACCGCGGTCAACTACATGGGACCCCAGCGACATAACCATTAGGCTAACTGCTGGTCCCGATAGAACGGACTTTTTGAAGACATTTAAAAAGAGCATGAAACTTTCAAGTTTCCTACACCAACAACAAAAATCTGAGTTCAACCTATAGCACAAAGCAAGAATAAGCAAATAACAGTACAGTAAGCATGCATTTTCCCTAATCTTCCATTTAATACTATCACTGTTGGTAGAATACTATATGTTATACCAATAATTTAAAAACAAAAGATAATGTACCTCTCCAAAGTATGGAAGCAAAGTCTCATTCTCTTTTGTGAAGAAATAGAGCAGGATTAAATATAATTTATCTTACTTTTAAGGAAAAAGGGAAATCATTTCTATACTAATTCAGGAATTACCATTCAAATAAACTTTGATTTTTAAAAATTTTCTCAATACTTTGAAATATAGTTCAAAAAATCTACAACTCAGATGAAAATCTAGAAATAACTTCAGAATTATAAACAGAAAACAAAAACCACTTATATATATTTTTCTTTTTTTTAGAGAGACTTTTGTATGTGCTTGCCAGAGGGACACAGAGAGACAAAGTGAGAAATAACCTCCCAGGGGGACTGGCCAAACCACAATCCCTTCTCCATTCTCCTTTTGGAATTTTGGACATGCACACATGCACACACACTTGATGTGAGTGTCAAGTTGCCTCATTTGGGACTTAACCACCATCAGCCATGTAGGAGTCCAGTGCCTTAAACATTAGGTCACCTACTGGCCCTACACTTTATAATTTTTTAATAGAAAACTGGCAAAGGCATACAATGAAAAACGTAGATTATGGAGTATTTTGTTTCTCATTGCTATTCATCTGTGGGTTAGAAAAGAGATTAATAGCACAAGAAATGCAGAAGTTTAAGAATATTTAATAAAATAAATTCCATATAATTTATTATGCATTGTGCCATTCTTAAAATTTCTCAATTCATTTTGATATAAAACAAAATATATAATAAAGATAAATATGTTTATATGGGAATTTTACTTGTTAAAACAAATGTTTTGAAGAAATCCTGGAAAGTGAAACTTTAAAATTAAGTTTTTGACATAACTACATTTTTAAAAAACTTTTCTTGTTGGATAAAATAATTGAGTAAGTGTATGCATTCTAAACCTATTTAAAGTATTATTTCTAGAATGTCATTATTATTTCTCTGAACTATTTTACCTATTACTCTGAACTATTTTACCTATTACTCTGGACTATTTTACCTTAACAATTCTTGAGCATCTCTCTTAAAGATACAAAGACGTTATTGATAAAAATAAAATAGGAACAGTAATCACAGATATCTTTATCATTAAGTAAAAACCTGTCAAAGCCCAAATTACTTCCTGTTATTGAAAAAATTATTCTAGAGTCAAGTTTGGGGTAATAACCACATTAGCGTAGTAATTGATGTGCTTAAAAATATATATTTTGTGTTTATTGCTAACATGGCATGCTTAAAGAAGAATCCTAACATTTCTTGGAAATATAAACTAGAATTTTGGCTGAATAACAAAGTAAACTCTTCATAACTGAGTGCTCCTTTTGCCAAAATTAGATGAGAGGAAAATTGTTTAAATGTGTGGTAATTGCGTTAAAAGAAAATCATCATTCTTAAATTATGTGAGCTTGTTATGTAATGATGTTTGGTACAGAAAATTTGTAGCAGAAATAGAGTCACCAATGCACACTTAATAAAATATGAGTTAATACTAAAAATTAATCTGAAGTTTGTGACATGGAAACTTAAGGTAAGTTTTCCATGCAGGAGGAAACAATGAAATTTCAATTACAATTTTAAAAATATTTCAGAGACCAGCATATGGTGTAATGGTTATATTGCTGGACTCCCACATAGTCAACAATGGCTTGAGTCCTGGGCCCAGTGGCTTAAAATTCACACCAGGTGCATGTGCGTGCATACCCAAAATCCCTAGAGGAGACTGGACGAAAAGGGATTGTAGTATGACCATCCCTCTTGGGGGTGATTTCTCATTTTCTCTCTCTCTATATATATATATATGATATTCACTTAATTCACATAATAATTATTAAGTATAAATAATTTTTATAAAGCACAATACAAAATAATGAGATTCTGCAAAGACTTAAAGAAAAAAATTACCCAAGGATGAAAACATGCAGCAAAGAAATCTGACCAAATGTGAGGGTAATGGATGATCACCCTGGTAAATACCATTTGAGTGAATATTTTTTATTCATAAGTTAAATAAACAAAGGATTCCCCCAAATGAAGTATTTCCTATCATTTCTATGAAAGCATGATGAAACTACTCATTAACCAACCTGAAAGAAAGTATCTTTGTCTGTAACTCAAAGAATGAGATAGAGTATTAGGAGACAGGAAAATAAAGAAGGCTGCAGATGATCTTCATCTCCCATGATTTAATTATTTTGCTTTTCGTCTTTTCAACTTTGTTTAAAACCAGTGCAATCTGATTTCTGGTTTGAGAAGATAATTTTCTTTAGTTCTTAAAGTACGATTTAGAGGGGTTAAGTACTGACACAAAGAAGACCATTTACTAGTTTTGGTAATAGATAAAAGAAGTGGTTAGAGGGCTATAAAAATAGTGAGTAAATTTGAAAATTATATAGGAGGCAGTTCAGTCAAATTTGTAGTAAATCGATTGGGTGTGGCAAACATGAGGGAGGAGGAGAGAACTAGTGTATGTAGCTAGATGGATATGGTTGTACCTATTGACTGAGAGACAGGTGGAGGAGAAACATGCTGGAAGAAAGCAGAAGACTGCATTCATTTTGGACATATCAAATGTGCTGCGTCTTTGACACCTCCATTGAATGTGCCAAGCAGGTGCTGCGTATAAAGTACACGTTGTGGAACAGAAGTGCTTTGGATTTATATCCCAGAGCAGTTAGTAAGTAGATAGCTGCTAAAGACATATGAGTAACTGAAAGGATGTAGAGAAAATTATGAGAGCAGTTCCTAAATTTGACTTTTCTTCATGCTCATAAACTTTTAAAGGCTAAATAAAGGTAACCCAACAGAATCTGAGAAATTTGAGCTAGAGTCCTAAGATTCAAATCATAAGTGTATGTATTTATGTGTGTGTTTAGGGTGGGTAGAGAGAAAAGTCAAAGAAAACTAGGGGAGATAATTCTTATTTAATCACTTTTTTTAAGGTTTTTTATTTGGGAAGATAATTCTTAGGAACAAAAACTAATCAACATTTTGAATAATTCTGAAGTCAGAAAAATAAGTTTTGATTATACCATTGATTTTTGGGTTATAGAGTTTATTTACATAGTTACTGAAGGTTTCATACAGATGTCTGTTAAGTACATTTATCAGTTTTAACATTTGCTAATGAAATAACACATGTCAGATCTAAAAGAAATGCTAAATCCTATTTTAAGAGGTCATCCATTACACAAATTCAACACTCAGTAAACTACTTAACTTATAGGCAGAGCTAAAAGAAATCATATCATATTATTTTTCTCTCTTGCAGCTACCTTCAAAAAATTCATGGAAAATGGAATTAAAATATGAGTTTACTAGGGACCAGTGGAGGGTGTAATAGTTATGCTGCTTGACTGCCAAGTAGTCAACCATGGTTCAAGTCCCAGAACTTAAAAATCATGCCAGGCATGTGTGTGTGCATGTCTAAGATCCCAAGAGGAGAATGGAGGAGAAGAGATTGGGGCATGACCATCCCCTGGTGGGAGATTTCTCACTTTCTGTCTCTCTGGCGAGTGCATGCACCCTATAGCAAAAATGTCTCTCTCTAAAACAGTATGAGTTTACTTTGGCTTAAAAAATGTTTAAAATCAAGGGGTAGTTTTGTTTGTATAATATGCATTTTCCATGAACTTCTTGGAGTTCCCTCACGTAACTTATCTTACTGCTGGTGGTCAGCCATATCCTATTGGCATACTCCATTACTGTGTATTGAGTAGGGCAGAAAGGGAGGGGAAGTGATACACTTCTCCACCCCGAGCAGGCAATCACAACCAAACGCTAAAGAAAATTAGTAAATATTCTACAGGTATTCTTTCCTTTGTTTATCAAGTAAAATAATTCAGGCATATGCTACATCATTCCTTAGATTCCACAGCAGAATGGAGCACAAGTTGCCCACAATGAAATCTGCTCAATTACATAGACTATTTACTTCATCCCTTCTTATCTCACTTTCCAGTGCTTCTTGAAATCACCCACTCCCTACCACAACCCCAGATAAAAGACGCATCTCAGACTCCATTTTTTAGGACAGTGTATTAGTCTGGGTTCTCTACAAAAAAAAAAAAAAAAAAAAAAAGGAAAAAAAAATAAAAAAAGAACTGATAGGACACATATACATGCAAAACGATTTAGTATAGGGAACTGTCCATGTGATTACAGAACTAGTAAGTCCCAAGATCTGCAGTGAGTCAGCAAGCTGACCCAAAAGAGCCAAGGCTTAAATTCCAGCCTGAGTGGGGTAGCCTGTGAGCTAATAGGGTTAACAGTGTAGTTTCAGTGCAAAGGCAGGCAGGGTCAAGACCTAGGAGGACCAGATGTTTTCATTCCAGTCTGCATACAGAAAAAAAGTTGACATCTTAGTTAAAACGCCACCAAGAAGTAAAAATTTCTTCTTTTAAGAAAGATCAGCCAACTTATTCTATTTTGGCTTCCAACTGATTGGAGGAGGCCCACCACATTAGGGAGGGCAATCAGCTTTACTCGATCTACGAATTTTAATATTATTTACATTTTGAAAAGAAAAAGTGTTTACAGAAACATCCAGAATAATATTTTATCAAATTGTTGGGTACTCCCAGGAGCAGTCAGGTTGATAGATGAGCCATCACAGACATCCAAATTAACACAATTCTCTTTCCCAGAATCTTTTCTGATCTGTATTCTCTCACACTACTTTCCTAAAAATGATGGTTTCTTTATAACGTGGCATGGGGAAAATTAACGTTGATACATGTACATTTGGTTAATGGTTAAAAGATCACAAACCTCAGTTTGATCAGAATAATTCTGGTTCACAATTGTTAATCTGAATCATTATAATTTCCCATTTCTCTTTTAAAAATATTCTGCTTTGGAAACTAAATTCTATGTTCATCTTAGTCAATAACTTATTATATCAATATAATGAAAATAAAATAAACATTAATAATGTACATATACTTAAATTCTTAATTTTTTTCCTCTATAAATTAAAAAAAAGGACAAGTATGTGCCATATCACTTCAAAGCAATTTTTCTTCCTTGACTATTTACATAATTACTTTCTGTAATATATATGAATGCCTGTTTATAACCAGAATATTACTGTTCATTATCTTAAAGGTATTTTTTTAAAAGATTCAGAAAGGTACATTTGAAAAACATAACTAATTTTAAAGTATGATACAAGGTTTCCTACAGGATTAGACTATTGTTTTATATATGTCAACCCTATAAGGTATGTTTATTTCCTTAAATAAGATAAAAAACCTGAAATTGTACAACTGATCTATACTTATTTAGATAAATAAGTTCAGTTCTTTCATGTTTAAGTGTAGAATAATTGTGAATATCTGGAGAGTTTAGTGCTTATTTTGTTTGTTGCAGAAGAGGTGGAGATAAGGGAAAAGAGAAGCAAATTCCATGTTGACTATGAGCAGGCCATAACAGGAGTAGCGACATCCAGTAAAGGATTATGGGTGTTTACATTGTCTTTCTCTCTCTCTCTCTCTTTTTTAAATTTTCCATTTCTTTTATAAAACATCTATCTTTGTATTGATTGGAGAATATGACACAGCATACAGATTATAAATATAAGTATCTTACAGTAGTTTTGAAATCCACTAGTGATGATTTTCTTGTTAAATCAAAATAATAGTCTTAAATCATGTTTTAGCATAGTAACAAACTGCTAGCTTTTAGAAATGTTATACAGAGTGGTTTGAAGTGATTTGCTAACTGTCCTTTAGAACTGGCAGCGTGTGCTCCATGCTGCATTACTGCATTTTCAAAAACAGTCTGCATAATGCTTCTGAAACAGTACTCCATCTCAAGTTCATTGTGGGTTCCTTATTGTGAGTCCCTGGTATTCCTGCAACAATGAAAGTATCCTTATTCAAATGCATATAAATGCATTCAGTCTATAATAGTAGTATTCATAGCCATCTATAAATAGTGGAAGAAACAATTGTATGAAATGCTTGATATTCATCTGAAACAGTTTTTGCAATTTCACTTTTAAATTCAGATTTTAGAAATAATACAACAGTGGTGCTCATAAGATATTCAGACATTTTTGTCAATTTTGCCTGGACAGGATGGTTGCTATTTAGAATTACACACCGTGTTTCACCAAATCTAAGAAATCCCTTACAAATATATGCAATTTTAAGAAATATATAATAGGCACCAGCAGTTGGTGTAATGACTATGTCACTGGACGCCCACATAGTCGACTGCGGTTTGTGTCTGGAACCCGGTGGCTTAATACTCACGCCGGGCATGTGTGCGTGCATGCCCATGATCCCAAGAGGAGAATGGAGGAGAAGGGATTGCGGCATGGCCATCCCCCCTGGGGGATGATTTCTCGCTTTCTATCTTTCTGTCTCTGTCTGTCTGGTGAGCACACGTGCCCTATAGCAAAAACCTCTCAAAAAGAAAAAAAAAAAAAAAAGAAATATATAATAATGTCTAACATACAACATGATATCTATTAAGTATATAGTTTTATATGTGTTTAATGACCTTTCTTAATATTCCTTTTTTTTCTCCTAGATACACCATCAGTTAAGATTATACCATCCACTCCTTTTCCACAAGAAGGACAGCCTTTAATTTTGACTTGTGAATCCAAAGGAAAACCACTGTAAGTCTTTTAATGAGCAATATACTTTCTCACTACTTTTTTTTTTCTAGCCAGCTTTGATTGCAGGTTTTAACTGCAAAACTCCACTCTTTTTGTCTTTTCTTGGTGGGCAAAGTGATCTCTCTAGAACAGAAAACCCCCTGAACCATGTCTTCATTAAGTGTCTGTGGAAGATTGGTTTCTACTTTGTCATCTAGTGTAGTTTCTGGGAAGGTTTCCAACTGTGATTTTTTTGTTTTTCTAGTAAGATATTTCAACCAGAAGGGTATAGGATTAATCAGTCAATGTGTACATCATCAGATGTAACACTTACACATTGTTGAACTTAATTCTTGCTCTCCAAAAAAAAAAAGAAAAAAAAAAACCCTGAAAATATAGAAACATCCCCCAAATATGGTCACATGTTAAAATTATCTTGAAATTAATTTTCCTAATAGGAGAGCTCAAATCTACCTTTCTCATATAGTACCCAATGAGACAGAATTTGTAAATGTGCTATGCTCAGAAGTAATGTAAATGAAAGAGTCCCAAGTTCAGTGTCTTCTATTATAAAGTGACTTTATTATTAGAATATATCAGCACTAGTGTCACTTCAACTCTAAAAGTTTACTTCTTGGCATTCATATTTATAAAGTTACCTCATAGAATACCTACTTATCACATAAAATTCAAATACGGATTTAAATACTGCTGGAAAGCAGGATGATCATGCTAATCTACTGTATTAACAATTGAGGCCTAGCTTTATGTAATTTACTTAATTTTTTTATGGTTTTCAATAGATTTGAATTCTGTTTACATTTTAATAAAATGAATTTAGTTGTCCACTGTATATAATTGTGAAATAGTATCCTTGAAATTCAAATTAAATTACTAAAAATTTACTTCTAAAAATTAAAAAAAATTTTAAGGGTTGGTTTCACACTGCCCCATCAGGATTTTTTTGTAAAAGACTCATATGGTAGAAAATTATATTTTAACTCCCTCAATTAGTATGCCCTTATATATTTTTTAATTTCCTGAGTGATCTTACATTTTCACAACAGCTTCGATGTTGTTTTCTTTTCTAGAAATTATTTTATAGAGATACAAATATTTTGATGTTAAGAACGTTTTATAAATTAAGTCATTATTTTCCTTCTACCTTTTAAAAAAATTTAAAATCATTTTAGATATCAAAATGAACACTTTTTTTTTCATGGAAGCCTTACTGCAGATATCCCATTCAATTCACTTTTATGTTTCCTATGTTCTGAGAAACTTAAATTGCTTAATAGAAAATATTTTTACACCACATATGCTATTTCTCTGTGACAAGTGCATTTCAGCCTTAGAGCTTCATCCAGAGCTTTTGGTTACAAGTTCAGTACTTGACGGGAAAACTGTAATGGACTCTCATATGCTTTAGACTTACTTACATCCTAATTCTTATGATTCTGTGTATCTAACAGCACAATTTCTTTCTCAGTTTTCCTTTCCATATCAACTTCTGTGTTTCTCCTTTATTATTTTTCACCTATGTTTTTCCTCTTAACTCTTTTTTATACTTTTGCTTCTCTTCTTCCTTATAACCTTAGGAAGTCAGATTATATGAAGACAAATAGTCAGGATAAGAACATGGTTAAACATTTTTGTTTTTCCTCTCCTTTGCTTCAGATATATTTAAAAGTACATATGTGTACAACTTATGTACTTAAATAAGATGAGGGTGGAAAACATGATGTAACGAATGCTTGGAATTCCATACATGTCTGTTCAGAGGACTTCCAATTGTCTGTCAATGATCTCCTGTTTGATTCCATTTGTACTTCCAATAATAATGACATCATTTTATTTATTAAGATAATTAGATTATAAAGTTTATATGATTACATATTTAAGTAGCTGACATCACTCACCTCAGCTGTAATGGAATCCCCATGCCTTATTGTAAATCTGTGTGTTTTAGTCCCCTACAAGTAAGCTGGGTGTGTAAAATTCTCTGCATTCCACATTAATGAAAAGTGTAATGAGCTCTCATTTATTTAATTAATAATACAAAGAAAGTTTAGAAAATAAATATTACCTTTCAGAAAAATTCTGAGTAATATCACTTTTCAAATAGAAAAAGGTTCCCTATTTTACAGAAAAATAAAAGAAAGGAAAAATTATGGCTCAAAAGTATCAACCAAGTTTTTCTTTTTAATCTTGATTCAAAATGGGGAATTCAGAATTTGAACCCAGTTCAGTCTTGCCCAGCACTAATACTCTCTTGATAATATACTGCTACTTCAGTTGCTAATTCTAAATTGCTACTTAAAGTAGCCAGCATGACTTTTGAAAAATGAGAATGATGCTGACAATAATTTTGCGCCCTGAAATTGAAACTTGGGATGAGTTAGGGTAAAGATGGCTAATAAATCTTTACTGTCGCCATGTTCATTTATCAGACTTTCTTTTCTTTTCTTCTTCTTCTTTTCTCTTTTTTTTGGAGAGGTTTTTGCTCTAGGGTGCAAGTACTTGCCAGAAAGACAGAGAGACAGAGAGACAGAAAGTGAGAAATCACCCCCTAGGGGGAACGGCCATGCCACAATCCCTTCTCCTCCACTCTCCTCTTGGGATTGTGGGCACACATGCACATTCACCTGGTGTGAGTTTAAGCCACTGGGTCCGGGACTCAAACCACGGTCAACTACATGGGAGTCTAGCAACATAGTCATTTTGCTATCTGCTGGTCCTATATTTTCTTACATTTTTTTAATGTGGTTTTCTTTTTTCTTTCTTCCTTTTTTTAAATTATGTTTTTGAATTCAATCATTGTTTATCTTTACAAAATACAACATAATTTTTCCAGCATAAATAGACTGTATATTAATCCATTCAAAGATATCATTATACAAATTATCATCAAAAGATAATCTTCCATTTCTGTGACCATTAAATTGTTTGCTTGTTTCCTCCTCTGATTCCCTCCCTCCCACTCCTCACCCATCCTCTGCTCTTCCCACTGTCTCTAGTATTCACAGCTCTTGCTTTTTTACTGAATGCCTGCATGCTATGGCAGAAACTGAACGACTGGAAGGCATAAAAGCATACTTTCTTTTATATTTATGCTCTTTTTGAAAACTTGCTAAATATCTACCGAACTTACTATTTCTGGTATGACTTTATAGTTACATAATAAAACTGTAATTAATTCAGCTCTTTGAGAACTAAAATGATCATTATTCTGTCTTTATTCTCATAGATCTCAGCGTTTTATTCTATAGGCTATCATGCACAAGTAAATGTGTGCTAACTTCCATAGACTGTCAGAATTGACATGAAAATTATACTCAAAGTCTTTGATTCTTTCCTTCCTTTAGACCATGGCTTCTCTTTTCTTTTGCCCAATTTTCTTGAAATCAGTCCCTCTATATCTTTAAAGTAACTACAATTTCCAATAGTTGGAGACATTAATCTCTTTAGAGACTGCCTAACTTGTAGCCTCTCTGCAGTTTATATTATATCTCCAACAGTGCTAGATGAGGCAGACAGGATAAAAGCCAAGAGAAGACTACAAAGAAATCAATCTATTGTCCCAGAAAGAAATTTTACTGATCATAAAGAAAACTAGACCAAAGAGAACAGAAGGCAAATTGAAATGGATTAATCAGAGAGTTAGTAGGTGGTGAGGAAATGAAGATAATGGGAAGACCACCCATTTAGGAAAATGAACCATGAAAAGTAGAAGAGAGATTTTTTTTAAAAGGTCAATAGATTTTCAATTAGACATAACTCTAAAAAGTAATAGGGACACTGTTCATATTTTAAGAAGGATCAAAAGTGCAGAAGTAAAAATGAGATTTCTGCTATCACGTATACCCAAGGAGGAGCTTAGAGGAACTGCCCACTTCACTCTGTGATGACTGTCAAAGTTCTCTTCCTTTGCTGCGATTGGACCTGATTTCCCATTTTGTTTTTTGCCACTACTGAGAAGCAACACAGTGGCTTAGCTTTTGACTGGCTTCTCACTTAATTTCTATTATCTTGGCAATTTACCTATTCCACCTGTAATAAGCAAGTGAGAATCAGAGGTGGATAAGGGACATATGATTTATTTACATTATATAGATTACTTAATACCTGTAGTCCACATCTAAGCCTTCATTGTTTCTTCAAAATGTTTGACCAGTATGTGATTTATTGAAGAATGAGGTATTCCTGCTTGTTGTGCATACGGGTAGTAGACAAAATGATACCACTGTCTTTTGTGTAAATCACAAAATGATGACTTGGCTCAAGGCTACTGAGACGCAGGTTCCTAACCTGCCCTCCTGTATGCTAATGTTGTTTTCCTTGTTCTAAATGTGAGGGCCCCAGTGACTGTTTATGAACAATCATGCCTTATTTGCCTGCTTTGGACTGAAGCCTTTTGCCATTTTCTGTGGAACAGCTGCATAACTTGGGCCAGGACCAAATTGTTCCACTTGACACTACTATAGAGGCATTCTATTCTTTCCTTAAAAGAGAGATTACTGTACATGTCTGTCTATTGTTTTAATTTTAGTTTAAAGTGAGGACCGAGCTAATGCCAGCCACTTTTCTTTCAAGTCCCCAGAGTTTTTGCAGCCCTCTTCTTTCTTTGGCTGAATTCCCAGACAGCTTTCAGGCGGCAGAATTCTCCATTTGTAAAAGTGGAGTGCGAGGGAAAAAAAAAAAAAAAAAAAAAAGAAAACCTTTATATTACATTAAAGTCGTGACCTGAAATGGTGCGGGGTTGCTCTCTCACATGCTGTAACTAATGAGGCATCATTCATTTTAATCAAATGTTTAATGCTTTGTAAATTTACTTTGAAAAAGCAAGAGGACATTTTTAGTTAAATAAATATGTTTTTGTCCTTCATTCTGTAAAAGAAAATAATTATAGGCATTGATAACAGTTTCCTGAGCATTGAGGACTGTGTTTATGTTGTACTTACTATTTTACCTCTAGTGACCACAATTTTTCTTTTGTTCTTGGCATAAATCTAATAGGCATAATTACACATCACAGCATATCACATCCCTATTGGTACAAAAATAAAGATTTTAATCTTTAGGAAAATAGAAAACATACTATAGAATGACTACTGGGCATTTTAGATGAACAAGTACATTCATGGTGGAAATGATCTTGAATTGAAGAAGAAATCTGATATGTACATATTAATATACATTACTATGAACATACTAGAAATTATCTTAAAAAGAGCCAAAAAGAAGGCCAAACAATTTTATATCAGGTCAGATTTTTTTCAGTCAAACATATACCTTTACATAAATCACAGTTTCTTCGCTAATTGTCATACTACCCAGTTAGTCAGAAGAGAGAACAAAACAAACTAGGGGTTGAAGGCCAGTTACCATCCAGAATGAAATACTGAACAAAAAGCAGGGCAAAATAAGAATTCTGAAGTGAAAATATTGACCTGTAATATTAATAATTTCACATGACTTGGCCTAATGCTTAACAGATGCCAGCACAGACTAATTGTCTCCATTCTGCTGCATAAAAGGCCCTACTGTGATCGTTATGAGCAGTGGTTATCTATCTTTACCTGGGGGACATAAGCTCTCGTGATCTGGAGCATCAGTTTTGAGGAGCAATGAAAAAAAATGTGGACCTGACTTTCACTGATAAATTTGTGGATATCTGTGGCCTGAGTGGTCTTAAGTCCATCATTTAACCCCAAATCAATATCTGTTAGCTAACTTAATTTTTTGAGCAGTTTCAGGTTCATAGCAAAGCTGAGTGAACAAGATAGATAGTTCTCATATATACCCTGTCCCTACATACTCACAGCCTCCCTCTCTAGAAAATACCCCTACCAGAGACATTTATTACAATTGATGACTCAAATTCCGTAGTTTGCAATACAGCTCACTCTTGTATACCAACCAGTTTTAATCTTTAAATAAGAGCATAAATTCTAGCAAACAAATTATTTTTAAGATGAATGACCATATATATATATATATATATAAATTTGCCTTCAAGTAATTTTATAATATATAATAGCCATGAAGATAATGATGAATTATTATTTGGTCAAGAAATTACGTAGAGTGTATCTCACTAAGTTTTAAACTCTGACATCTTAATTATATACTTTTTATACATTCTAATATTGGACTATTATGGAACACTAGAAACCGACTTATTTCCTCACATTTTTCCCAGCCTCTGAAATTCAAGATTCTCAGCAGAGTAAACACATTCCAGGACAGTGATCTGTGACTTTCAAAAGAGTGTTTAAGTAGAAAAGGAACCCATACTGAAGTCATGGCAAAATCGATAGAGCAATTTGGCTATGTCTTTACTTGAGATTAAGTATTGATAAATAAAAGAGAAGCAAGGCAGAGGCATGGACCCCTGTCCCTCGAAAATGTAAAATCCTTAGAAAAGAGAGAATGAAAACTCCCAAGCCAGAGGAACAGTCTCATCATTAATGTACCTACGGTTAAGGAAGAACACATTTTAGAAAAAAATTGAAAGAACTAGAAAGGATAACAGATTAAGTCTACTTTCAAAATGTCTTTAGAAGGTAGTCCTACTGGGGGTACTGGAAACTAACCAGACGTGGAGTTTTGTAAGGGGAAAATGTGAGCAATCTGGAAGACCTTAAAGAACTCAGAGGGTATGGCTCATGAATGGTTAAGAATCCAATGGCTGTTAATATGTAAGATCTGATTTTGGCATGGTTTCCCACATTCTCTTATGTTTATCTTATTTAACTCCAACAGCTACTCTGTTGTAAAGGATTGCTAAGAGTGCTATAATCATTTACATTTTGGAGATGAAAATGACTGTCAGTCACATAACAGATAAATCATAGGATGGGGATAACTGACAAACTTTTCTTTTAATATTAACAACACTAATGATTGTATCTTCTTGTTTATCCAGTGTTTTCAGTTCTCTTTTTGCATTGACTTTTCTTAATAACCCAGTGAAACTGGCAAGAATTAGAGACTTTTTATAAAATGTCAGGAAACCCTATATATCAATAAAATAATTGTAAAAAATACCAGTCATGTAAGATAAAAAATTTCTCAATATATCAAAATATTACTGGATAATGTCTAAATAAATTTAAATATACTTCAGTAGTTTATCCCTAGATTTTATGATTAAAGGAATAATTGTTTAATTTTGAAGTAAATTCTTATAAAGCATATTATGTACATCCTCAATGTTATATAACTTTTAGAAGACAAAGACTGCAGGTTACAACTACAATGAAATGCCAAGGCAAAACAATACCAACACAATGTAATACAATGGAAATTCTTAGAGAATAAATAAAATAAACAGAAAGTTAAAAAAAAAAAAACACCCATTAAGAGTACGTCTTATTAAATACCATGCTTAGGTCTGGCCCCACGGTGTAGTGATTAGGGGAACCAGATCCTACATGGTTTACAAGTTTGAAATCTGGCCCTGATGCCTTGTAAAACACACCAGGCACATGTGAATGCATGCCCCAAGTCCTGACAAGATGGAGGAATGGAGAAGAGATTACTATATGACCAGGTCCCATCATGGGGCACTCTCTCTCTCTCTCTCTCTCTCGCCCACATGCCCTTGGGCAATTAAAACAAGTAAAAAATAAAACTATTGCTTAAAAATACTTTGTTCAATATGTCAATGACAAATGCAATGAGGCGCTCTTTATCAAATAGATATTCTCATACAAGCAGTCCTTGAATTGATCATTTTACAGAACATTAAGATTTTTGCTTTCTTTTTTACTTTGTATTCTGATAATTAGAGAGATGAAAAAATGTCTCAATTAATTAAAAGCTAAAGTCAATATAGGCAGATTTTTTATGAAGTATTTTCCAAGGTAGAATATTGATAAATTAGTACAAAATTTTTATAATTAAAAATGTTGGTCTATGTACTATCCTTCTCATATGAGTTTCCTTTCCAAAGCCCATATGGTCTCTGGCTTCTATCTCATGGCTTCAAAATTTAATCACATGTTGACTCTTTAGAAACACACAAGTGGTTATCTTGGAAATGAGACTGAATATATTTGGTTTTGTTTTTGAAACAAGAAGCTGACTCTTGGTAATCTCCACTGCTGTTATTTAGGCTGGGCATCTGTGGTGTGCTGGGCACTCAATCATTTTCAATTAAATGTTCCAATGTCTTGTGAAAGTCCCTTAAGAGCTTGCAGAACCACGATTATAGATCCATAGAGAAAGTGTACTTCTTGAACATTTTCAGGTAAGCAGTTTTCTTGCAACAAAAAGCCAATTATTTTGAGGGATTATGTAAAGGTACAGTAGGAAACCCTACACTCATAAAACATGTCTTAATATATTTAAAATACAATTGGAGAATGATGCTGTCATATACGTTGACTAAATTTTCAAGCTATGTGGTTTTTGGCTCATAGGCTTAAATATCTAGTATATTACATATGAGATTATATCTAAGCATGTTATTCTTCAAAGATTTTAAAACACTAAATTTTTGTTTTCATAACAAAGTCATTAACATGGTAATTGTAGGAAGACTGCAAAAACAAAATTCAGCATGAAAAATCTAAAATACTACAGTTAATTTTTTTTTTTTGAGAGGTTTTTGCTATAGGGCATGTGCACTCGCCAGACAGACAGAGAGAGAGACATAGAGACAGAAAGCGAGAAATCACCCCCAGGGGGGATGGTCACACCGCAATCCCTTCTCCTCCATTCTCCTCTCGGGATCTTGGACATGCATGCACACGCGCCCGGCGTGAGTTTTAAGCCACCGGGTCCGGGACGCGAACCACGGTCGACTACGTGGGAGTCCAGCGACATAGCCATTGAGCTAACTGCTGGTTCCCTACGGTTAATTATTTATTAAAGAAAATATTAGTTTGTTACACAGTGAGTGCCATACAATAAGATTTCCTTTTTCTCTTTGCAATGTTTTTCAATCATGTGTACCATCAAGTTGAGGTACTATCCCTCTGGCATTCACCAATACGACTTACTAAGTGGATTATTAAAACTTACTAAGTAGATTACTCTATGCGTCTTATATCAACTGCTAAATATTTTGACTATCACCTTTGTACAAATATACAGAGAAAATAACATGTAAAATAAAATTCAGAATCACTCTAGAGATCTGGTATTTTTCCAATTAGTAATGAAACTGGAAATCTGTATTCCTTGGAGAGACATTTAATCAAAGAAACCAATTCAATGATACTTTTATATTATATGTGATTTTTTTTAATGCATAATGTATATGTCACATATAATTTCAATCTAGGCATAAGCCCTCTAAACTTCAAAGTTTTGGAGAAAAAAATAAAATCAAACAATGCTCCAAATTGTAGAAAATGTGTACATCCACAAACAGCTTCATAGGCAGAAATTCTAAGTAATTGAAGAGGTCCTTAAGTTCAACCCTTGTAAACTCTGAGTACAGAAATAGTTGGGACCCTTCAAAGAAAGGAGAAAGACATAAGGAGATGCAGGAGAGTGGAGCAGCACCTGTGGAGACTTGTGGACAGCAGACCTCACTAAAATGTGAGGAGATACTTAAGTACCACCACTTAAAACTGCAAGTCCTAGGACAAAGATCATGGGGCCAGCAAGTAACACAGTAGTTAAGGCATTGGATCCCCTTATGACAGAGTGGTTCGAGCCCTGGACCCAGTGGCTTCAAAATCATACCAGACATGGGAACCAGCAGTTAGTGTAATGGCTATGTCGCTGGACTCCCACGTAGTCGACCGCGGTTCGCGTCCCGGACCCGGTGGCTTAAAAAACTCACGCTGGGCACGTGTGCGTGCATGCCCAAGATCCCGGGAGGAGAATGGAGGAGAAGGGATTGCGGCGTGACCATCCCCCCTTGGGGGTGATTTCTCGCTTTCTGTCTCTATGTCTCTCTCTGTCTGTCTGGCGAGCGCACGCGCCCAATAGTGAAAAAAAAAAAAAAAACCCTCAAAAAATCATACCAGACATGTGAGCCTGCCTGTCCAAAAACCCAGAAGGAATATTAAAGAGAAGGGCTTCTGGCATGGTCAACATCCTGGGGCTTGATTTCTCACTTTCCCTTTTACTTTCTCTCTCTGGTGAGTGCATGTGCCCTAGGACAAAAGCCAAAAAAACATGAAGATAGGAAGATAGTGATGTGACCACACAGAAGGAAGAGTTTCGTAGTGTGGTCAGAAGAGGAACAGGATACATCAACACACTGTAGGTCACAAGTGCAGTGTTTTCTAAATTGCAAGTTATAGCGTATTAGTGAATTATGAAATTGATTTAAATGAATCCTTTTTAAAAGGAAAAGATAGATCCAGCTGCATTGGTTATGTATTTCATAAACCATATGTTACGTTCTCAGGGTTTTTTTTTGTTTTCTTTTTTTTGTTTGTTTGTTTGTTTTCTTATTGTAGATTACACCTAAAAATGTTGTAAATTGTAGCATTAATTATGTAGACGATCAACTATGACAAAACTTGGTCTTGGGGCCATTTAGGTAAAATATATGTAAAGGTTTAATTGCTTTGATTCCCCTAAAATCACATTATAAGTAAATGCAGGTTCAAGTTAAAAAGATATTAGCTCAGAGAAACAAAGTCAAATGCCAATAAGAATATTTTGTTTGATAATGTAGAAAAAATTGATCCTGTAAGAAGGATTTCATTCAGATGATTAAAATATACCTTTAAAATGTTATGTTTTGAATTTCAATTATCTTCAGCCTTTACTTACTTGGAGCATTTAATCTCCAGCTACCAGGTAAGTGAAGTGCACTTTACTATTACTTTCCCAAGACCCTTGGTTTTAACATTAGAAAAGGAACAAATCAGGGAACAGAACTGTTTCTCTACCAGTAACATAATATCTCACATAGTATTAGATCTCACAAGTTTAATTAGTGGAAGCAACGGTTGTAAAGTAAGTCTTTTTTTTTTTTTTTTTTTGAGAGGTTTTTGCTATAGGGCGCGTGCACTCGCCAGACAGACAGAAAGGGAGAAATCCCCCCCCCAGGGGGGATGGCCACGCCACAATCCCTTCTCCTCCATTCTCCTCTGGGGATCTTGGGCACGCACGCACACGCACCTGGCGTGAGTTTTAAGCCAGCGGGTCTGGGACGCGAACCGCGGTCAACTACATGGGAATCCAGCGACATAGCCATTATGCTAACTGCTGGTCCCATAAAGTAAGTCTTATACAGAAAATAGGACCCCATCCTTGCAACACACCCTTGAACTGAAAGGCTTCTGATTGATTAGGATGCATGGAGATTCATTTTAAAGTGTGTCAAATGGTTCTTATAATGTACACAAGTTGGAAAATGGGAGATTCTGACACATTCAACTCACTAGATTTTGCTTTTAAAAATCATAAAAATGCCCCTCTGACCACTCCAGATGCAGAGCAGAATGTCGGCAGACCAATCCGCTTCTCACTTGCTGTCCTGTGCTGACATCCAAAAGACTTTACAGATGCATAAAAAGATTTGGGACCAGCAGATGATGTAATGATTACGTAGCTAGACTCCTAAGTAGTTGACTGTGGTTCAATTCCCAGACCTGGCAACTTAAAACTCACGCCAGGTATGGGAGTGTGCGTGTCCAAAATCCAGAGAGAAAAAAGGAGAAGCGATTGTGTTGTGGCCATCCCCCTGGAGGTTCTCGCTCTTTGTCTCTCTGTCTCTTTCTGTCTCTCTGGTGAGTGCACATGCCCTATAGCAAAAAAAATTCTCTCTCTCAAAAAAAATATATATACACAAAAATAAAGGTTTTAGCTGTACTAGGTGCTGTTAGATTTGTGATATCTTCTGTAGCACTATTGTGTTTCCAAAGCAGTTTTGCTGACACTTGCAAATCAGTGTTATTTTGCAGGTTATTTGCTTTCTGAAACAATAACTGGAAGAATTGTTAAAACTTCATTTTATAAATGAAAAAAAATCATAAAATATTGTTCCAAACCCTGCCTTAGTCAAAGGAAAAATTTAGGAGCTAATAAATTTCAAAGAAGATGTAAAAATAATTTCCTAGCAAAGGTCATCATTTAATATATCATAGAGATTTTATGCTTAATGTATATACTTAAACAGATTTACTGCTTGGATGAGAGAATAAATGCTTACTCAAGATTTCTCAATATTTTAACTAGGAATTGTAATCTGTGTTTACCAAAGAAAATAAACATTAAATGTATAAAGCATGAGTAATTGTTTTGCTACAGCCCAAAGTCCTTGAGAGATTATTTTAAACATTTGTCATAATCTTGAATATTTTTCTTTCAGCACAAAGATCTGTCATTCCTTCAGGTTCAAGCAATCTTACGTTTTCTAGGGATAACCTTTTACTTGTTGTACTATGAATTGTTTGGAATTATATATTTTTTAGTATAAGAGCTTTGTTCTCAAAACTGAAAATAATCATCAAGGTACGCTACGTTATCAGTAAAAAGTGATAGATTTCACAAGAACGCTAAAAAAAAATGCCATTATTTTCAAGTCTTCTAAAGAGCACTTACCTCTTGCATATAGGTATTTTCTGCTTAGACTACAAATTTGTAAACTTGGAGATAAGAAGTGCCTTAAGCAAATCAAAATCAGGGACCAGCAGGTGGTGTAATGGCTATGTCTCTGGACTCCCATTGTCAACCACGGGTCGAGTCCTGAACCCAGCTTAAACTCACACCAGGCACGTGTGCATGTGTGCCCAAGATCCTGAGAGGAGAATGGAGAAGAAGGGATTGTGGCATGGCCATCCCCTCCTGGAGGATGATTTCTCGCTTTCTGTCTCTCTGTCTCTTTCTGTCTTTTTAGCAAGCACACATGCCCTATAGCAAAAACCTCTTCAAAAAAAAAAAAAATCAAGTAGTATATGAAGAGATTAATTATAACATTTGCTATGGAGGTTTTAAATCTAATGGTGAGGTTAATGCTACTATCATTGTTCCATGTAAATCTAACCTTGAATGTAATGAGACTCCTCCTACTTGACACTCTCCTACTACTATAATTGATTCTAAGAATTTTCTTAAATATATAAACTTAGAATTATACTTTCAACTCACAATTTAAGAGAACAAGTAGGCTTGAATTTTCCACTTCAAATTGACTTCATTTATTACTGGATTAAAATGTCTTTGACCCTATCAGATACAAGTACTGATGGTGACATTTGAGTAGGGATTTTCATTGTTGAGTCTTTCAATAGTTATATAGGATTCTTAAATTTCATATAGAAACAAAGAAAAAAATGTATTGCTTTCAATTAATATAATTTTTCAGATACAGAAAATGCCTTATCTGTGCTAAGCAAAGACTAACACTTAGTAATCACGAAGATAAGGCAAGAGGCTGAAGAACATGTCCAGGAGCCAGTAAAGCATAGGGGAGAGGAGGACAATGAGGAAAGCTAAGGAATCATCTTAATCTTCTTCTCACACACACAAATACATGAAGATAGACTTGATTAATCAGTACAAATAACTGCAGGGCATAGGTTAGAATAAGAACAAAATAGAAAAATTGTAAGAGAAGTAGATTAAGAATTTCTTCATCTGTGAGATTTCTTAAAGTTTTTTTTCCTTTTTCTTTTTATATTTGCACTACTGTTCCAGTCTTAAATATTTGAGATGTTAGAATAGATCTAACCTAGCAAATGATGGTCCTAGCTATATTAAGATGCCATTTTTTGCAAAAAATAATTTTTTTAGGAGCCAGTAGGTTGTGTGGTTATTAAGGCACTGACTCTTACATGGCCATCTGCTATTTGAGACCTGGACTCAGTGGCCTGAAAATCATTCTGGGCACGTGTGTGTGTGTGTGTGTGTGTGTGTGTGTGTATGTAGGTGTGCCCCAAATTCCAGAAGGAGAGTGAAAGAGAAGGGATTGTTATGTAGCCATACCCCCTGGGGATGATTTCTCACTTTCCCTTCCTCCCTCTCTTTGTCTCTGGTGAGAGCACATGCCCTATGACAAAAACCCAAAACCTAAAAAAAATCTATTTTAAATATTATACTAAAGAATTATGAAAGCCATAAATGTATAGATTTCATTATATAGTCTTACTAACATTTGCAATACATGAGACATATTTTTTACAGATTGAAGAGACAAAAATAATTTAAAAAGAGAAAAGAAATGAAATTTATGTCAGCTTTAAAATTTCCTTTGAAATTGTTCTTCATGTACATCTTTGCACAATGACTTCAGACAGTATTATTCCAGCTATGTGGTGTGTTGCTACTCAAGAAAAACTGGAACCCACATAGCAATTGCCATTCAAATCCCTAGTCCAGTCAGCCTGAAAATATTCTGGGCTCATGCAGAAGGGCCCAAGATCTGATAGTGGGAAAGACTGAAGGAAGGAGAGCACAGCGTGAACAGACCCTGGGGAAAGTGCTCATCGCTCTTTCTCTCTTACATGCACCCTTATGTGCTCTATTATGAATACAGACAATGTTGAAAAAAATCAATATTTAAAAAAAAATAACATTGGGTCGTCTAGTGCCATTGTGTTTTAGGCAGTGGATCCCACATTGTTGACTGTGCTGTTTGAGTCCTGGCAGCTTAAAAAATATGTCAGATGTGTATTTACATGTGCCCAAAATCCCTAGAGGAGAATGGTGGAGAAGGGATTGTGGTGTGGCAATCCTCAATCTCTCTCTCCTCTCTCTCTCTCTCTGTCTCTCTCTCTATATATATATATATGTATATATGTATATATATATGAAAATATGAAAAGTATATATATTTTCATATGAATATATATATAATCTCCAGGGAGCACACATTTATTACATGGCAAATTAAAAAAAAAAATCCTCTTTATTTGTACTTTTGCTTTCTTTGCTGTTCAGCTAAAGGCTATAGAAGAAGGAAAAGTTGTATTTGAATATTTGAATTTAGCAGGCTGGATATTATGCAGATGAGCATAAAAAGTGGGAAAAGGGGGAAAAATTTTTTAATGCATAGTTACATTTGTTAGAGTATAATGAAGTGGAGGTGGGTGGGGATTAAAAACAAAGGGAGGGTCAAGCCTATAGCCTAGTGGTTAAAGAAGTTGGATCTCGCATGGGCAACTGCAGTTGGAATCCTAGCCCCAGTGACTTGAAAAACATGCCAGGTCTGTGTGCACGTGTGAACCAAACCTGGAAACATGAAGAAGAAGAGATTGGTTTAGGAATGCAATTTCAATCTACCCAATAAAGAAATGCTTTGGCTGGAATTCTCTCACTATTCTTCTTCCCAGAACCCAATAAACTTAAAATTTACTATTTGTACCAACTTTAAACTTATTTGTCAACTAATTTGTATTTTATTTTTATTTCTCTATTTCTTTAAAAATTTGATAGCATAAATATTCAGAGTTTTATGCAGGGACTCATCAGTACTTTTTTTATTTAAAAGTCTTTGCTTAAGGCAGGAAAAGAATCAATATATTTCTGTAACCTGTAATACTTTCACTTTCCAGTGAAAATATCACAGACAGTAGACAGGAATTAAGTTTTAAAAACTCTTCCTGGGGTTAAAACTTCAATCACATTTACTGCTCACCTGTGGGCTTTTTGAAATAAAGCTCATGGGTATCTTCCGTGCTCACATGCTGCATAAGACACAGGGTTACTTACTCTAAGTACCTGCTTTGTCTTAAATGAAACATAAGATAGTAAGAATTTACGAATGTATATCTCTCTTTGAGACACAATAAGATGTTCACCAAAATGTTATTATAGTCACTTTGTTTTTTGAGAGAGGTTTTTGCTATAGGGCGTGTGCGCTCGCCAGGCAGACAGAGAGATAGAAAGCGAGAAATCACCACCCCCCCTCACCACCACCACCAGGAGGGATGGCCATGCTGCAATCCCTTCTCCTTCATTCTCTTCTCGGGATCTTGGGCACGCACGCACACGTGCCCGGCGTGAGTTTAAGCCACCGCGTCTGGGACTCGAACCGTGGTCAACTACATGAGAGTCCAGCGACATAGCTGTTACGCTAACTGCTGGTCCCTAGTTACTTATTTTTATTCCTCTCATCTAGGAAAAGTAATTTGAATTTCTATAAGGTTAGACTAAGTGTTAAAGCTAACCTACCTTTGCATTTTTAAGAAAAAGACAATCTAGAGCCTAAAGATGATAACACCATTTGGGAAAAGGGAAGAGAATGGACAGTGCTCCAAATTTTGAATGACATTTTATTCCTTTTCATTTCTGTAAGAAAACAAAGAGAATTCTTGGGACCATCAGATGGCATAATGGTATGTCACTGGACTCCCAGGTAGTCGACCATGGTTTGAGTCCTGGACCTGGTGGCATACCCGAAATCCTGAGAGGAGAATGGAAAATAAGGGATTGTGGCAGGCCATCCCCCCGAGGTGTGATTTTTCACTTCTTATCTCTTTGTCTGTCTTCTGCCTCTGGTGAGCATGTGCACCCTATAGCAAAAATCTCTCTCTAAATTAATTTAAAAAAAAGAAAATCCTTTCTCCCAGAGACCTGCATCTATAGGACTCAATTTTCCATGACTGAACTTGTTACCTTTTATTTTTCTTCCCAAGTATGATCCCAAAATAAAGGAAGAGCACTATAAAGGCAGGAAAAATTTTATTCTCATTGGTACCCAGGAGGTAAATTATTACACATAGGAGAGAGGGTTAGAGGGACTGTTATTGTTGCATACCGTTACAGGATAAATGCTCCAAAAGCAAACTAAAGAGTTTCCATGGAAATAAGAAATTAGGTTGTATCTAGTTCTGGTAGTCTGAGAGTTGTGGCAATTATTTCTTTCTTTTGGGGAGAGCAGTTTGCTCAGTGAGGAGACAGTGAGAAGGAAAGTGAGAAATCACCTCTGGGTAGATGGCCGCATCTCAATCCCACCTCTGCCACTCTCCTCATTGAATTTTGGGCACACACACACACACACACACACACACATACACACACGTACCCAGAGCAGTTTTGAAGCCACCAAGTCCGGACTTGAACTAGTTTTCCATGTGGGATTCCAGCACCTTAGCCACACTGCCACCTGCTGGCCTCATGACTTTTTTTTTTTTTTGAGAGGTTTTCTGTGCACTCACCAGAAAACAAAGAGAAATAGAAAGCAAGAAATCACCACTCAGGAAGGTTGGCCATGCTGCAACCCCTTCTCCTCCATTATCCTCTTGGGATCTTAAGCATGCACGCACATGTGCCCGGTGTGAGTTTAAGCCACCGGGTCCAGGACTCGAACCGCGATCAACTACATGGGATCAGCTACTTAGCCATTACACTAACTACTGGTCCCACATATTTCTAACACTAATGTATAAATGAGGAATTGTGAAAGATCTCAGTGACTCTCTCGCTAGATATTTGCAACATACTGAGTTAATAAAACTTTTAACGTTTATTTACTTCAGAAAAGAGAAACAGCACCTTTGGTACAGTGTCAAGTGCCACAACTCCCCCACCCCACCCCCACCACACACACACACACTGATAAACACTGACCAACTTTCAGCCAGCTAGGACAAGAGGTATACATGTATCTGCATGTTCATTGTGCATAGGGCGACTCAGGAATAGAGCCTCAGTCTTCCATATGGCTTCCAGCATTGCAGATTGTTTCAACACGATAGCATCAGTTTGGCTGGGCCACTAGAAGTTCTTTTAAAAAAAACTATCCATATTAAAACTAATTTCAGTAGGGCCTCAGAATACATGAGAATAAATATGGAAGCATGTTTGATTTCTCTTTTCATCCTTATTTTCTAACTATTTTCTATGGCTCTAGAGGCTGTTGCAAAGATGGTTTTAGGTACATAGAAAAATAAAATGTATTTTAGCACTATAGATTTGATAGACAGAAGTGAAATTAAATTTCATCACATGTAGAAGATTTCCAACTTCTGATTATTTGGGCCTTTAAGGGAGAGACTTTCTAGACTGATTGTGTTAATGCGCTCACTGTCAAGTTGAACATTATCATCTTGCATCTGATGCTATTTTCGTGTCCTGTTGCACCTGGTGTCTAGCTCCTACTCTTTTTCAGCCTTATCACATAGGAACTGTAGACTGGAACCACTCTTAAAATGATCTCTTTTGGATGCCTGAACAGCAGGGAAGATTGTTAATCATTTGCAGCAAGAAGCTCAATCTTTTCTGGGTTCCAATTAGAGAAAGCCTAGGGGCCCTCTTTATTAAGATGAAACACAATTTGTATCAAGACTTGCTAAACCACTTAATATTTTTATGGTGATATTAAGAAGCTTGAACATTTTAAATACTAATTAGGAATATGTGTAGGCTATTTTTAATCTATGCATAAACTCTAACCTTCATTTTATTAAAATTTCATCTTATGGTGCTAACTCTTTTGCCACCTTGAAGATTTTCCACACAGAGTATGATCAAGAATTCTGGAAGGAGTCAGTTCAGTGTCAGCATACTTAAACCACTACATCCTCTTATTAACACTTTTGGAGATTTTTTTTTCCTAAGAAGGTGAATTAAAAAAAAAAAAAGTTTTTAAAAACATACTGGTAACTCGAATAATTTATCTTGATCCTTAACTACATTTATATCCAAACAAATTAAAAATCCATACCTAAATTTAATTATGTATTTATGGAGTCAAATGCTTTTAAGATTTGATGGAAAGCTTATGAACATGAATAGAGAAAAATAATGACAGTTTTAAGTTTGGAGAAAATTTTGTGGGTATGAAAATATTGCCTCTTTCTTAAAATATTTACTTATTTAATTCCATTTGTTAGCATTATTTTTTCAATTTGATCAGAGAGAGACAGTAGAGAGAAAAGGAAAGTGAGAAAGCAAGCCGCCAGGTCCGGGACTTGGATCTCAGTTGACCATGTGAGAATCCAGTGCCAAAAATAACCATGCCACCTGCTGGCTCAATATTGCCTCTTCATATAATAAACTATTTATTTTGAATAGTTAGTATAAACATGAACACTCTAAAATTCAACGTATCCTTAATATAAGCATTATTTTAATATTGATCTCATGCAGCGCAGTAGAAAGGCCAGAAGTACTATTTCAGTTACGCTCCATGTCATAATTTTATTTTACCTGTGTTGCCTCTTCAAGAGATGTGAAGGGTGTACATGGTACAAGACTATCCAGGCTGCTTTCTTTTTTGAAAAAATTATTTTATTGAAGTTTATTTATTTTTATTTATGTATTTATATTCTTTAATTTGACCAGAGAGGGACAGAGTGAGAGAGAGGAAAAAGAGGGACTCTGAGAAAGCAGAATTCCAGGTCCAGGACTCATCAGGTCAGTTGTGTGGGAGTCCAGCAACCTTAACCACCATGCCACCTGCTGGCTCCAATTCAGGCTGTTTTAAAATGAAGATTAGTGCATTTAAATAACAATGAGCAGATGCAAGCTACATAAATCAACTAAGAAGTACTAATGGCTTGACATTTATTAAAGATGCTATAAGAGTGATTCATCTGTATATTGGATGATATAAACTATCATCTATTTTTTGTTGTTGTTGAGAGGTCTTTTTTTTTTTTTTTTTTTTTTTTTTTCGCTAAGCACAGCCCCGCCCCCCAAAAGGAGCCACATGCGCGCTCACCAGACAGAGAGACAGAGAGACAGAAAGCGAGAAATCACCCCCTAGGGGGGATGGCCATGCCACAATCTCTTCTCCTCCATTCTCCTCTTGGGATCTTGGGCACGCACACACACGCGCCCGGTGTGAGTTTTAAGTCACCGGGTCCAGGACGCGAACCACGGTCGACTACATGGGAGTCCAGCGACATAGCCATTACGCTAACTGCTGGTCCCCTAAACTATCATCTTTTTCTAATATTTTTTGTACGCCTAGTTTTGTCATTTTTTAAAGTTTATTTTCCTTCATGAGAGAGAGAAAGAGAGACGAGCATCCTCAGCAGAGTTTCATGAGGTAATTCCTCTTTAGTTTGAGGGGTGGAACTGAAAGTTCTGACTCACTAAATAGTCCCAATCTCAAAATTATCCAGGAACTTATTAAGAACATATTACAGGCTCATCTCATTCGAACAGAAGATGCTTCTGTCACTCTGGAAATTCCAAGGGACTTAGAACCTCTGTGTCAGATGCTCCTATTACTCTAAATTACAGAAGTCTTAGAGTTTTGTTTCAGGAATTGAGTTGAAGATCAAATATGAGAATGAAAGATTCTACTAGCACCCAGGGTTTCAGTAGTACTATGTCAAGAACTGGGGGTAAAGATGAAACATATTTCTTATTATATTTATTCAATAATATCATATTCCCCAAATGTACTTAATCCCTTGATGAGAAATTCCTTTTCACATTGCCAATCCATTTGTTTGGTTTTGTTTTTAGTAGAGGGCATATGCACTTGTTAGAGACAGAGAGCATAGGAAGGTGAGAAAGCACCCACCATAGGTGATGGTCATGTCGCGATTCCTTCTCCTCCATTTCTCCCTTTGAGATATTTTGAGCATGCACACACATACACCCAGAATGTTTTTTAAGTCACCAGGTACAAGCCTTGAGCTGTTCCACTGGCCATGTGGGATACAGCCACCTTAACTACCATGCCACTGGCTGTCCTAATCCATCCGCTTTTTTTTTTCCCCAATAATTATTATTTTGTTGACAGTATTTGTCCATTTAGCACAAATTTTGTCAGAAAAATATATATTATTCTTTTTCAGAATAATGCTATAATTGTAGACTTCACTTATCAGTACTTACATTAATAATGGGATATAAACTTGATTATTTTTACCAAATTAACCAATTATTGAAAGTTGTTAGAAGATAATTTCAACTACGTGATAAAATTGCATGTACATGAGAAAATTTTTACCTAGAAAGATTAGAAAAATAGTTAGCATATTAAAAACAAAACAATAAGTATTTGATAAAAGCATCAACCCTGAAGTCAGACCAGAAAGTAAGTATTTCTCTGTTCTTCTATGTTCTTAGAAGCAGCAAATAAAATTTTTAAAAATTCAGGGACCAGCAGTTGGAGTAATGGCTATGTCGCTGGACTCCCATATAGTCGACCGTGGTTCGAGTCTCAGACGCGGTGGCTTAAACTCACGCTGGGTGTGTGTGCATGTGTGCCCAAGATCCCAAGAGGAGAATGGAGGAGAAGGGATTGCAGCGTGGCCATCCCCCCTGGGGGGTGATTTCTCGCTCTCTGTCTCTCTGTCTGTCTCTGTCTTTGTGGCACACTCACACGTCCTATAGCAAAACCTCTCCAAAAATAAAATAAAAATAAAAAATTCATTGAAGTGTTCTTTTGAAGATTACAGAAAATATTTGTAAAGTATCTAGGATAACTACTTTTTATCAGCACATGGTGATAAATTTCATTAATAACCATTTCTCTCATCAATAATTATGAAGGACAGAGCTCTTTGATGACAGGGATGTATAGTTTACTTATTCCTTTTTTCCTATAAGCAGATTTTGAGGTAGAGATTCTTTGCAAGTATTTTATTAAAGGATAATTCTGAGGGAAAATCCGTAAGGGAATGAAAAAGTGGAAAATATCAGGGTGAGAGACTTCAGGTAGTTTCAGGCATAACTGTGCCACAGTGGTGACTCCAAGGGTGAAGATGTCCTTCTAGTCCTTCTAGGTATCTCTGGGGAAGGCTTGCTCCAATAGGCTAAGGGTGGTCCTCCAATGTGAGGCGTCAACCACAGCAGCAGGAACTGGGCTACAGGATTTCCGCAGGGAACAGCAGTGACTGACAACGATTCAAGAAATTATTTCCTTAACACTTATCTGATTAATCGACAGAATGGAATTAAAGTATATTTGCCATAAGTTACAGGTGTGGCAAATATACTATTCATTGCCTCTTGGTTTGTTATTTTTATTTATTTTTGATATGATAACTGAGTGTGCAATGGTTCTTATGGTATCTTATATAAGATGTGTGCTTATGCACCACATTGACACTAAATATTTACAAATTGCTTGACCTACTTAATTCACAAAATATGTAAAATTGTAAATTGTTCCTAACTATATTCATGTTTGAATCCACTAGGCCAGAACCTGTTTTGTGGACAAAGGATGGTGGAGAATTACCAGATCCAGATCGAATGGTTGTGAGTGGTAGGGAGCTAAATATTCTTTTCCTGAACAAAACGGATAATGGTACATACCGGTGTGAAGCAACAAATACCATTGGCCAAAGCAGCGCAGAGTATGTTCTCATTGTACATGGTGAGTACTTTTTTGGAAACCTGATACCTGGAGGGATGAATGACCTGAAAAAACTGTGTAAATCTGTCAAAATCTTTAGAGTAATAAATGAAATTAAACAGGTTTCTTTTTCTTTCAGAAGGAGTACTCATAACTATCTTCAAGGTTTACAATTAGCATGTAAAAAAAAGTCACACAAATAAAACTATAACATACACTAAAAGTAAAAATTATTTTTGCAAAAGTCTTTCTGTATTACAAATATATTTATGTATTTAATTATTTGTGGTGACTGGCAAATTATATTAATGGTTTCCTTTAAATTTTAAGAATACTTGCTTTTAGCTATAATCCAGAAGAATGAAAATTATATTTCGCTTATACTAATTTTGGCTTCATGATCATGAAAATGTGCTTTATATTCACTATAAGGAGTCACACAAACAATGGTAATATTTCATTGAGATGCAGCAAAGACAGAGGTGTACAACATTATGATAAATACACTAATTTGTTATGAATAATAATTTAAAACTTCTATAGAATTTTTTCTTATTGTATTTATATCTCATATTTTGAGTAAATATATTTAAAAAATTAGAAGTAAGTACTAATAACTCAAAGTGTGAAAAATTTGCTTTTACCAACCTCTAAAAATCTACATCTCATTGTTCATAAGGTAGCTTTCACATATTTTTAGATGGAGATGACCTTTTATAAGCCTGATAAATATTGTAATAAATAAAGTTAAGCAGGTTTCTTTATTGCAGCACTTCTCAGAATGTATTTTCTTATACCAGGACACATTGTAAATCTCTCAAGAGAAAAATTCATTAGATAATATAGCATTTTGTTCACATAGTTTACCAAGGAAAAATTTTCTGAGTCTAGTAATACTACAGCATTCCGAATGAGAATGATGTAAAAGATGATGCTGCAATAAATCCAGTAGCCTTAGGAATCATAGACATAAAATGTTCATTTGACATCTTTCCTATGAATTTTATTATTGGATACTGTAAGAAGCGTGGGTTCACTTTATACCTTTTCAAAGAAGAATTTTACTACTCAAGTTTATTCTTTATAAGTATTTAATTTTAAGGGAAATAGATATGATTTGTCTTATTTTTCTCAAGCATTTATTTCATTACAATGCAAGTCAAAATTGAAGGAAAAATAATAATGTATTAAGTCAATACACAATTTTCCTATTTTCACATTGCTGTGGTGTATATAATTTCTCAATTCTTAATGCAAATACTTGATTTTTCTATGGTAGACAAATGAAGGTTCACAGCGAATAGACTGTCTATATATAAATATATTGAAAATAATAGGGCTAAGACTTTAATTTGTAGACTCACACTAATAGCACAAAATTCAATTTTGGAAAAGATTAGCCTAATCAAATAAAATTGATAAACTGGAATAAAATGCAGTAAATAAATATCTGTAAACCCACCTTGCCAGTCATAACGTTAGAGAGAATGTAATACCTAGTGGCTGGAGCAAAAAGCTAAATTACGGGTCACAGGAGCGGGATTCAAGAGTAGATTTCACTTCATGTTTCCTAGATGTTTAGATTATACACTCTTATACGGAAGGTATAGTCTACTGGTTCACCTTTAATTTATGAAGTGTTTCTTTTCCCTAACAGTTTCTGAGAATCTGGGGGGAGGTGGTATAGCATGTCATATTGTGTCTAAAGTAACGTGACATAAAAATACAGAGAATTAAAAGAGACGTGACAGAAAAATAGTTAGATAAAAAGTATGTTATTTGTTTTTTAATGTAGTTCAGGTGGAGAAAATTCTTATGTTTCTTCATGTTTGCAAGCTAACCAACAGCATGATTTCTTAAATAGCCAAGCTACCGATAGGTAGGTGGTAGTTGACATATTTCTACTAAATACTTCTCTAAGCACTTTGTAAGAAGTCCTTTTTGGCTTTGCTTTTTGAACTTCAATTCATCAAAAGCACCCCATAGATTAATGCTATTCATGCTGCTAGATAAATGCTGCGAAGTTCAACAGTAGTTTACCTAGGATTATCGACACAAGTAATGAGAGGCTCGATGAAACAGTGAAACCATATTATACTTTGTTTAAAAAGGGCTCCAATTGGATTCATTACAAAATAAAGGTTTTTTCCCCCTTTTTGTACGCTGGCTATAATGTTTCATTAGTCGCTGGTTGTATAAATATGAAAAGCTACACTCTTCTGTTAATGGTTTGGCTGTTTCAAAACCCTACTAAATGATGAAATCTGAGTGGCATTTCGATCTATAATGAATGCTGTATGCTTTCAGAATGGAGTGATAAGTGATCATTTATGAGAACTTTACCCTTTTATCTTTTACACCAAGGTTGATTTTGCATTAGCTGTGATAATTTAATATAGCTCTAGTCCAGAAGAGTTTTGCATGAGCTGAGCCCGTGTCTTTGACTCTCCCACTGTTGCCAAGGTTCTATTGATTCTGAAGTTGATGGAGGCTGAGCACTCCCCTGTGAAATCCTCTACTATCTAGATACCATCCTAATGGTTAGATTTTATTCTTTGGGTGTCAATGGAACTGTATCATTTACATGTTTTCACATTTAATTGTTAATAACACAGACATATTGTGTTACGAACAATAGACTTTTTTTGTCCCCTCCTGAGTATGCCTTTGAAAAGTTCAGCTTCAGGACTACAGGTGATTATTTGAAGCTGTCATTCTAAAATTTACTTGCAGTAAAAGACCTAACATAAGCCATTATGCAGATACCTGTAGGGTAAAATATACTTATGAAACATTTGCACTCTGGAGGTTCCATTAGGAGAGTAAGTAATAGCACTGTTTATTAACAAGCTCAACAATGGAAAATTAATCTGTTAAATTAGTAGCCATACTAATTAATTCATGTATATACAACAGTTTCTTGCTTTTGCTTTTTTATAAAAATGTTGAAGTTTCTTGCTTGTTATCATTGTTGCTGTCCTATTTATTTATTTAGAATGGCGGATTACATGCAAAGGTTTAATGGCTTTGAAATATTTTGTTCCATTGTTGTTCTTATCATTTGGAGAACTTGGATCAAGAGGAAAATATATTCATTCACCAAATAGATACCTAGTACTTATCTTCTGAAATAGAAGGAACTATAAGAGCAAAGATGAATAATATTTAAGAATATTGTGAGTTAATATGGAAGATAAGTTAAATATTAAAATGATTATAATACAAAATAGAAGAATTATAAGAAGATGATCATGTAATGATATCAATGTTCACAGTCTGTAAAAGTTTAGTCTAAGAGTTAGGAATTGTTTAAACTTAAAACAAAACATTCCTGGATTTTTCCTAAGAGAATGATGTACATTGTACATGTAAGTACCCAGCACAGTTCCAGGTATATAGTCTTACAATAAATAAGACTATTATTATTGCTATACTATTACATGTACCCTTATTATACCAATGGCAATCTAACTCCATTGTTCAGTTAAGAAACTTACCCAAGGCTTACATACAATTTATCGCCCATAATCTTTTCTGAATGGTAATTAATACATTAATTAAGAAAAACAAAATCCCAAATTCTTGCAAGCTAAGCAATAAAGATTTTAAAAGTTTATCAGTACTATAAATTAATAAGAACAGGGCAAAAGTTAAAATTCCTCTTTTTTCTCTGGTGCGATATCATGTTCAGTTTATATAAAAATTTCTTCTTCCAAAGCAAAGGCTACCCACATTGGTATCCATGCACTATAAAAGCAGAGCAGATACCTATTCATTACACATGGAATGGCTGCAAGGAAGTACCAATTTAGGTTAATCTTATTTTGTAGTTGGAAGCATTCAAGTTCTTATATTTATTTGTCCTCAATTGCTTAAAAATACTCTTTGAAAGAGTTAGAATTGTAAAGCACTTGGGAAGTTTGGAGAAAAAATATCTACTGAGAGTGAGAAATACAAATTACCATATCCACTCAAACTCTAAACTTCCTTCTCTACTTTCCCAGTGTCTTTCACTTCCTTTTAAACTCATAGAAAAATTCATAACCAGTCCTCAAAATACAAATGCAAGATTGACAGAGGGGATGGTACTCTTCAGTAGCACATAAAGCCTCAGAGCCCCCCCCCAGGATTTGGAAAAAAAAATGCAATAATGCAAATAGAAAAAAGGAATAATTTCTATTGGTAACCACACTATCTATGAAAGGTCCTCAGGTCAGACCTTGGTCATAGGGAGCCAGATTATGGCTTCTATGAAGAAACTAGATTGTCTGGGACAGTCTTGACAGAATTAATATTTACTATTCCAGAAAGTTCTTCATGAAATTTTCCTTCTTTCTTCAGATCTCCTCTTCCTATTACCACAGTAACCCTTAAGTGGGAACTACAGTTCTTTACCACTACTCTAATTTATTCCATTGCTTAATTATTTTCTTCTTGTGCAAATGAGTTTTTGTAATACTTCATTACTACATTGTCTTACTTCTTGCAATTCTATTTCAAATGAAATTGCCTATCATCTACCTTTCACATTTGACTTTTCCTTATATATGTGTATCTTGCTTTTCTGGCAGATTTTGTCTTTACAACCCCATAAGACAAATAAAATTCCCCATTCCTACCATCATGAGAGTAGACAGTGAAATAGAATAAAAATTTGCTTATATTTCTATATTTCCAATCAGTGTATCACAATTTCTGATGTGGTATCTCTAAAATATCACTTGACAGTTATGGCTTATTTTATTTATTTGTTCATGTGTCTATTGAATAAATACTGATGAAAATGTGATATTGCTTTTTAAAAACTGTTTCTAGGATAATTTACTTCAGAACTAACACACACACACACACACACACACACACACACATACATATATAAGAGGATCCATCACATTTTATTGTTAGTTGGCAAAACTGTTATAAAAAACAGGTTTAGATATTTTTAATTTTAATAGTGAAAGAATATTACTGCTAGAAATTTCTATGTGTTTTGGTCTGTTGGAAGTTATCAGGCTATTAAATGTTCCTTTCCAGCTTTTAAGAATCAATAAGACTGCTACTTTCATTTCACTCAGCTTTTATTGTTAATAATAAATGTCAAAGAATACTTGGAGACTGAAAGTTGTACATACAGATATTATAGACTGCTGCCTCAAATCAACCTCCCAATCGTTGTTGCTCATTTAGACATATATCTTTTTTCAGAGACTGTAGATAAATATAGTTACATTTTCCATTTTGGGTACTAATTCTCCATTTCAGTTTTCTTGCTAACCATGAGAGAAAAAGAGAATTGAGTTATGAAGGATGTCTTTTTTCCCCTTTAACAAACATTTTTAATTCATCTATTGTTTCTTAAATAATTAACTCATATGCCAAAAAAATTCATTTGATTTATAGTTATTAAAACTTGACTCTAAATTTTACAAAATAATTAATAAATATATGGGTGAAAGAGGTGATAATAAGTAAAGATTAGGAACATCATGAAATAGCCTACATTTATGTTTTTTCCCATAGATTTTTTAGGTGCAAGATATACATAGCAACATAGGCTACATAGCAACATAGGCTCAGTAGGTGGCATGGTAGTTGAAGCACTGGACTCCCACACAGTCAACTGAAGTTCAAGTCCTGGACCTCGTAGTTTGCTTTCTTTCTCTTTCTGGCAATTGTACATGCCATATTACAAATTCTAAAAATAATAATAAATAAACTTAAAAAAAAATACATAGCAGTTGGATTTTTTTTTTCTTCCATAGGGTCCCTGCAGGAGAGAGAGAGGTGATGTGAGAAAAAAAACCCTATGGGATGATTGCCATATCACAACCCCTCCTCCATTCTCCTGTCTGAATTTTGGGCAGGCATACACATGCGCGTGGTGTGTTTTATGAGCCACTGGGTCTGGGACTAGAACTACTATACCACCTGCTGGCCCAATACCTAGGAAATCTTAAGAAAGAATATCCATGGGGAGGGAGAAATACAAATCACCAAATCCCTCCAAATCATCTATCATATCCCCAAGCAAATATGATTATGTATCTGTGTTCCTAGTCTTATGGAGCTATGTCTTTTACATATTCATGTCATTCTTTTTGGATTCTCATCACAATAAAATAAAAAGAGTACTTTTGTGCTTCATAACAAACGTGTTATAAAGATCATGTAATGTGTATTTACTAATACAATTTCTCAGCCACACAACACTGAGAAACATTAAAAGGCTGTATTGATTTTTCGCTCAGTTGTACTGCTAGGCAAGGTGATACTTGCAGATCTTGATGCAACTAAGAAAGGAATCTTTGAGCTCACATGAGATGGTGGGGAGCTGTAAAGAAAAATGGATTGTGGACAGATGTACAACCTAGCAAACATTAAAAAGGAATTCAACTAAAATCTGTTCCCTCACATGGAAACAGACCTACCAGTTGGTAAATTAATTCTGTGTACTCATAATGAGCATTTTTCCTTTGGAACAGCTTTCTTTAGAAGCATAGATGGAAAATATATGGTGTAGGAAGAAAAGGATAGAAAAGACATCCATATGGAGCAACAAACAGTGTACTAATGAAGAACCCTGTGGTTGCTGCTCTCATCTCTGGTTGAGAGTTTGTAGGCAGTAACTAGTTGGACGATTCTTAGGACAGTACCTCTTTTCATCGCTGAGATAAAACATCATTTCTGGACATGAATTAGTAGGGAGAGCTCTGATGCCTGTAGGAAAGCCATACCTCTGACTGGATGAATATGCTGTTGAACTCTGCAGAAAGAAATGGAATGGCATAACGTAGTGGAGACAGAACTGTTTTCATTACAAAGCTCTTAAAACAGTGTATGTGTGCAGGCAACCTCAACACAGAGTAGAGACTTAATTAGATGTCTTTGTTTTAAGATAAGCATGGAGTGGATAAATTAAGGTTCTAACACTTTGTTAAGAAACCACACTGAAGGGAACCAGCAGTTAGCGTAATGGCTATGTCGCTGGATTCCCACGTAGTCGACCGCGGTTCGTGTCCCGGACCCGGTGGCTTAAAACTCACGCCGGGCGCGTGTGCGTGCGTGCCCAAGATCCCGAGAGGAGAATGGAGGAGAAGGGATTGCGGCGTGACCATCCCCCCTGGGGGGTGATTTCTCGCTTTCTGTCTCTATGTCTCTCTCCGTCTGTCTGGCGAGCGCACGCGCCCTACAGTGAAAATCTCTCCAAAA
>NW_006160173.1:2507448-2509056 GCF_000334495.1 Tupaia belangeri chinensis
AAAAAAAAAAAAAAAAAAAAAATAAACCACACTGAAGTAAATGTTTCCACCTGCTTAGATGGAGCCTTGACTAAAATATCCACATGAAAGCCCTCATTCCTATCTGAAGGGGGCAAGAGTACATCACTCATCAGTGTTATCATTTTAAATATCTTTTCTTGCACTAGATATGTATAGTTTTTCTCTCAGTTGTAGTACTTAATACAGTAAACAAAATAAAAAAAAAACTGTGATAGTCAGGCCTTTTAGATGTTTAAAGTAGAAATAAAGCCAAGCTGTAGTTTTATGTAAATACACTATTTCTATTTATGTTTATGTGAATTAATTGGATCATTTGTTAGAGAATTCAAGTAATATGCAGTTGGTCCATGGGGGAAAATTTTGGCATTAGTTTTCAGAAACAATAGCACACCTAAATGGAAGATATAGATTTTACATAAAATCTGCTTTCAATGTCTTACAGTTTTCACAAACACTGTAATGTATTAAGTACTGGTTGTACTATCAGAGAATTATCCTTGATTCTTCTATACTCTTCCTCCACATTCTCTTGACAGAGTTTCAGCCCATGTTCCCAGTATGCCCACCATCCATCCTTTCTGGTCTAGACTGTTGAGACACTGTCCAAAATGCTACCTGCTCCGCCCCACACCTCCACTACCCGCTCGACTCTACACTTCCACCTCTTCCAGCTATTTCTTACATAGCTAAAATAAAGACATATTCTAAGTGCATACTCTTGCATGTATTTTCCCACTTAAATTTATTAAAAGGCATTTTATCTCATTTAGTGTAAAACTCAATTTCGTGTTACCCTAGCTTACCAGTCAATGCATGATATGGCTGGTGCTTTTATCTGTGGTATCCTTTCCACTTTGGACACACTCACTTGTCTCTCCCTGGTCCTCTCCTAACTCCCGTTAGACATAAAGCTAATTATCTTTTTAGAAATTTTTGTTCTGCCTGAAATGCTTCTCCAATGGGTACAGGGTTGCTAGAGATGCTGATCTCTGTAGGACTGATTTCTTGTCATTCAGATCTCAGATTAAATGAGTCTTTTCACAGGAGTATTTTTTGTCTATTCTCATCTAAAATGATCCACCAGTCATGTATCATTCATTTTAATTCTCTGTAGGACATTTATCATGATTTGATATTTCAGTTGTTTATTTGTATATTTTATTTACATGTATGTGTAGACCTTTGCACATATTACACACAAATTTATCTGTATGTGTGAATATATTCTATTTCCTTTGGTAGATTATGACTTCTTGGAAAGCTGAGATGTTATGTAACTTGTTCATTTCTATACTCCTAGCTCTCACAATAATGCCTTCTAAATAGTAGGTGACCAATAAGTAATCTTTTTTTATTACTTCCATAAGTAAGTGAGGACAGAATAACAGCACCTCCAATAACATCTTGGCCCTGCAATCTACCCCAACTTCAGCCAGCCACAGATCATGAACAAGCACACACTAGCTTGTTAAGGAATGTCTCCTGTGTGCATCTGGATCTTTCCCATGAGATCAGTCTTGCAAAGTTGCATTTTTATCACTGTGTTACTTCCCAGCATGTAATTATTCAGTAATTACATGTTTCTCT
>NW_006160173.1:2509142-2546809 GCF_000334495.1 Tupaia belangeri chinensis
ACTCTTTCAATAACAGAAAAAAGCTTTAATAAAATATATATGTGCATATGCATATATATAATACCCATATATATTTTAATATGCACACATATGTATACATATGCACATAGATATACTCAAACCCACATACATACAAATATCTGTACATATGTGTGTGGTCTTAGACAAACATACACAAATACATTGCCTTGACTTCTGAGCAAAATCAGGAGCATAACTGATAGACTTTGTTCCTAAAGACCTTTTGCTTTCAGCTCATATAGGGGGAGAGGAGTAAATTATATTTACTTGGCAAGCCACATATAAATACTGCTTATTGAGTTAAGCAATGCAGAATATTAACAACTATGTTTAAAATAATTAACATATTTTTAAAGCTTTGAAATTAGAAGAGTTATGAATTGACTTTAGCATGTATATTCACCTTGTTGAAAAATTATATGACTATTGCTGACAGAAAACTGGTTTTGTTCTTGGAAATCTAATCATCTATTTTAAAGATAATATTCACATTCAGCCAGATATAAAACCTACCAGAGGCATGATCACAATGCCATTGTACCTGATATTTTACTATTTCTGGTAAAAAAAATATTGTGTATTTACTAAATGCAAATTTTTAGGTCAGGCACTGTGAATCTTATACTTAAAAAGCAAATAAATACTCAGTTATGCCTGGACTTCTTAGGAAAAGTAAAAGTGAAGTGTTTCTACTCATGTGTTTTACCATGATGCAGTTCCAGAGATGACTTCAAGATCCCTTGATTCAATATAACTTTTCAGGAGAAATATCCAGGAGAATATGAAAATCCATAACTAGAAATGTTTTATTTTGCCTCACTCCTGTGTATCGATAGAAATCACATTTAAAACGGAAATAATTTTGTAAAGTTCTCAATTTATGTCACTAATTTTCAAGTGAGGACCCACTTGGTAAATAAAGGTTTTGAAGGTAAAGACCTAGCTCTTTGTGAGGCACTGAACAATAGAAAAAGTGGGGTAAGAAGAGCGAATCTCAAAGTGGAGCCCAATAGGTGTTTAATCAGAAGCCTGCTTAACATTATTCTCAGCTTCTATTAGGGATTTGTCTTCTAAGGATGTGTCAAAGTGGGTCTCCTTATTAATATGTATACATCAAAATTACTTACAATAGATATTTGTAGTTTTTGTAAATTATAGGGCATCAGGCTTATAATGATCATCTTTAAAACATTCTCCTTTAACACTTACTTAACTGAGCTTTTGTATTGCAATATTAAATATCATATTAAAACACATTTTATTATCTCCTAAGATTGGTAGTCAACAAATATGTGTGTGAAGATAAGAATTTGCATAATAATTTCTGATTGCAGTGTAATGACAATTTTGCAATGTCTATATTTTTTAGTAGCTTAGTACTCTCTGTTCCAGAAAAGGAAGTGGCACAATTTAGATAACATTCAAAGATATTGGTACAGGATTCTGAAAGCCATTTATTTGCAATGAATATGAGAAATACTAGTAAGTTATATGGTGGAAAAATACCAAGTAACATAAGTATATAATCTGGTAAGAGCTAGACAATTCTTTTACATAGTGAAAGAAGAACATTGGAAAAAATAAGACTGAGCGAGAAAGATTAAGGACAAAATTAATCACAAACACGCTATATGTAAACATAGGTGGCTTGATGAAAGGGTGATTTTTGCATCCCAAAGAGTTCACTGACATTAACATTTTCATCACATTCATATTAACATTAATTTTTTCAAATTAATGTTAAATGTAAAGACAAGATTATCTTGAAGTTGAGAGTTCAATTATTTATAATACGACACATCATGTAAGTTTACTTCACTGCATTTTTCATTTTAACCAGTACCTTTCTGGACTATGCATCTCATTATGTCATTTTTGCTTTGTATTTATAATTATTTTACTTGGAAGAGTTTCACTTTTAGATTTTTTTTTTTTTTTTTTTTTTTGCCACAAGATGCACGCACTCATTGGAGAGAGATGGCAGAGAGAGGAAAAGTGAGAAATCATCTGCCAGGAGGGATGGCCATGTTGTAATCCCTTTTCATCCACTGTTCTCTCAGGATTTGGGGAATGCACATACACACACCCCCGATGTAATTTTCATGCTACCAGGTTCAGGTTTTGAACTGCAGTTGACCATATGGGAATCCAGCACCTTAAGCACCACACCACCTGCTTGCCCCAGAAGATCAGCTTTTATGCCTCATTGGTTAAGAAGATGGTCCAAAAAATTTATATAAGCACCAAGTACATAATTTCAGTTTTTAGATCAGGAAACATAGATGCATAGAGGTTCAATACTATGCAAAGTATTTTTTAGATACTTTATCACTGAACCTATATGAAAAATCCAGATATCTGGGTTTCTCAATTAGTATTTTTTTGCAGCATCACATTTTTCCTCTTAAATATTCATATTTAAGTTCTTGATATATTCAGCAATACTCTTCCAGAAGAAATTTACATCCTCAGTGAAGATATTTGACCAAATCATCTGACTTACTTTCAAGTAAAGCATTTTACAGAAGAGCTCAAAGTACTGACATGGGTGGTGCTAGATTATATAGGATCAGTCACTTTAAAAAACTTTTTTTAATCCTACTTTAATTTTACCTCTGTCAGTTTGGAATATAAAAAGGAAAAATGCATACTTTTTTTTCAAATGACATCTTGGTTTTATGCATAAACTTTTCTTGTAATTGCATAGGACCGTTAGTTATAATGTATGGTGGAAAATGGAAGCGCCTTTCATATTTCCAGAACATTTATAAAAATGTTTGTGCCAGGATTCCATGTAGCATGAGAAACCTGTGAAAACTCTCAGAGGGATGAAAAGTGATCCATTGAAACTAAATTATAAAGGGTTCCTTTTGATAAAGCAGATGAAGTTACTATATGACTCTTTTTTTTGGGGGGGGAGGTTTTTGCTATAGGGCACGTGGGCTTGCCAGACAGGCAGAGAGAGACATGGAGACAGAAAGCGAGAAATCACTGCCCCCCAGGGGGTATAGTCATGCCTCAATCCCTTCTCCTCCATTCTCCTCTCAGGATCTTGGGCATGCACGCACACACGCCTGGCTTGAGTTCTAAGCCACCGGGTCCAGGACGCGAACCGCGGTCGACTAAGTGGGAGTCCCGCGACATAGCCATTACACTAACTGCTGGTTCCCTATGACTCTTGAAAGTGTAGGTATGCACTAGTGAATAAAGGCTTCGTCCACGTGGTGGTTATCATATTAAACAAGAGCCTTGGTGTTATTATCTAGTCTACGGTATAATGCAAATAGCCTGCTCCATGTAGCTGCATATAATGGGAGCAGGTCACTGTCCTCTGTACAGACAAAAGTCAATACAGTAAACTTCCCTCTTACCATTGTCCCGATGGTCATGCAATTGTTTGTAATGCTCTATTATTTTTAAAGTAAGGAAATGTGAATACATTCTACCCTAAAGACACTGCTTCCCTTAATACTAATAATATATATTGAGTTCTAACCCTCCGGTGTCTGCACTACTAGCTCTCAGCTTGGATTCACTGTTGACTGTCCTGGGACCACTCTGGGAAAGGGTGGTGGTGATTAGTGACATAAAGCAGAGAGGAAGCAGACATACAGATTCCAGAGTAAATGGTAGCAGTTTTTCTCCCTATTGAACACTAGTCCTTGGAGAAAAACAAGTAGCTTGGACTTCTGGGACTCTTTAGACTTAATTTTGCTTCGAAAATCCATTCTGAATGCCATTTTAAAAAACAGAAGCTGCCACAAAACAAAACAGGTTGACAAGTTAGAAATTATTGTACACTGCATTTGTAGAGAACAGAACATACCTTTAACCTGAAAAGCTCGTTATTGGAAAAAAGGTGCTGTACCACTCTTCAGTTTATTGTATACTGTGCTTGTTGAAACTGATTTCATTTTGACAAGGTTATACAGGATCTGTTGTGCTCTAATAAGCTCCAGTAACAAAATGCAGTTGCATTTTTTCTTGAATTCCTTCATTAGAATGTGAAGAAGACACTTTTCTATTATTTTTAATTGGGTGATATGATTTAGAGCTCTGAAATGTTCAAAACATTGAAAATGTACATTCAGAATATGAGATTCACTATGCTGCATTTCAATTTTTTAAAAAATAGTCTCTTAAACTTGAAGACTCTTAGTAGGAATTACTAAATATCTTTTTCATGGTAAAGTGGGGAGGGAAGCAACTTCTTACAGTGAATTAAACCATGTATAGTGCTCAGTTACTGATTCACGTTATTAAAAATCGTATTACTCCCTCTCTACTAAAATCATTGTCACTATCACCAGTAGTAGCATTATGTATGAATTATTTGCTGAATTCAAAATATAGAGCTAGGTACCCTAAGAAAACATGGAAGTATACCATATAAATAATTTTATCTATTATCTTATCACCTTGTTGATTCATAAACACACACACGAGCACACACACATGCAATTGCATCTTAAGTGCAAATATGTTAAGAGGCTCTGGATTTGGGGGGCAGCAGGTGACATAGTGGTTAAGGTGCTGGACTCCCACGTTGCTTACCGTTGTACAAGCCCCGGACCTGGTGGCATGAACTCATGCTGGGTGTGTGTACATACATGCCCAAAACCCTGAGAGAAGATTAGAGGAAAAGGGATTACAACATGGCCATCCTTTTTTGTGGGGTGAGTTCTTGCTTTCTAGTTCTGTCTCTCTGGCAAGCACATACACATTACAGAAAAATATACACAAAAATCTCTGAAAAAATAAATCTCTGGCTTTCAGTCACTGATTTTATGAGTAGCTTAGGTACATAGTCTGTGTCCCTTATTATTAATAAGTTTATTGATTTACAATGTAAATTTTAAAATATTAAAAATGATTTTATTTTTCACTAAGGAAGAGAGAGTACTGTGAAGCTAGCAGGAGGCACACAATTCTGGTGCTACCCAGAGTAGTGAGTCTTGAGTGTTAGCATCGTTGATTATGGGAGTGTTAGGGTAACGAGGTGAAGGAAGTAGTAAACAAACACCCCACAAACGTGATGGTATTTAGAGGAAAGGAAAATTAGCCAGGACTTGACTGACCAAGGAAGTCCTCACTGAAAGTCCTCAAGTGGGAATCAAGTAGCATTTAATTAAATTTATTTTAAAAAGGGGGGCTATTTTGTGAAGGAGTGCTAGTGAGGATTTAGGTCACAGTAGGACCCAACGCAAAGTGATGTTTTAAAAGAAAAAGACAGGTTGATTTATCATTTATTGGGAGAGATGGAGAAATATAATGGCAAAATATATAGTAAGTGCATATCGAGGTGTTTTCTAAGTGCTTGAAAGTGAAGGGAAGAGGGGTCAATAGGTGGTGTGGTGGTAATGGTTCTGGACACCCATGGAGTTCTGGAACTGTTGGCTTGAAAATCATGCTGGACATGTCTGTGTCTGTGTGTGTGTGTACGTGTGCACAGGCGTGCCCATAGTCTCAAGAGGAGAATTGAAGAGAAGGGACATCCCACAAGGGTGTGATTTCTCACTTTCCCTCCCACCGTAACTCTCTATCTCTCTACTCTCCAGTGAGCATGCATGCCCTATAGCAAAAACATTAAATAAAAAAGAAAGAAAGGAAAAGAAAGTGAAGAAAGATACTAACGTTGCAGAACTGGGTGATGCTTTATGAATGAGATCATATGTGAACAGGAACGTGAATGATGGACATGAGAGATAGCTAATGTTGTGAAGCATGATGTGGCTTTAAAAACAATGCAAAACAAAGAACAGAAAATGCTAAGTCTAGAACTTGATGAAAGTACTTGTGTCAGGTGCACATGTACATGGCTTAAGATTCTTTCTTTATGTTAACTTGAAACTTTGACAAATAGAAGAATTCAGGCATGAAGTTTCTGAGGCACCCTCATCCCCACTGTCAAAGAAAGTCTTAACGTGTGACTGCCTCGAAGCAATGGTGGTGGTTGTGCTTTTGGAATTCTTTTTATCTAAGTCGCCTGCACAGACCAGGAGAGATAAAAGACTGATGCACTTATTATAATAAAGTTCACCATGGTTTTTGGAAACAGATTTTATTTCTTGATTCAAAACTTTGTTTTTTTGGCTGAAGTTGTACTTTGTGTAGACTAGGTTATAAGAGAAGTAATCCAAATAATTTAACTTGTGCTTATTCGTAACTCATCATTCACTCACATGAATAAGTTTTGCTAACTATTTTAGACATTATACACATGAGTTTGAAGTTTTTCAGGTGATGGGGTTTAGGGGTACTTTCTAATATTCAGATAATACTAAATTTTCCTTTTCCATGAGAACAGTTATAAGTGAGGTGAAAACAGTAACTTCTTATTCACAACTCAGGTGTAAAAAAAACTGTAAGCAGGTATTTTTATGTCTCGGAAACTACTTTTTTTAGTTTCTTATCAATGATATGTTCACATTTTTTCTTTGAAGAAGGCTACTTTATTAACGGGGTGCATATTTAAAAAAAAGAAAGAAAAGAATGAAGAAGCTCTTACAGTTCCTGGAAAAATACAAATGTTTAAAATATTTTCAAATGCATAGGGTAAAAACAAGCTCATAGTAGTTGAAAACATGCAATAGTGACAGAGAGAGATTTCTTTTTGACAAGTCATTTTCTTGACCCAGTTGTTTTATTGGTCAGGGTATTTTCCACCAATTTGCTTTTAGCCATTTTGTGTTTAGATACATAAAAAGTCAAGAGGAGAGGATGAGAGGGGATGCTGAAAGGGCAAGCAGGACCCAGACTGTTTGTCAGTAATGATTTGTAATGTTATCTCATCTATCTAGAAATATAAAAGGTGTTAGGGAAGTTATTAAAAGATGGGTTATTGATTATTAAACCGACTCACTTTTATTCTTAGTTCTTCCAGTATTAGTTTAGGAAAGAAAAAAAAAATCTCTGTTTAATACACTTTCACACTTGTAAGAAATATATTATTGTGTTTATACAAGGATTCTTATACACCCTGAAAAATATATAAACTCTCTTCCAAAATAATTCATGATTTATTACCTGTTCTTGCTTACATGAAATAAGAAAAATATCCAAAGTATGTTTTGCTCTGGTTAAACTAAACAAACAAAACCCTGTTATTTGTAGTCCTACTCTTAAGAATCAAATGATAGAATTGACTTTAAAAGTCTACTTTTCTTTTTCAATGGAATCTATTCTAATCCGCTATCTCATCGCAGTCTAATATGCTATAATCTGTGATAACTGTGGAACCACCAGTTTCTATACATGAAGTTTTACATGACTGATATTATTTTTAGCTGTCATACTTGATAGCCCTGGAAGATATTAGCTTTTGCATTTATTAAATCCATATATTTGGGGATCCTAAAATGCAAATAATTTGCTAACAAAGAGTGCATTATTTTCTATTATAGATATACATGAAAATTAAAACTATGCAAGCTTTTTATATAGAAAATATTTTCACTTACCTCTGATCTGCCTAGGCTATTCAAGAAAGCTTACCATGAAATAAGAAGGCATTATAAAAATTAGTTACTGAGAAGTATCCGTGCACATATACACAATATTTATTCATTTATAATGCTGTTAAATTCAGTTCTACTTTATGATCATGGCAAATAGCACTCCAGGCAATACTCATTTTCCCTAGTGATTAATGCAGCACCATTGAGTTTTCAGAAGGTTGTTTTCTTAATTTGACTGGCCAGGGAGCACTTTCGCTGTCGAAAAACAGGTGTAAACATCAATACTCAAGATAAGAGAGTGATCTCATGCTGTTTTCTGGTGTCTCCAGTGTAGAGAATTCAGCGGGTAGATTCTGTAGTTTTGAGTAGGGCTATTTATCAGAAGTAAAGTACTAGAAAATGTTTGGTGTAACTCAAAGACTTTAACTGGGAGAATGACAGGAAACCTTTTAATAGCAAAATAATCTGTCAACACTCTGTATATATAGGGGTTGTATGACAAACAAGTGAAATCAAACCCTAGCACAGTAATTATAGGTAATTTGGGAACTGTGTCTAATTTCCTCACTGTGTAAATTATATACTATTCACTTGGGATAAGATTTGACTCTGAGGCTCTTACTGAGCTTCCAATAACTTGACACTGGTTGCTTTATTTCAATGTTCTCTACACTGTTCTTCATATCGTCAGCTGATTTTGAGTGAAAGGAAGGTTTAGGCATTTAACATTAAGCTATACTTTCTGTTTATTGTTTTTGCTGTATTTGAATATACCGTTATCTATTGGCAACTTCATTAGTTATGGGCTGGAGGCTGATGTTATGGTTCATGTCTGTGTTCAGTAACCTCTCCTAGGTATGATGTTTTATGATAAACCATAAGCCTTTCAGAATATTGGGTTCCATGCTAGTTGACTCAATACTTGTTAAAGACTCCTAGGTTCTGCAAAATTGTTAGAAGGCGTTGCCAGCTAATCAGGGTAAGAATTGCAAGACTCTAAACTGTACATTAACATCATTTATAAGAACAGGAGAAGCAAAATAACAATAATAATAACAACTGGCTTCTTTTGTTTGTTTGTTTCTAAAGACTGCTCCCATTCTATTTCCTCTCATGTTTTTCTAAATGAAAAATATCAAAGAAACATTTAACATGCATATATTCATTCATTGTTAATATTTCTTTAATCTTATATGGTGGTATTTGTGTTTATTTCTCTATGTGTTGTTTCTTTGTTTACTTCTTTGACAAAGCATGTCATTTTTTTGTTTTATCTATATGTATTTTGCTACTGCATGTCAAACATTTTCAATAACTCAGCAAGCAAATGAATTCTTGTCATTTTAAATTTCACTCTAAATATTGCAGACCCTTTGCTTATTCTCAAGCATTGTCCCAACTTTTTGCTTTGTGTTGGAGCATGAAAAAGAAGTGAAAAAAATGACAAGAACTGTGTGGTACAGCCGGTATTGTACCTGATATTCTGTTAAAGCCCGTGAAAGTTAAACTTCAATAAGATATGTGTATTTATAATTTGAGTCATTTGTGTTTCTCTTCTGTTTGCATGATATGATTTTGTTTTATATTTTGTTTTTTTCCACTCACCAGATGTTCCCAACACTTTGCTTCCCACTACTATCATCCCCTCCCTTACCACTGCAACAGTCACAACCACTGTAGCCATAACAACCAGCCCAACCACATCTGCAACAACCACCAGCATGAGAGGTACAGTATGCTTCTTTGTTATGCCCTGAAACACACATTAAATGGAGTTCGATAGAAGTTTTTAAAAGGGTAGACAAGTGGAAGTCAAAGTTTACTTATTTATAAGAAGTAATTATGTCACCTAAACTACTATCAATTAGGATTACTGGAATAGAATATGAGACAAGATGATATATCTTACTTATTTTTTACTGTCATTTATGACTATTACCGAAATATTCCAGGATATTGATTTAAAATATATGGGGCTCTATGATGATGCATAAATTTAAAATGTGAACACAGGACACAGTTGCTGTTGTGCCTCGAAATGCAAGTGTAAAAATAAGATGTTGAATGATGCAGAGGTGTTTTTTGCTTTTTTAAGTACCTAGTTTAATATTAATGACTCATTATTCCTCTGCAATTAGATTAAACTACTTGGACTGTTGAATGTGACATAGTGTTGGAGTCATCATAAACTAGCACATAAAACTTTCAAGTAAATACTCAACATTTATGTCCTAAGGTGATCTGAGTAGATCTACTTATTCAACTAACAGAATGTTCTGGAGTTGTCCAGGATGACAAGAACTGATTTTTGACTCCACGAATAATAACTTCTGATATCACTATACAAACAAGCATTTTTGTTTTAAGGAAAGCAACCTTAAAGAAATTGAAGTGTCCATCAAGTCAGCACATTCACTTAATGGTTAATAGATGGTGAAGAAATGAAAAGTTTTTGAGGTCATGATAGAAAAACATGCTTTAAGCTTAATTTCAATCTACATAAACAATATTCAGAGAGAATTTGCCATAGTTAAGTCTGTCTTTTTTCTACTCATATGTGTTTTGTGTCATGTTGGCTATACTAATATGTGTTAAGCTTACCAATTTAACTTGAAATTCATGGATACTTTTGATGATTATGTGTAATTAAGTTGTACAGAGCATATGATTAGCATTATTTTACTTGTAAATTTTGTTCAGTTACACTGTTTTGGGGGATTTTTATTAATTCTTGATATTAAATTAGTTGATAGCTTTGACTTAACAGTTTTAATACTCTTTCTCTTGTTTAATACTCTTTCTCTTGTTGTTTCTCTTGTTAGAAAATATATTCTAATGTCTGATAATTGTCAATTTTTAATAATCATGTCAACTATATTATATGATATTATTGTTAAATACCATTAAAATTATTTCAGGATCAATAAAAATTTATCAGAAATACCTAGATATATTGTCTAATGATTGAGAAAAGTTTAATTGATATAAATTTACAAAGGAAATGAGTTTAAAAATCTTTCTCATAAAAATTTATAAAAATAGGTGACATAATAAAAATGAGAAAAAAGGTAAAAATGCTTTATGATATTATATAAAATTAAAGAAATCCGAAGTTCCGCTGTTCTTTATTTCTTATATCCTGCAAAAATTTTCATAAACTATAATTCAAATGAAAAGTAATTACTACACACTACAAAATCTCTATGAACATATTAAGTTCTGACTGTGCAAACAAATTACTTGATGGAAAAGATGGGAGGTATGTATATTGGTTCAAATTTCATTTTAAAAGTCTAATTTTAACACAAAATCTTGATAATTAATGATTCCTTCCTTCTTAAATAAATGTGTATGGAGTACCTGCTATGTAAGTGGCATCATGCCAGACCCTAAAAGCACAAAATTACTTATGTCTAAAATCACTTGCAATTAAATTAATACACTTGCCCTGAAACAAACATTTGTGATTAATATTTGAAGTAAAATATTCATTTTTTGTTTGTTTTTGGTGTGGAGTTGGGGAAAAATCTTATATAATCTTTTGCTTCTTTGAAGCACATATTTAATAAATATACTATATGTGCATACACACAAACACACACACTGTTTTGAACTAAAATAGTATAAGAGAAGAATGTTTTACTTCAAAGTGAAATTAACAATTTTATTTTAGTTTACATAAATCTTAAGTGGAACTTGACATACAAGATTAAAATAGCCTGTTAAAATGAAATCAGTTGTTAGTGTTTTTCTAGTAGACTTATTTTTATCCTCAGGTTTCTTAGGATGTTTTGTGAACTTTCCACTATGGACACTAAAAGTGCTAAAACATAAAGAAAAACTATAAAGAAACACATGCAAACTATTTCCCTTTTTTGCCTTAATGGTTAATAGGTAAAGTTTTTTTTTATTTTTAAATGGCACCAAGATATGTAGAAATAAAGTATTTTGTAAACTGGACAATTCATATTATGAATTTTATAAGGAAAAACTAATAGAACTGATTGAGTGTTAGCTTTATTCCCATTTTTTTTCCTTCTATGTTTAACAAACATCTGGGAAAGGAAGAAGTTACTGAACTCACCCGAATCATTAATATTCTAGTCCATATCTGAGGGCATGAGGGATTTGTTCAATACATAAATATTGTTATGAATTTTGCACTCTTTACGTTTCTTTGTTCATTACTTATTAAACTAGAACTTTTAGATGCAATTATAGTTGAGTAAAATTTATTGGCTTATAAATTTATGAATGATAGCTCAAAAGTATGATTAAAAATAATAAAACTATGTTGCATAAGATAATCTGAGAACAACCAAAAAATTAAAGCCTGAAACATTTTCTTTTATTTTACTTACTTCATTCCTATCTCTCATTTAATAATTTGAATAAATTAAATGTATGTCATTTTATCATGTTCAAGTTGCATTTTTCAAATTTCGTAAAGTAATATTATTTAATATTTAGTAAATGATCACAAATGAATCACTATTAATACATCTATGCTTTCACTACTCTTATTATTGCTGTACTTTCGTCTTCTGATATGATAAACATCCAATTTAAAATAAATATATAGAATCAGGCTGTAGCTATATCAAAACTCAAGATGAAATAGAGAAAGAGAAACTGTATTCAAACTGTTAGTCAAATGCTTGAGCATTTGCAAATCTCATCAGTTTGTATCTAAAATGCATCCCTGTTTGGAGGAAAAGTAACTTCAACCATGTGGAAAAAAGAAGCAACTTAGAGGTATCTTATTACAAATAAGAGTGTTAAAAAACAAAGAAGTGAACCAACTTGAGGAGTCATGGGAAAACAAAGAGTAAGTAAGAGTTTGAGATATTTCTGGGTATGAATTTTTGTTCTGTTTATAAAGTCTTTGGTCTTGGAGAGTGAACCAAATAGAGCCTTGACCTTTACTTCAGAGCAACAAGAAGTACTTAATTCCCAGGGTTTCCTTGGGAATCTAATATATGGAGTTCTAAAAACATAGTCAGTACTCAAAATATTATTGGATTTCTGTTCAATTCGTTTTAGCAAAACAAACATATTTATGCCTAGGTGCAGCATATAAATAATAAAATAGTATTTTTTTTATCCCTATAAGTAAATGTAGTTTTAATTCTGGTAAACTCCCCTGGTGTTCGTGCAATGATTTTTTTTTCTTATTTAATTTTATTATTATTTATTATTTACATTTTTCCGCCTTTTATTGATTCACAATGTACCTTAAACTAAAACTGTAGACAAGACTAGACTCTAGTTACAAATGCACTGTAATTATCTTCTGAGATATTTTTAATTAATTAATTAATGTACATTCATTCCCTGAGCAATGTTACAACATACAAAATGTGATTTTTTTTTTTTTAGAGGTTTTTGCTATAGGGCGCGTACGCTCACCAGAAAGACAGAGAGAGACAGAGAGATAGAAAGCGAGAAATCACCCCCCAAGGGGGATGGCCACGCCACAATCTTTCTCCTCCATTCTCCTCTCGGGATCTTGGGCACGCACGCACACGTGCCCGGTATGAGTTTTAAGCCACCGGGTCCAGGACATGAACCACAGTCAACTACGTGGGAGTCCCGTGATATAGCCATTACGCTAACTGCTGGTCCCCAAAATGTGATTTTTGTTTTTAGTTTTATAGTTTCAAATTTATTTTTATTTGCTAGATTAATAATAAAAAGAAATAATAATAAGATGGGACTGGCAAGTGGTTTGGAGGTTAAGGCAACTAGGTCCCACGTGATAGAGTGCACAGTTCAAGTCCCGATCAGGGGCTTGAGAATTACACTGGGTATATTCGTGTGCATACCTAAACTCTTAAGAAGAGAATGCAGGAGAAAGGTTTGCAGTGTGGTTATCCCCAATGAGGGGTGATTTCTCACTTTTTCTGTCTCTCTGTAACTGCCTCTCTGGTGAGCACATGTAACCTATAGCAAAAACAAATAAACAAAAAAAAAAAATGAAGGAAATGGTACTAGATCATGTAGTACTTGTGTATCTATCTATCTACAAGGTGTCTTCAAAATGGTCTATGAAAAGGTGTGTTATGTAAATGTATGCAATGATTTCAAAATATTTTTGGACCAAAATAAACTCATACTTTAATTCCGTTTTCCAAAACTGTTTTGAAATTTCCTTCTATGTTTCAAATTTAAATATTAAGTAAATTTTAAAAAATATGTAGAATGGAATTAATTTGGGCATAAATCTCTACCAGAGTAAATATAACTGCAGTCTAGAAATTATAGGCCTGTAAACTTTAGCCTATGTGCTGCCATTGCATTTTTAAACCATGAGTTATAAAACTTAATTATTTAGCAACAGATGAACTTTGGGACCTGTTAATGTAAGTATACTCCTAAAACATTGCCCCTTGAAAAGACTACTTTTTCTTGTAAAGACTTTCTGATGCAATCTGAATGACTTAAAAAAATAATAAATACACAAAGCTGAGCTATAAAAATTGAAAGCAAAAGTTGTTTAAAGGTATATTTTATACTAGCACAGAGAAATTGAGATGAATCGGCAGAGTCTAGTCATATTTATAATGTGGGGATTTTTAATAACTCATGATTACACACAGCATAAATTTTGAAAGAATATTATTGGCATACAGATTCTTTTAACTCAACGTTTGTTTCATGTTCTTGGTTTTGAAATAAAATAAGTTAACATAAACAGAAACAAAATAAAACATGTGTACTACAAGCTATATGTGAAGCAGTTATTCGATGAAATGAGATTGAAAAGTTATAATGGTCTGGTCTGTGCTTCCATTTCATTTATATCAAAAGAACATCCAGTCTACCTATACTTAATTTTAATTTGGTTTCGTTAATGTGTCATCTCTTTCCTTTTCACTTTAGATTTTTTTAAAAAAATAAAGATTTATCCAAGGAAAAGAAAAGTTTATCCAGCACCAAAAAGAAAGAGAGAAGATCATTTTTTCTCTGATCTAGTTATTAGAGCATTTAAAATGGTGGAATATATCATCTTGACATAGTTAACTCTCAAAGCGTGCAAATCAAGAAGTTGTTTATGAGGCTTTATTATGAGTGTTTAGCTATTTAAAATATTTCTGCTTTTATTGGTGGTAATAAAACACAATATGCATGGGGTGTGAGCTTTTAAAAATGAAGTATCAATATATTGTTGTTGTTTTGGTTTTTCCACTTGGCAACAATTAAATAATAATTTTGTATCTAGGTGGTCCATACAGAGAAACCTGCTTATCTGGGAAACCACCGTTTTCTATGTTTAGATTGTAAATGTACCTATTTAACTTTCCATTAGACTTTTGCAAAACAATTATATGTGATTGACTCAAGTACTAAAATTCAGTATGTGAAATATAGTTAAAAATAAAGACAAAATACTAAAATTATTTCTTAATCATATTGAGCAAGCAACATGTATACTCTATAGTCAGAGAAACTTTTGACACATGTACAAGTACTATCTTGTTCATGCTGATGTAATGGCTTGCAATGTGTCAAATTAAGTTATTCCAGGTGAGCAGAGTATGCTAAAGTATTTTTTTTTTATTCTAGTAGAAACATAGTTAAAATAAGAGTACAATACCATGTGTTCCCACTTCATGAACACTGAGCAGAAAGCCAGGAGATGGCATTGTGGTTAAGGCACCGGTCTCCTACATGGCTAAACCCAGTCTTAGTCCCAGACCTGGAGCTTCAAAATCCCACTAGGTGCGCGTGTGTGCATTCCTAAACTCCCAAGAGGAGAATGGAGGAGAAGGGATTGTGCTTGGCCTTCAGTTCCCCCGACTCTTCTTCCTGCACCACCAGCACCAGCGATGATTTCCTGCTTTCCCTTTCACTGTCTCTCTTTGACAAGCGCACACACCCTATGACGAAAAACAAAAACAAACAAACAAAATAAATAAGTAAATAAATATTGAGTCTCCACACTCATTATTGGAAAATAAAGGACTTGGTAGCACAGAAGTAGGGAGACTAAAGGTAGACATTGTATGCTGGATAAAGGAATGAGGAGAAATGGGTTAAAAACACAAGAGTGCATGAGAACAGTGGAATAGGTTTTGAATCCGTTAATGTGTCATCTCTTTCCTTTTCACTTTAGATTTTTTTAAAAAAATAAAGATTTATCCAAGGAAAAGAAAAGTTTATCCAGCACCAAAAAGAAAGAGAGAAGATCATTTTTTCTCTGATCTAGTTATTAGAGCATTTAAAATGGTGGAATATATCATCTTGACATAGTTAACTCTCAAAGCGTGCAAATCAAGAAGTTGTTTATGAGGCTTTATTATGAGTGTTTAGCTATTTAAAATATTTCTGCTTTTATTGGTGGTAATAAAACACAATATGCATGGGGTGTGAGCTTTTAAAAATGAAGTATCAATATATTGTTGTTGTTTTGGTTTTTCCACTTGGCAACAATTAAATAATAATTTTGTATCTAGGTGGTCCATACAGAGAAACCTGCTTATCTGGGAAACCACCGTTTTCTATGTTTAGATTGTAAATGTACCTATTTAACTTTCCATTAGACTTTTGCAAAACAATTATATGTGATTGACTCAAGTACTAAAATTCAGTATGTGAAATATAGTTAAAAATAAAGACAAAATACTAAAATTATTTCTTAATCATATTGAGCAAGCAACATGTATACTCTATAGTCAGAGAAACTTTTGACACATGTACAAGTACTATCTTGTTCATGCTGATGTAATGGCTTGCAATGTGTCAAATTAAGTTATTCCAGGTGAGCAGAGTATGCTAAAGTATTTTTTTTTTATTCTAGTAGAAACATAGTTAAAATAAGAGTACAATACCATGTGTTCCCACTTCATGAACACTGAGCAGAAAGCCAGGAGATGGCATTGTGGTTAAGGCACCGGTCTCCTACATGGCTAAACCCAGTCTTAGTCCCAGACCTGGAGCTTCAAAATCCCACTAGGTGCGCGTGTGTGCATTCCTAAACTCCCAAGAGGAGAATGGAGGAGAAGGGATTGTGCTTGGCCTTCAGTTCCCCCGACTCTTCTTCCTGCACCACCAGCACCAGCGATGATTTCCTGCTTTCCCTTTCACTGTCTCTCTTTGACAAGCGCACACACCCTATGACGAAAAACAAAAACAAACAAACAAAATAAATAAGTAAATAAATATTGAGTCTCCACACTCATTATTGGAAAATAAAGGACTTGGTAGCACAGAAGTAGGGAGACTAAAGGTAGACATTGTATGCTGGATAAAGGAATGAGGAGAAATGGGTTAAAAACACAAGAGTGCATGAGAACAGTGGAATAGGTTTTGAATCTGAGTACCAAGGTAGAGTAATGAACTTCAGTGACCATGTGATCTAACTTAAATAAAGCCAGTAGAGTGATCTTAGTGTATGCATGACAACACATAGTATAGAATTATGCGATGGTGAACGTACTTATATCATTGTTTTGATTACTATACCCAGTATATATAATTTTTAAAAAGTACAGTACCTCACAAAGATATAAAAATGATTAAATGTAAATAGGAAATTACAATTCAAAGAATAAAGAAATAAGAATACATGTAACTGATTCTATGTAACTATTTCCAAAACAAAACTGAGCAGACAATGCTAAAGTTTATTTTTTTTTCTTTTTCTCCCTAGTAGAAACATAGTTAAAATAAGTATACAGTACCATTTGTTCCCACTTAATAAGTACCTAGTGTGGAATCTAGCAGACTTGTATGCAGTTGAACTCTGGGAAAAGTTTAAAATTCTTTAAATTTTTACCTATTTATTTGCAGTATTTTGGAAATATTAAAGGGACACGTGTATTCATATTTTCATTTTAATACTACTGTTAAGGGGAGCAGAACATTTATGTTTTATTTTCAAAGTACACTTTTATGGATGTTATAATTTAATACACTAAACATTTTAAGTGTTTCATATTATTTCTTTGGCCGAATCATTTTAAACAGAAATCTTTGATTGATTACTTTATGTTTCATTTAAGTAAACAGGTCTGCTAATATTGTTATTACTTATTACTTTTTCTAGTTTAGAAGTATCCTAATTGATTTTATAGGAATAGTCTTAGATTTTATCTAATAACATATGCATGTTTCTTGCAAAACAGCCTCTAAGAAGGAAAAGAGAAATGTCCCTTAGTAAAGTATGTGTCATTTAAAAAATAGTTTCAAATACTATGCATATTCATGTGAATATTAAACTAAAACTTTTCAAAACCTTTAATATTTCAAAATCGATTTCGTTTATAAAATATCAAGACTAAAGTGAGTGACATATTATTGGGATGATAATCTGTTTTACTTTTTAAAACCATGGCATATGTACACAAATTAATGTATTTCAAAAACATTTTTAAAATTATTCTACAAATCATTAATAAACTAAACTGGTTTGTCTTTCCTACTAACCAGCGAATTAAATTTATGGGCTGTGCCTTTGAAGCTGAAAAGATTGCCGGCATTGCCCTTCCTTCTTTGACACTCCACATGAAACACAGTTAATAACCTCCCGTGTAAGCTTGGAGAAACACCGAATTGATACTAATTATACCAACTTTGGGATAGAAGGTGACCTTGACTTCAGCTGGAACTTTCTGCCAGGACAATAAATAAGAGCAAATGCCACAAAGCATGATTTCTGAGATGAGTCTAATATAATCCATTGACTCTGGGGAGTTCGGGGAATTTCATTAAGTGCTTACATCACTGTAACATTTTAAAACATTTCTAGCTTCAGTAAGACAGTCATTTCTTATTTCTCTAGATCTTGAATACTCTCATATTTGCTTCCTATACTCATTTAAAGTAACCCATGGCCAGAAAATTAAAAGCTACTTGATGCAAAATGCATACAAGGTAATTACAGGGCAAGGAGGCAGACATTTTCTAAGTGATTTTTGAGACGTATGCATATTATTTAAACAATTTTAGTATCAGAACTCTTATAGTAAAACTGTGACAACACTGATTCTTAAATTCGAAACTGTTTTCATAAAATAAATAAGAAAAATGCTATGAAAAAGCAATCCTCTCGTTAGGTCTATAGGTTTAAACTATTTCAACAAAGCAAAACAAACAAACCTGTCAAGACCAATAATAGGACTTTCACAGTTAAAAATTTAATTCTACAGTGATTAAAAAAAGAACGAGTAATTTACGTTACTATAAACGCTAGCAGATGAGTAAAAACAGAAATTAAACTTTCCTCACCGACAGTTTTAAATGATCACAATACTGTAAAGGGAGTTCTGTTACAAATGTTTAGTATAATACATGGAAATACCTAATGTAACTCCAGGTATTTTTCACCTTAGAAAAAAAGAGATGAACTCAAATATCCTCAGGGCTACTTCATTCAGTTCACTAGTAAACAAAGAAAAATAAATAATGAATGTTTAAGTGAGGAAAGAAAAAGCAACTGTGAACCAGCATCAGGAATTAACATTAGATTCACTGAGAACATATTTTTTCAAAAAATATGAACCAAGTTTGATGTCTAATACATAGGTAGTGTAATAAAAAAAGGACTATGCTAGTATGGAATAGTCTAAGTTAAACTGGATCAATATTATTAACATGATTGTTTTTTCTTTGAAGTAATGTTCCTTGAGAATTAATTATAAGATCTTACACTCCCCCCAGTATAGACAGTGCATTACTCAGGTTATCGGCAGAACACTGGTGGTAGTCTGAAGAGTTCATAGCCAAAGAGTGTTTATCAAGGAGATTTCTGATAGCAGTATGGGCAGAAATTGGGAAACTGGTACAGGGACAGAGAAGCACAAAAGCACTTGCAACAGCAAGATGCTATTACCACGACTAGACCTACAGAGCCAAAAGAAGTGGAAGGGGTTATCCTGATCAGAGAACTAGAACCAAAAAAGGCACAACTTAAAAAGTGCAGCAATCAAGAAGGAACACGGTGGACATGATTAAATGTAAAGAAAGAAAAAGAAACAAAAATAAAAGGAAAGAAAGAAAAAACAGCCAGTATCAGAACTTCAACAAGAGGGGACATTCGGCAAAGGGAGACTTAAATATCAGACCTGTTCTTTCTCCTGCCTTTCCATATCTTTCCAATAACTGAATTCCACTGAAAATCAGAGGCCAGGGAACCTGAATGAAGCAACAATGAAGATTCAGCTTCCCCCAGCATAGAACAGAACAAAGCAGCATGGATCATGGATTTGGGGGCCAAATAGGGAGTGGCAAAAAGAGGCCAAGAAATTCAGACTATGTCATTTACTTATTATTTCAGGATGGTTAAATATCTGGTTTTATTTTAGATGGGGATTTCTCTCATAGGCATATACATTACAAGTCTATAATAGAAAACTAGTAATGGAGCTAGCTATGGTGTTAAATGGTGGTAAATGGCGGCCCTCACAATTCACTTCAGTAAATTATCTCCCTGTCTAAGCTACAACCGGCAACAAATAAACGCTGTACAAACTAGAAAGCGGATGACTGAACTCGATAGGTTCACTTTGTCACTGGATACAAAGAAATATGAAAAATTTATTTTTTTATTTAAATAACTTGCTTTCCAAATATTAGCACTGATAACTTGAAGTTTAATTCAAGCCTACTTTTTTTGATATTTACGCTGTATATTATATAACTTTTAGGTCTAGTAGTATCTCAATAAATGATAAATGATTTTTAAAAAGTAATAAATCACTTTCGAAGACAAAAACCATTTGAGTCTTGCTGTGAAGAATGTACCAATCTAGTTCATGGAGTGGTGAGTTTCACTTAAAATATTCTCAATTCTGGGTCGGTTCCATGGCACAGTGGTAACGTATTGTTCAAATGAATCTAGATCCCACATAGGAATGGCAGTTCAAATCCCTCACTCAGTCAGCTTGAGGCACACTGGGGATGTAGGCAAGTGCCCAAGAGCAGCGTGGCTGAGGCAGGAGGGGATCAGTTGTGACGGTCTTTGTGAAGGGTGCTTCTCTTCTCTCTCATAGCCCACACTCTATCATGAATAAAGAAAAAAATTAAAATAATCTTAAATCCACTTATCTGGATAAAAACTATTTCTTTTCCTTTGACATAAGTGCTTTGACACTCTTGGCTATGAATGGAAAAATACTCTATAAATGAGATCACCAATAGTTAATAAAAACAGATGCAGATATGTTTTATTAATATTCTGTTAAGGGATTCTAGTGTCGCACAGAAAAATAATTTTCAGTCCTGGAGATGTTTTTTAGGAAAATAAAATTATTTTCTTGAGAGAAAATTTTAGAAACAGCAAAACAGTCCCTACACACACACACACATAAACACACACACACACACACACACACATATAACATGATTTATCTACTTTTGATGTTTTTAAAAATCTATACAGTATTAAGTCAGTTAAGATGGCAGATAGAAATGTAAGATAACAGCAATATAGTTTGTTTTCAAACTATAGTGTATCTTTATCTATGTCACAATTTTCGTCCTTGGCATTTTATCACCAGTAGGTCAAATTGTTTTGTTAAGAGTGATATTTTAGGACAGATTTTAAAAGTAAAAAAAGGCTAACTTAAAAAAAAGACTGCCACTCAAAGACACAGCTATTAAATATGATGCTCTGCAAGACTGGCCACGAGGGAAGAATCTGGGTTCACAGGCAAACACCAGCTGAGTTTGCTGTGTACTGGGGAATCCCCAATGCAAGGCTGGCTAAAGCTGCAAACAGATCAACACATCAAGATCCTCCTGGGGGCTGCTGCTCTCCATCTCTCTTTGTCTTCCTCAGTCTGTCTTCCTCAGGAAAGAAGGAAAGAAACTAAAATAAAAAAAAATTAAGAATAATAATCTACCTTTCTGATAGTTCTTGTGTGTGTGTGTGTGTGTGTGTGTGTGTGTGTGTGTGTGTATCTTTATTTTTACTTAACTCTTTTTTAATAATTATTTTATTTAACTTTATTTATTTATTTAAAGGTTTTTGCTATAGGACGCATGCACTCACCAGAAAGTGAGAGAAAGAGAGAGAGAGAGAGAGAGAGAGATAGAGAAAGCACCCCCCCAGGGGGAATGATCACACCACAATCCCTTTTCCTCCATTCTCCTAGGGATCTTGGGCACACATGCAAATGTCCCGGGTGTGAGTTTAAGCTACCGATTCCCGACTCTAACCGCAGCCAACTACATGGGAGTCTAGTGACATAGCCATTATGCCAACTGCTGGTCACTATTTATTTATTTTTAATTTGTCCAGAAAGAGACAGAGAGAGGGATAGAGAAAGAGAGAGAGAGGGACAGTGAGAAAGCAAGCCACAAGGTATGGGACATGACCCATGTTCGGCCACGAGGGAGTCCAGCACCTTTAACCACCATACCACATGCCAGCCCCCCTTTCTGATATTTCTAGGTATCTTCTTCCCTAGTCCTCATGAAATTCATCACTGTATCTTAAAATGCTACTTTAGGAAACTAAAAAGCACATCTTCATACACTTTTCTTTTAGTGCTGCCCAGATATATTCCATGTTATATTCAAGTAAAAAGAAAAGAGTTGTGCAAATGAAGAGAAAATTCTAACACTCCATTTTGTTACCTCATATCTCATATAGCTCTAATTTATCTATTTAATATTTGGCAATTTATGTTGAAATTTTCCATGAAAATATATCAAAATGAGATTTTAAAAAATGTCAGAGGGTGCATGCATTCACCAGAGAAAGAGAGAAAAAAAGGAAGAAACCAAGAAAGCACTCCCTATGTTGAGTGGTCAAACAACAATCCCTTCTCTTCTATTTCTCTCTCCTTTTGGAATTTTGGACATGCATTGCATATGTTCCATGATTTTTAAGCAGTGAAGTCCATGACTCATATTGCTTGTTTGGCCTTATGGGATCCATGGCTCACCATCAATGTGGATTTTTAAAGTATGTTTTTAATTTGGTGAGTTTTTACTAAAAATAAAAATTGTGGGCTAGCAGGTGTTGTGGTGGTTAAGTCATTGAATCCTACATGACCTACTTAATGGTTCCAATCCCAGATCAGGTGGCTTGAGAAACACACCAGGTGTGTGTGTGCGTTTCTAAAATCCTAAGAGGAGAAAGGAGGAGTAGTGATTGCAGTGTGGCCATCCCCTCCTTCTGCAAAGGAAGAATGATTTCTCACTTCCCCCTCTCTTTGTATCTCTACCTATCTCTCTCTGACAAGCACGGGCACCCTATGGCAAAGATCTTTTTTAAAAAATAGGAAAAAAATATCTAAATGGGTAGTTTTTCACTAGGTTAGCCAATAATATCATGTTTCAACTCTACATAAGATTTTGAAAGTAACTCAATCTAAATGGGTAGTTTTTCACTAGGTTAGCCAATAATATCATGTCTCAACTGTACATAAGATTTTGAAAGTAACTGGGAACATACTATTTAGTGTCATTGTAATTTGACCTCTGGGCATCCAATGTTGGGCAAGATAAATCATTGCTCTGTGATCCAGGGAGCTGCATGAATTTTAAGTTGTTTTTCAATTCTTGAATTCTATGAAGCATGATCTATACATCTGATCCTTCCACCAGGATTTTAGGGACCAGTATACTTTCTGAGGTTTTCTATTATGACTTGTGGGTAAGATAGCTTTGTCATTTGAAATGATTTAGATAATTTCCTTTAAGATAATTCCATACTTGATAGTCATTTAATTTAAATGTTCTGATAGGTGAAAGATGTATGATGGGTTATGAGGCTCTAACTGCTCTGGTGGTCTGTTTGCCACTGTTTCCTCACCAGATGCCCATCTCTTTTCCCACAGCTTCTATTCTCACACTCATTTCCCCCCATTGCTTTCTCTCACAAACCTTTATATATGTAAACATGATCTACCTGTAACATTTCCAACCTCACCTTAAGGTAATAAACTACCTATTGAGTACTACTTGTGATGTCCATGAAATGAATGTATATGGCCCATATTTACACTTCCATACTGAGTTCAGTGCTCTGATGATCAGTCTCATTGCAGAAAAAAAAAAAAATCCACAGCTTAAACATTCTTACACTGTTCTGATGGAGTTTAGGACATGATCATTTTGATGGAATCAAAATGGTTATAGAAAAATAAAGTGGTTTAGCACATGGTTCCTTGTCTATCTGTGTTCTAATAACCACTTGACCACATAAGCAAGGTGGCCTTACTTAATTTTTCTATGTCTCAGTTTTTATATCTAAAAAGTACTGATAATAATATTATCAACCATACAGATTTAAAATTAAATGTTTATTTATTTAATTGCTTTTAACAATGTCTAGCTTACAAGAAATAATAAAAATCAGTTTTTACAATAATTATTCATAGTTTTAAAAACACTATCCAAATTATACAAAATAAATAGTGTTCTTTAGTGAATGAGATTAATAAAAAGTTGCTAGGTGAAGTCAACAATGTGGAGATAGGCAATCCTTTAAAGCCATGTAAGCCTCTTTGAAAGCTACAGCTTGTGAGTATTTGGCATATGACATATAGTAAATAATTCAAGGTGGCAGAATATAACACCACCGTAATTTTGTCACAGAATTATTTTGAACTAAAGAATTTTGACAACATCAAATACAAAGGAATACTCTGTCCTATACTTTTATCCCTATACCAGGAAGAAAGAAACTTCTATTACTGGAGATGGAAGATGAAATACTCATACGAAAGATGCCCACTCTCTATCAGGAAAAACAAAACAACAACAAAAAAAAACTTTCTCATCAAAGACAGAGACATGGGGCAAAGTAAAATGTGAAGAAACACACTTTGTTTTCTCTTATCTCCCTGAACCTCCCATACAATTTAGTATTTTTCCACAATTAGCATTCTTTGTTCATTCGGATTTTGTCTATTCCTTGGGTCCTTGTTTTCCTGTGATAAATTCCATGTACATGAAAAATAAAATCCCATATGCTTTTCTTCTATTAATCTGTTTCATATAACTTAATTCTCAGGCACAGCTGAAGACCCTGAGAAGGTAAAGGAAAAGTTTTGTTTCTCCTACAGTGGAATAATACTGCAGTATTATTAAATTGCTAACTATTTAATTCAGCTAGACCAGTTATCAAGTAAGAAAAAAACATATTTTAAACAAAATAATCTATTTTATAAGTAATATTCATTTCTAAATATGACCAGTGTTAACAGAATTAACCAATTCTGCAGAAATTACAATTAGTGTAGTTTATTTCTAAGCATGAATATTAGTGTACTACCTGGAGACAGACAACATGTTTCTTGGGGTCTTGAGATACAGTAGTTCCTTCTTCTTTTAGCTTTGAGGACAAGAGAGTTGTCAACCAGCACAAGGAATCTTTTACATTGTTCCAGCCAAAAAAAGGGGGACATCTGGAAACAGACGCTTATAGGTTGTAAGTTAGTTTGAAATCCTTAAATCTGTGATTGGTTAAAGAAAATCACAAATCCCTGTCCCTGAAAGAAATCAGCAAAAGAATAAGATTTACTATGCATAATTAAAAAACAAACAAACAGGAACCAGCAGTTAGTGTAATGGCTATGTTGCTGGACTCCCACGTAATTGATTGCGGTTTGAGTCCCAGACCTGGTGGCTTAAACTCACAACAGGTGCATGTGCGTGTGTGCCCAAGATCCCGAGAGAATGGAGGAGAAGGAATTGCAGCATGGCCATCCCCCCTGGGTAATGATTTCTTGCTTTCTGTCTCTCTGTCTCGCTCCATCTGTCTGGCGAGCATACGCGCCCTATAGCAAAATCCTCTCCAAAAAACAAACAAATAAACAAAGCACACACAAAAAAAACTATGACTGAGATAGGATGTAGCCTCCTACTATCGATGGTCTGTTAATGTTTGTAGGTATGACTCTCCAGGTCCCTTGGGAAACAACTTTGGAATAGGAAAAAGTCAGAATTTTGTCCTTAACAGGCATTAAAAAGCATAAGTTAAAATAAGGGAGCAAGCCCTGTGTCCTAGTGGTTAAGGGAGCTCATGGCGAACTAATCCTAGTATGAACCCTGCCTTGGTCCTTGGTGATTTGAAAAACATGCACTGTGTGTGAGTGTGTGTGAGTGTGTGTGTGTGTGTGTGTTTCTGCATATTCAAAATACAGGCAGAATGGAGAAACTGTGGAGAAGGGATAGAAGTGTGACCACATCCCTTTGGGGGTGCAATCTCACCCTCTCCCTCTTAGTCTTCATCTCCCTCTAGTGAGTGCACATGCTCTCTAACCAAAAAGAGGAAAAAAAAAAAAAAAAGACCTTTAGTATCAAAAATAGCTCATTGGAACCCAGGTACATGATTTGCAAGTCATACTCTAAGTTTCACTTTCCCCATTTCTGAAGTGATCATATTATACATGGGACATAATTATAACCATAATTAAAACAAGCAATCATTTAAACTTTCTATTGGAACTGGTAGATGGCCTAGTGATTAAAGGTGCTGGATTCCCACATGGCTGACTGTGATTCAAGTCTCAGACCTGGAGGCTTGCTTTCTTTCTCTCTGTCTCTCTCTGGTCAAATTAAAAAATAATAATAATAAATGGAATTAAATCAATAAAATAGATTTTTAAAAAACAAACTTTCCATCATTATAATATGGGTGACTATTATTATAAAAGCATGTTTAAGATATGTAACTTCAGAAATTTGGGCCTGTTAATATCAAGTGGCACCATTTTCCTGTTTAAATATATATATAATTATCGTTCACTGTCATTAGTCATTTAATATCCATTTTTAATATATTTCCCTAATGAACCTAGTTACTGAACTTAAAACAACTTATCACTAAATTCAATTGATTAAAGTATGTTTGAACTCCTTCAACAAATTAACTATGTGAAATGCTTGAGATATTAGCTAAACATGTTCAAGATTAAGCAGATATACTACATATTAATTCGTTACATTTATACATTTTTAACATTTTTTAAAAATGTTTCTATACTTTCTATTTTACATAATTGTTCATCAAAATAAATTAGTTTTTAAATATTAGGCAAAATATGGAAAATATTATCCCATGTCCTGCACTTGAGACAAATAAACTGTTGTATTTTGCAAAGAGCACATAGAGATTTTATTTGAAATAAATGGATGTATGTTGCTTATGCAAAAACATACTATTTTGCATTCTCTTTATTACTTTGACATCATGGCTATATTTCTATATCAACTATTATAACTCAACATTTATTTTAGTTTTTTCTTGAGTTTAAATAACCTTCCTCTGAATATTAAAAAAACTAATGTAGTGGAGTCAATTTTAAAAATAGACATATTTTGGAGTTTTTAGTATTTATTTTAATTTTGTTTATTACTACTATTATTTTTAAAATTTGTCATAGGGATGTGTGCTCACCAGAAAGAGACAGGCAGAGAAAGAGAGATAGATAGAAAGTGAGAAAGCTGCCAGGTCTGGGACTCAGACTTTGGTTGACCATATGGTTGCCCAATGCCTTAGCCACCATGCTACCTATTGATCTGAGTCATTTTATTTTTATAAATTTATAAGAATTATAATTTTCACCAAATTTTTTGTATTTTTTAAGCATCAAATTATAATGAAACATTAATGTATAGGTAAGTTTATGTTTTATTATATATATTTAAATTAAAGACAGCAACTATTATAATTTTTATAATCTAAGACTCAAAGATTCAATGAGCACCAAAGTAAATAGCATTTTATTTTTTCCCTTAGTGGAGTAATTTTATCAAAACTGCACATTTTTCTAAAATTTAAATGTCTTGATAATTTATTATTTAATACAGGAGATAATACATAGATTTGGGAAGTTCTTATTTATTTATTTTTTTTGAGAGGTTTTTGCTATAGGGCTTGTGCACTCACCAAAAAGACAGAGAGAGACAGAGAGACAGAAAGCAAGAAATCACCCCGCAGGGGAGATGACCACGCTGCAATCCCTTCTCCTCCATTATCCTCTTGGGATCTTGGGCATGCATGCACATGTGCCCAGTGTGAGTTTAAACCACCAGGTCCGGGACTCGAACTGTGATCGACTACATGGGAGTTCAGCAACATAGCCATCATGCTAACTGCTGGTCCCGGAAGTTCTTATGTTTTAAAAGTCACAGTAATATCAATTTATAAATGAAGTAGAGGGTCTGCATTATAATTATGACAGAAAAGAATATAAATGATCTACTAAATATTAAATCATTCAACTTAAAATATAATTTTGTTTGGCTGACACTCAAAATAACATAATGATAATTCATCACGATATTTGTCATAATTTATCACAATATTTTACATTTATTTGGAAATTCAAAAATAGTAGTACAATGCCATTTAAGATACAACCTTTAAAACTATACAGGCTACCTAGTCTCTCATTCCCTAGGTAAGGAAATAGAAGCCCAGAGAAGAGGAATTTGTACAAAGAGGCATTAATTGATGATTTCTAATTTCGTACTTAGCCTTAATTACATAATTAGAAAAAGGAAATAATGTGTTTTGCAAAATGGAATATTGTAAGATTGTGTTCATCTGAAATAACTCAATACTGTAAAATAAGACTAATAAGAGGACCAACATTTGAGGATTTATATTCTTTTAATGTACTTCAAGCTGTGCCATGAAATCACTGCTTATTAAAGCTGGAAGGGTCTTTTCCAGTTAAAAGTTTCCATTTCTTCACTTTCTAGTTGTAAAATTAGAACTAAAATTCACACACATACACACACACAATTCAATTTACTACACTATGTATCTTTCTAAATACATGACAATTTAGAAAATCAAATCTAGATAAACAGTATATACACTAAGTACTTTTGTTCAAACACCAATAGCTGTATAGGGGTCCTACTAATATTATTTTAAAAATACAAGGGTAACGGACTTGACCTTTATTAAAATTTTATTGCTATAAAATAGCCTCAGAAATTTTATAATTCTTTTTTATCAAATTCATCAAATATATATCATATATTAACTTCTATATATCTTCACTACAACTTAGTTAGAATTTCATGTGTAAATCTGAAAAATCAGTCATTGGGATTATTTTGCTGGCTTTCCTTAAAATATAACGTTAGCAATTCACTAACCAAATTTTTAAAGCAAATAAATGTTCCCTATTTTAAAAATACTTTTAAAAATCCTGTGCTTGTAGTTCTTAACTATTTTACTAGTTTAAAAACGTGCTCTTCTTCCCCCATCTTAGCTCTGGATGTCTCCTCTTATTATCGGAAGTGCTAAGTGATACATCAGTCAATGTGATGTTGTAATTGCTTTGTCTTATATAAACTATTTCTCTGGTGTCTATTCAAGGTCAAGGTTGTCAATTTCATATCTCCATGTAGTTGGCTTTAAAATAAAGCTGTTTTTTTTTAAATGATATCCAAAGGTTTACATGTTCAGAAATTAAAATGAATCACTTACAGCTTAACCTATGAGAAACAAAAAAATACAGCATAAACATAATTACCTGAGCAAAAAATGAAGTCTCCAGAATTTCTTAATGAAATATGTTGTATTACTGGCATAACTACAACTTAATTTTGTTATTAAAACCATGGTCTTTGACACCTTGTCCTTGATTATCTGTCCATAATCTATAGACTGAAGAATATAGTTATGTGAGAGCTATCTGGAAATTGTAAAGGATTACAAATAAGTTTTTGTTATCGCTATCCTGTTTTCAAAATATTTTCTTGGACTATTATTGCCCAGTAATTAATGATATTTTTCAGTTGAGAAAATAAACATACTAATTTTCTAAGAAGATTGCAAATAAAAAACAGTTTTCAAATGGCCTGCTTTCCAATTTAGTGCATTGAATTTTTACTCCATTAATATTTAGCTGGTATTAGAAATCATTATATACACTTTTAACTGTGTTGTGATAACATAATATGGAAAGGAAGTGAGGTTTTTACATACTCCATGCAATTCATCTTTAGTTCTTTGCATTTCCCTCTCTTGCCACAAGCAAATTAGATGAACATGCTGGTCACCAAATTCCATGGTCTGGTCTTTTAGGCAGGAGAAAACTTAATATATCAATAAATCCAGTGAAATCAGGATCTTACAGGAAGCAAATATAGCATTTATAGTCAATTTATCCTGCAAATATTTATCTGAACCCTCATTTTGCACTGAATACTTAGTATGATAAGAAAGCAGCATGAAAGGACAACCTTTCATTGAAAAAGACCATCTGACTTTAAAGTAGAAGAGGAGGAAGAGACTATTAGCAAGAGGGTTTTTAGCAGAGTGATCTAGTCGGTGTTAGCACGATGGAAATGTCTGAATAGTGGAGAACAGTTAAGAAGCTTAGATGTGTATCTCTTGGACATGGCATGTGTGTTTTTCTTTTCTGTTTTGAAAAACTCCTTGATTTCATAAAGTGATCAAAGCACAACTTAGATTTTAATATTTTTGTAGCTAATATTCTGAATTTTGATGTTCTTATGACATTTCTGATACTTACGATTTTTTGCTTTCTGGGAAATTGAGAAATAGGAGCTTCCCTGGCTCCTTGAAAACTGTTTTTATTCACAAGATACCTGTTTTCAAACACATATCAGAATTAGATATGTAAATGAAGAAGGAAGGAGCAGCAAAAGTATATAGGGAAAAATGCCTTACACATTCAGCGTGGCTAGAATAATGCAAAGAGAAGCGATAGTAAAAGATACATTTTCATACCTCTAGTGTGCATTTACTGATATAACAAATAGTTATTCTACGAATAGGAAGGAGTAAACAAGAAAAAATTTTGGTTCGTCACTATAAAATTCAGTTTAGGGTTGACGATATCACCGTGGTTAAGCCTTGTGCATGGGGATTCGATCCCATATGGCTGACAGTTCAAGTCCCAGCCATGGTGGCTTGTAAAACATGCAAGGAACGTGTGCCTAAACCCCAAATCCTGATAGGGTGGAGAAAGGGGAAAAGGATTGCAGAGTGATTATGGCCACTGTGGAGTGCTTTCCTCTCTCTTTTTGGTAAGTGCATATAGCCTATTGCAGAAAAAATAAGAAGGTAAATTGAGGTGATTAGAAATTATTTAAGTAAATATTGAATGTTTACATTAGGAATTTGAAAGATCATTCTGAAATTCTATGATAGATGGAAGACTGAAGAAAAAAGGATGACAACAATCATTGAATATCTCAGTTATTAAGATGAGAACTTGAGGGGCAGCAAGTGGTGTGGTGGCTAAAAGCACTGGACTCCCAAATGGTCCACTCTGGTTTGAGTCCTGGACTGGGCAGCTTGCTTTATCACTTTCTCTCTCTCTTTCTCTCTCTCGCTCTCTCGCTCTCTTGCTCTCTTGCTCTCTCTCTCTCTCTTTCTCTCCCTTTGAAAAAAAGGTTGTGGCCAAAGGCTTGGAAGAGAGGGAATTGGTTACCAGGTATTGGGTTACCTGTCAGTAAAACTGACAGATTTTATAACCGATTAGGTAAGGGATTTTAATTTAAAAAATGAGATGCTAAGAAAGGGCTACTAGGATTGTGGCTAGGTTTGCAGGATTTTTGGTATAATTTTTAAGGATAAATAATATGAGGTAAGAGTTTTACCAAAATAATAATAATGATAATAATGTGTTCCATTTATACCTCTAGAGTTTGAGATGCCTTTGCAGGAACCAAGTGAAGATGTCTAACAACTAAGACATCATGTTTATTATCTAGGACAAAAATATAGATTTTTAAAACAAATTTTCCACGGAGAGAAACAGAGAGAGAGAAAGTAAGACAGTATCCCAACCCTCCTTGGGAGATAGTCACATCGTAACCTCTTTGCTTCCACTTCCTTTTTTCAGAAATTTGGGCACGCACACATGCACACTTGGTATGGATTTTAAGCTGTCAGAGTCTGAGTTTGACACTGCATGTTTGGCCGTGTGGAATCTATCTTACTTAATTACCACACCACCCATTGACCAGACTTTTTTATTTTTACCTACATTTCAATAGATGAAGGGAAAGTGTTTGAATAAAAATATAATTTCAATAAGATCCTTAAATTAGGAAGAAAAGAATGCTAATATTTATACTCTTTTTTATTTTTAATAAAGCTCAAAAATTCATGCTGAAAACTCAAAATTACAAAAGTGTGACCAGAGTGGTGAGATAAGAGGGAAACCCTAATTGGTTTTAAACAAAATAACACTGTAATCATAATCATATCTGTACTATAAAATATAATTCTGGCCTCAGGGGAGCAAATGTACTAAGAGATGGAAAGAAAGGATAATTGGGAAAAGATTAGGGAGTTAATGAAATAGTTCCAGTGAAAAATGGGAATGGTTTAGACTAGAGTGTTAGAACTACAGACAGAAAAGTAGAATGGCTCATCTTAGTATGTAACAACCAGAATTTTCTTATTGTCTGGTTATGTAAACTAAAAACCAAAAGGGACAGCAGTTAGCGTAATGGCTATGTCACTGAACTCCCATGTAGCCGACTGTGGTTTGAGTCTCAGACCCAGTGGCTTAAACTCACTCCAGGCACATGTGTGTGCATGCCTAAGATTTCAAGAGGAAAATGGAGGAGAAGGGATTGCGGTGTGGCCAACCCCCGAGGGAGGTGATTTCTCGCTTTCTATCTCTCTGTCATTCTTGGTGAGCACACGTGCTTGTATATATATATATATATGTGTGTGTGTATATACACATATATATATGTGTATATATACACATACATGAGAGAGAGAGAGAGAGAGAGAGAGAAAATATGCTTCTGGCTTGCCAGATTTAATGAATGGTGGTGTCATTTCCTGAGTTAAGAAACACTGATGGTAGAATTATGATTTTATTTTAGACATGTTGAGTTTGTTGTGTATTTAGTATTTTTTAGTGGAGATTTATTATTGAATGGGTAGATGGATGTACAGATCTAGAATCCAGGCTAGTTAATGCTGTATAGACATGATTTAAGCCATGCTGGGAATGTAAAGGCAGAAAGTATATGTAAAAAAACAAAACATTTAGTGTTTAACTGAGATTGGAGACCGCAAACTTGCAGAAGTGAAAATGTGTACTGTTTCCACTTGCCAGAGGGTGTGTGCACTCTCCAGAGAGCAGCAGGTATTTTTCAAGCTGTTAGTGCTGGGGTTTGAACTGTGGCCTACCAGGTGAGATCTAGCTTCCCTTAACCACCAGTATATATGGCAGGTGGAACTCAGAATTGAATATTTTTTTCTGATTATTTTCAAAAGTCTATGTTTTGAAAGACATGCATGCTCTAATTGAGAAGAAATGGCAGCATGCTTGGGCAAGTACATTGGAAGGAAGTAATCAAAGATTCTTTTTTGGGAGGTGGAGAGGAGAGGTTTTTGCTATAGGGCGAGTACACTCCCCCAAAAGTCAGAGAGAGACAGAGAGACATAAAGGAAGAAATCAAGTCTCAACGGGGATGGCCATGCCGCAATCTTTTCTTCTCCACTCTCCTCTCGGGATCTTGGGCACACACACATGTACCAGCGAGAGTTTAAGCCACCAGGTCCAGGATTCGAACTGTGGTCGACTATATGGGAGTGTAGGGATATAGCCATTACGCCAACTGCTGATCCCAATCAGCCTTTTTTTTTTTTTTTTTTTAGAGTAAAGTTTATTATTCCTTAGAATCTTTGATTACTGGGACCAGCAGTTGAAATAGTAAGATGCACAGGGCTGAAGCTATGAATCTGGAAGACAGTAGTATATAGCTGTAGATGTATAGATGCCTTTTTCATCTGGATATTGGAATTTCCTACAGTCATTATAAGACTTATGTTGGAAAAGAAAATATTGAACCTGATCAACAAAATTAGAAGATTTTTCAGTGAGTTGAATATCAGATGGTAGAAGAAGCCACCAAGGAAAGGAGAGATCTAAAACATTGATGGACCTTGGATTCCTGATTCTATCTGACATCAAGACACTGCCTTCTTGATGTCAAAGAATCTGGAATAATGATCAGATATAAGAACATGGATGCAAATTAAAAAGACATATAAATATAAAGAATCTATTTAATGAAGCCTGTATTTGCCTACTAAGCTATCTATACCCTTTTGCAACTTGTACTTCTCAAATGAGGACCCTGAGTCCACAGAATCAATGTTCCTCTTTGTTATGGTTTTAAGTTAATATGCAAGATTCTTAGTCTTTGAATTTTCCTTTCATTAGTGCCATTTTATAGTGCTCTGTTTGTTAATACACTATATGAACATAGTAGAATATTGTACTGCTTTAATACTTTTTAAATGACATTCACAATGTTTTGTGCTCCCCTAAATTGATACCTAAGTAACCTTGGTTCAAGCTCAACTGTTGTGAAAACCCTCTCCTGCCTAGTTGGAGGGCATTCTTCAGAGCTATGTGATCTTTACACTTTCTTTAGTCTCCAAGTTTGGGAGAATTTTTTTTAACATTAAATTTCATTAACCTTGACTTTTTTATTTTTTGGAGAGGTCTTCGCTATAGGGTGCATGCACTCGCCAAAACAACAGAGAGAGACAGAGAGACAGAAAGTGAGAAATCACCCCCCAGGAGGGATGGCCACACCGTAATCCCTTCTCCTCCATTCTCCTCTTGGGATCTTGGGCATGCACGCACACGTGCCTAACGTGAGTTTTAAGACATTATTTCCAGGACTCGAATAGCAGTCAACTAGGTGGGAGTCCAGCGACATAGCCATTACACCATGTGCTGATCTCTAACTTTGATTTTTAATGCTTCTCCCAGTGATTCTGATATATAGGTCTAAGATGGACTCATATAATCTATAGTTTTTAAAGCTCTCTATAGGAGAAAGGTATTGGATTCTATTGAGTCAACACTGGTTGATAAATGGAATCTTTATATGTGTTACCATGCTTTTTTAAATTTTATTCACAGGGTTTAGGATTCTGTGAAATTTCATAGATACCTTTTGCACCCCTCCATTTATTACCTACAGCAGGTCTCCTAGTTACTATTTGTCATGGCATTTATAATGTAGCTATTTAGTGTGAAAAATTCTGAAATAGTACTTGAAAGTAAGAAGTTATTTATCTCTCTTCTCTGTCTTAACCTATTATTATAAAAGAAAAGAATCATTCTTTTTCTTCAAAGACGTTTGTGTAGTGAATAGCTTTATCTCCTTCCTTGACAGAGAACAGGTTTACAGCTCAGACTAGTAAAGATGATGTCTCTCTCAAAGGAAAATGGCAAATGTAGAGTAGGTTTTCTTGTCATCCAATAAAAAACTGTTAGGAGTGTAATCTCTAGGGTTCCTCAGCTGTGAAGAAAACCTACTGTGTGTATCATAATACATCACTCCTCATTGCTTTCCCAGGACTTGATGCACAAGGGAACCAATGCAAACTGACACCATACTGGTACTATATGAAAATAAATCCCTTTGTCTGCAATCCAAGAGTGTCGTATCTTCCACTCGCATCTATGAAACAAGGGAAAGTTAGTGTGCAAGCAGGGTAAAAATCTCACAAATCTACTTACAATTCTTGACACATCCGCAATTTAAAATTTCTAATACTTGCCTCATAGAATTTTTGTGATTATAACAACATTGCTGTGAGCATAATGAGATAAAAAATGTAAATTGTTTAGAATAATACTAACTATATATAGAATAATATCAAAAATGTGTCTAATAATAGTACTAGTGTTTGTAAAAGTAACTTTATTCTGTATCATACACAGACAAGATACATGACATAAGCACACAAAAACTTATTATCTTAGAATATGAATCCTTACTTAAAACTTTTTAATACACTAAATTAGAGACAAATTCAAATGACTACTGAAATTAATCAGATAAATTAGTAGAAACTATGACAAAGTGAAAAAAAATTTTTTTTAGAAGGAAGTAGCCGCAAACCTTTTCTACTGATTATTATTGTGTATGGGACAAATAGGCTCAGTATTGCCAAATTATCTGATTTTAAAAGGAAATTCATAGACCAGCAGGAAGCCTGGAGATTAAGGTGCTGGACTTCCAAATGAAGTCTGAACCTGATGACTTGAATATCACACCAGGCATGTATGCATGTGTCCCCAAAGTCCTGAGAGGAGAATGGAGAAGAAGTGATTGTGATGTGACCACCCCTTAGGGGGCAGGGTGATTTCTGACTTTCCTCTATCTGTCTCTCTCTGGCACCCTATTTGGGGAAAAGAGAAATTCATAACCTTACCATAGGATTTTTTTAAGGTTATGTATAGTTTCATATGCATTTTGAACCAGGAGCTCAAATAAGTCTATGAGCCAGATGTAGACTGTATGTCTTTGCATTACGAAGAATGTTAAGGAGTGTCCAAATTATTTTATAAGTGTACCATGGAGAAAGAAAGATAATGGTTGAAGGTGGTAGATAGATAAGGAATGATTTTGCATGAAAACAAAAACAAACACAAAACCCCCCTAAAGTTTCTTTATATCTTTATTTTTAAGTATCTAAGTAAATAAGATTTCATAAACAATGGTATAAGAGAAATATTGACATTCACATGATAATTATCTTTTATCAATGCAAACACCTAAACCCCAGATTCACAAAGTAATTGCATCATTGGGAAGTATTTGGTTCAATCTAATTTTGAAATTCTCAATCATTACTGGGTAGCAGTTCATAAGGTTTTCAATGAATATTATGTTTTTCTCAAAATTAAAAATCTCCCACATTGCTCTTGCATAGTCACTGTGGTGCCACAGGATTCCTCAGTTCATAGAAAACTGAGACACAATGCCATATTCCTCTACAGAAAGCACACAGAAGAAGAATGAATGCCCTGCCTTATCAAGGATTAATTCTTTGCCTAATATTCCCTTAGAGGTTAGTTTTTTTTTTTCCCCCAGGGTTTTTGCCATTGGGTGCATGTGAACTTTAGAGAGAGACAGAGAGAGGTAAAGTGAGAAATCACCTCCCAGGAGGGATGGTCACACTGCAGTTGATTCTTCTCTAGTCTCAGGATTTGGGGCATGCATGCACAGGAGCCTGGCACAACTTTCAGGCCACCATGTACAGGACTCCAGGCATGCTTATAATCCAGGCTACCTGTTGGCCTGGTGAGAGAGAGAGATTAAAAAGCAAAGTTTAAAACTTGTTCTTAAAGAGGGAATGGGCTGGCACGTCATAGTGTTCATTCCACACCGATTTAAAGAAAGTCAGAGAAAGGCAATCCAGGCAAAGAAGAGAGAGAAAGAAGACTGGAAGGAAGAATCCTAGGCCGCAGTCAAGTGTATGGACAGTTTAGTAAGGCCATAGAAAATTTCTCCAGGCAAACTCAGCTTTCAGATCTGTCGGCGATCTCCCAGGATCTGAGTATCTTAAATCCCAGGTTAGTCTTTAAGTAGATTTTGTTCTGTTCATCGGATTGGCCCGGTCTAATTCTTAGCAAAATGACAAATACAGAGGAAACAGTGTTCTTGCTGCTGAGTGTTTCTGCTATGGCCACTTAACTTTTCTTTCTGATTCCAGTTTAATTTTTCCTCTTCTGTTCTCAAGGTAGCAGCTAAGAAATTGCCATGAAATGTAAATCTAAGAGAAACCCATCAGTCTCCCTTTCACCCTTGGACAGCAGTGCAGTCATAACTCCCTGGGTCTTCTCTGTCACAGGAATTGCTCTCTACTGTCCGCGCTGCACCACCCTTCTCAGCTCTTGACATACAGGTCTTTCACTTTCTCTCCAGGGCTCCCCTCTAATCATGGGTTCTCCTCTACCATGAACATTCTTCTCCCTCTTTCTTAACTTCTAAGAAAGCATGTAGGAGTCATCACTTGCTCCATCTGTTGTCACTTACAATCAGAAAATCACATGATATATTTAAAGGAATTGGACTTTGATGGTAATCATGAATGGTTTCTACTTGTAGTTTTCAATTTTATGATTTATGATTAATGCTTTTTTCAGCACTAATGTTTGGTTCAATACCAAATTGTGTAATATTTCAAGAATTGCTTTAATATCCAGCTTTTATACTTTTGAGAGTAATATTTCCTGAAAAACCAACACATTATAAAGGAAATATTCTGAGATGTCGATCTGTCAAAATATGTTTCCTAACACAGGTCAATCAAAAGCCTAGAGCTTTGACAGAAAGGTTTTCATGTCTGATGACAGAATTATCAGCATGTGGTAGGAATTAAGATAGTGGCTATGAGTTTAGAAGTGGAGATGTCATCACAATACATGGGCCATCTCCTGAAATCCTCCCATATCCTAGGGAAAG
>NW_006160173.1:2546840-2547528 GCF_000334495.1 Tupaia belangeri chinensis
AAAGACAGAGCTTGACTATATCCTAGATTCTAACAACTGCTGTTTTTGTTTTTGTTTTTGTTTTTTAACTTTTAATTTGCTACAGGGCATATGTATTCACCAGAGAGAGGAAGAGAAAAAGGGAAAGTGGGAAATCACTCCCTGAGGTGCACGGCCATGCCACAATCCCTTCTCCTCAGGATTTGGGGCACGCACACATATGCATGGAGAGTGATTACCAAGCCATTGGATCCACAGCTCTAACAACTCAGATGGCAATGTGGAATCCAGCCACCTTACCCTCCATGCCATCTGCTGTCCATATTCCAATAACTTTATGGTGCTTAAACTCTACCTCTATTCAAAGTTTATTTAACAGCACTTATCAAATACAGATAGTCCAAATAAATATAAAAAGTAGCAGTAAATGAAGATACATTTGGATAAATAAAAGAAAAACATAATGAATAAAATGATTACGTTAAATATTGATAAATATAGACAGCTGTGGTATTTTAATTTATGGAGGCCTTGCCAGATAATTCTATAATATCAAGTTGTGAGATAACAAGTTTACCTCTTTTTTATCCAATCTGCACTAATCTTTTGCCTAACAAATGCCACTTTAAAGAAATGGTTACTTTCTTGAATGAGCAAATAAGGAGGAGTTGACAGATAATGAAATGACCTGTGATTGGTGACTTGAACC
>NW_006160173.1:2549525-2550209 GCF_000334495.1 Tupaia belangeri chinensis
AGGGAAAGACTGAGCTTGACTATATCCTAGATTCTAACAACTGCTGTTTTTGTTTTTGTTTTTGTTTTTTAACTTTTAATTTGCTACAGGGCATATGTATTCACCAGAGAGAGGAAGAGAAAAAGGGAAAGTGGGAAATCACTCCCTGAGGTGCACGGCCATGCCACAATCCCTTCTCCTCAGGATTTGGGGCACGCACACATATTCATGGAGAGTGATTACCAAGCCATTGGATCCACAGCTCTAACAACTCAGATGGCAATGTGGAATCCAGCCACCTTACCCTCCATGCCATCTGCTGTCCATATTCCAATAACTTTATGGTGCTTAAACTCTACCTCTATTCAAAGTTTATTTAACAGCACTTATCAAATACAGATAGTCCAAATAAATATAAAAAGTAGCAGTAAATGAAGATACATTTGGATAAATAAAAGAAAAACATAATGAATAAAATGATTACGTTAAATATTGATAAATATAGACAGCTGTGGTATTTTAATTTATGGAGGCCTTGCCAGATAATTCTATAATATCAAGTTGTGAGATAACAAGTTTACCTCTTTTTTATCCAATCTGCACTAATCTTTTGCCTAACAAATGCCACTTTAAAGAAATGGTTACTTTCTTGAATGAGCAAATAAGGAGGAGTTTGCAGATAATGAAATGACCTGAGATTGGTGA
>NW_006160173.1:2550219-2594226 GCF_000334495.1 Tupaia belangeri chinensis
GCTCCACCTTTGATGCCCCTAACGAGTACAATACTGTCAAGCTCAATGAAATCTTTGAATCAATACAAAGAATTGCTAGCTTATCTAAGATTTACATGTTTAATGTCCTGCTCAATAAGGGTGGAGAAAATAATGAAAGATCATGGGATATTTCTATTAAACTGTTAAAAAGGTGTTTTATCTTGAATTTTACTTTACTTTTTATGACGCAGAGCACATTTACAAGCAGAAGAGACGCAGAAGCATTCTCAACAGGTATCTTCATCCCACGGTTCTTCTTTCCTAGCCCTCTAGCTCCTCAGGATCCTGGGTGCTGGTGTACGTACCCAGTGTGTTTTCAGGCTGACCCAGGAACCTGAGCCTGCCGTTGGCCATATGGCTTCTGCTCATGTGGGCACTAGCATTACTACTCTGCTACATAGTGGCTGGGCCTTCTCTTGCATTTTAGATGAATCCTGTCTAGCTCCTTTTTCTCTTTTTTTCGTATTAATCACAAACAGGCCAAAATTGAGCAAGGAGGAAAATATAAAGTGTTTCTAAGGAAACTGAAAATGGATTTTGCTGACATGGTTAAGTGCTTCATAATTTGGGAGTTTTAGATTCATAATATGATAAAATTCCAACTAACCATGGCATTCTAAAACATGACATGTAAGATAATTTTGAATTTGAGAATCAATTTTGTTCTCCAAGTTGGAGAGTTATTACAAAAGGTAACATACTAAAATGCATAAATCAATAATTTCCCTAACTCAGGTAAATCTTACTTTGGAGACAGGGAGTGAAAGAGATATGCAGCTATTTTTCACCATGAAGTGGTTCTTATTTTTACCAGTTACATATCCAAGCAAAAGAAAACAAAATACTACATATTTTGTTCATTTAAATGGAACATTTGAATATTATACATGTATGATTGCAAAGTGTAAAAAAGTTACCATTTTGGGATCATTCTACTATTAATATATTATGTAATTTCAATAAATTAAACACAAACTCTCAATTTGCATTCCATTTATGTAAATGTAATTTTAAGCAAAACCACCAGACATCTGAGTGATTTCCTTTCCTATGGGTAAATACAAGGAGTAAGATTACTGAGTCATATAGTTCAAAGTGTGAAATTTCAAGGAACCTCCATATTGTTTTCCACAGCAGTTGTACTAATTTACATGCCCACCAACAGTGCATGAGTGTTGAAATTATAAATATGGTAATGCCCATGATTTGATTATCACACACTGCATGCATGATTTGAAAATCCATAGTGTACCCCAAAACGATCTACAGTTAAATGTAAATAAGAAATTATTTTTTAATGAAAAAAGAAAAAAACTATATATATATAAACTATGTGTGTGTATATACACACACATATATATGTGTGTATTGTGTGTATATATACACATATATATGTATACACACACACATGCACACACATATATAGTATATAAAATACTTTAACAAAAGGGCAAAATAGTTGTAGACAACATGAAATTTGTGAAAACTAGAATGACAGTTTCAAAGAATAAAATTATTTCTTCACTGCCAAAGATGATTTACACTGTTGTGATACACCATCCTACAACCTTTTCTCCTTATTTATATACATTTTCTATCCTCTAAAAATTTCCTCACAAACCACCTTCCTCTCCTGACACCTACATCTAAACGCTTCCTGCTATTTACTATTACTGTCTCTATTTCTATGCTTTTGAATTCTTCAATTTCCAACATGTAGTATGGAAACTTGGTTGGGGCATACAGTATTTGTCTTTCACAGTCTGACATAGGTCACTTAGCATTGTACCTTCTAGGTCCATCTACTTTGTGTCAAATGGCAGGATTCTGTTCTTCATGCTGAGTTGTATTCTCCTGCGTATATGTGCCACATTCGCCCTGCCCAGCATTTGGTTGTTGGGCACTTAGGCTGATTCCATTGCTTAGCTATTGAGAATAATGCTGCAGTAAACATGGAGGTGCAAATATCTCTATAATGGATCATTTAATACACATTTGTAAAAAATCAGCTAATAGAATGATTAACGAATGTGCACTACATAATATAATGCTTAATGTTGAAGAGTAAAATGTGTGTATCCTTGAATTAATTATCATACACTGTATGCATGACTTAAAATGTTATACTGCAGCCCACAAAGGTATGAAATGATTATATGTAAACTCCAAATCATAATTTTTTTAAAAAAATTGAGGAATTAAAGAGCTAAATTTTAATTTGCAGTCTTGAATCATGAAAATTAAAAGAAAGTGTTTTTAAGGTTTTCTTTTTCTAATTCAAAAACAATTTCATTGTAAATTTTACCCATTTTGTTTTAAAAATGCTATGATTTTTCCAGTTTTCAATAACATACAGTATCTTCACCTAAAAATGATAAATTGACTAGTACCTTCTCAATACTTCAAAACATTCTATATGAGAAAAGAAACAATTAATATAGCAATACAGGGTCTTCGCCAGTGATTACTGTCACTGAAATGAATGGTAGTTATTGTATGTTGAAGTGTAAAGAACTTGATCTATAACAGTTCAATAAATTCAAACATGGTAGGTAGTATATTATATATTATTTGAGATATCTGAACAATCAAAAGCAACATGACATATTCATGGTATACACATCTGTAAAGATGACATTACTTCTGTGCATGCAGAGTAGAAAACGTTTGTTTCCTTAGAAACCGATCCTCAATAATCTGTAACGTTTAGGGGAGAAAAGTCCATTTTGAAGGCTTTGGAAAATTTATTAGTTCCTTTGTTTTCTCACTCTTGTTCTGTTTTTCATTAGAAGATAACTGATTTCTGGAGGACATGCAGTCTTTACTTCAGATAAAATATCAATTGTGTTTTCACAAGAGAAGAATTAAATAATATTTTTTAAATTTCTAAGCTACAGTCATGGCTTACTTTTGTAGATTTTTAGTCTACTTTGGCACTTTTGTCATGTGAGCTACTGGACAGTCTAACTATTTAATTGCATATGCTGATGCTTCTTTTTCACCACATAGAAGCCATTCCTACCTACTCCGCCTCCCCTACCCTCCTGCCCTAAGGTCTGGCCAGAAACTTATTTTTTGTAGTCACCTAAGGATTTTGAGGCAAGTTTCTAATTGAGTTTAATTTATATAATTTTGAGTTTTACAGTTTTTCACTGATGTTTTGTATTTAGGTAAGGCTCTGAAACATTTGTTACTTGTTGATGGTCTTAGTGAAACTTAATCTCCCTTGTCAGACAACATAAGAAATTTCTCATGAACTCTGTAGCATTTAATCTTTGATCCTTGAATTTGAATTAAAATAAAGAGCAGTATATGGAATAAAGATGATCTCATCAGGTTAATAATTGTTAAGTGACCGACAGATGGCGTAATGGTTACATTGCTGACTTGAACATATTCGAGTCCTTCACTTCCTAGGCTTAGTAATTACATCACGCGCATGTGCGTGCATGCCCAAATCCCAAGAGGGGAATGGAGAACGGACTGCCATGTGGTCATCCCCACTAACGGCTGATTTCTTGTTTTCTGTCTCTCTCTGTTTCTCTGGAGAGCACATGTATCCTCACAGCAAAAAATATCTCTACTTGAAAAAAAAATAATTGAATTACAAAGATAATTATACATGTGCAATATTATATGTAAGAGAAATATGTAAGTAATTGTAATTCTCAAGAAGTCCAATATTAAGACTGTAAGATGATAATAACAAAAATAGATTTAATCTGATAGATAATGGCTATGTCGCTGGATTCCCACGTAGTCGACTGCAGTTTGCATCCTGGACCCGGTGGCTTAGAACTCACGCCAGGAGCATGTGCGTGCGTGCCCAAGATCCCAGGAGGAGAATGGAGGAGAAGGGATTGCGGCATGACCATCCCCCCGGGGGGTGATTTCTCGCTTTCTGTCTCTATGTCTCTCTCTATCTGTCTGGCGAGCGCATGCGCCCTATAGTGAAAACCTCTCCAAAAAAAAAAAAAAAAAAAGATATATACAAAATTCTATTCTAAATATAGGAAATATAATTTTTTCATACATAAACATTTTTAAAAATCAATAATTTATTAGTAGCAAAGAAAATATTAATAAATAAGAGAAAAAAGTTAGACATTATTTCCTCTGCTACTAATTTAATAATCCTAAATTATAACAACTACAGAAGAAAAGATTTTAAATGACAATATAAACAGTATTAGAAAATGAATTTGTAAGTCAAAAAAATATAAATCTTCAGTAAAAAAAATAAATTACCTATAGAGGAACCAGAAGATGGTGTAATGGTTATATTGTTTTATATAGTCGACTATGGTTCAAGTCCCAGACCCAATGTCTTAGGAAACTCACACTGGGTGTATGTGAGTGTGTGTGTGCCCAAAATTTCCTGAGAGGGGACAAGAGAAGGGATTATAGCATGACCATCACCTTGGGGGATGATTTCTCATTTTTTGTCTCTCTGTGTCTCCAGCAACACATGTACCCTATAGCAAAAATCTCTCTAAAAAAATTTAAATAAATTAAAAAAAGCAACAACAAAAAAATAATACCCATAGAGTAGGCCCCTAGCCTTGTAAATAAGGAAATCAGATCCCACATGGCCAACTTGGATTTGAGTCCTTCCTGGCAGCTTGAAAATCACATAAATCAGGAACCAGCAGTTAGCGTAATGGCTATGTCGCTGGACTCCCACGTAGTCGACCGCGGTTCGCGTCCCAGACCCGGTGGCTTAAAACTCACGCTGGCTATGTGTGCATGCGTGCCCAAGATCCCGAGAGTAGAACGGAGGAGAAGGGACTGCGGTGTGACCATCCCCCATGGGGGGGGATTTCTCGCTTTCTGTCTCTATGTCTCGCTCTGTCTGTCTGGCGAGTGCACGCGCCCTATAGCGAAAATCTCTCCAAAAAATAAAGAAAATCACATAAATCTGTGCATATGGCATATGCATGCCCCAGATTCTGATGTAATAGAGAAACGGAGAGGGATTAGGACATGGTCACACCCCACTGGGAAGTACTTTTTACCTCCCCCTCTCTCTCTCTCTCTCTCTCTCTGGCATGTGCACAAACTCTCTGACAGTTTTAGAAATCAGAACATTTAAAAAATAAAGAAAGCAGAGAAAAGAAAATAAAGATAAAAGCAGACATTATACATAATGAAATACTCATTAGCCATAAAAGCCTTTTAAAAGGTATGAAATTCTGACATTTGTGGCAATGTATGATCTGGAGACGTTATGTTAAGAGAAATAAGCCAGGCACAGAAAACAACAACAACAACAAAAACCTCCTCATATATTCTGTCTCATAGGTAGAAGCTAAAACAGTTGTTCTTCTGGAAGTAAAGAGTGCACAGTGCTTACTGGAAGCTGAGACCGGTAGAGGGAAGAAGGCTCAGAAAGTATAATTAATGAATACAAAATTATAGCTAAATAAGAAAACTTTCTAGAGTGCACTATAAGGTGAATGTCACATTTTTTTCATAGTTTTAAAAAGCTAAAAGAGTGGATTTTGAGTGTTCTCACACACAAAAATTGCAAATGATTGAGGTGAAACATTTTGTATCAAAGTAACACACTCTACCCTGTAAAATATATACTATTACTACCTTTTAATATGATATGATAAAAATAAAGAAATCATTTATATACATAACCATTTTAGTAACATCATAAGTAGATATTTAAAATTGGCAACTTCCACTCAAGTTTTCAAAAAAGAAACAAAAAATTCTGTATAGGCATACATGCATACCAAATACCAATGTCATGGTTAGTGGCAACACACTAAAAATATCTGTGAGGTTGGGAGATGAAAAACAAAGTAGTAAAATAAGCTTGTAAGGAAGAGAAGAAACAAAAGAGGAGAAAGAAATACATGAATAACATTCTGAATTATATAACTTTGTATACAACCTAAGCAGTCAATTACATTGTATCAGATACAAATTTATCATTCTTTCCCATGAGATGAGTGCCAATGAAAATGTTCAAGAGAAATGCCCTTAGAAATATTACTAGAAACAGTGGAAGATTCAGTAAGGTGTAATATTACAAACACAAATTTGAAATTTAATAGCTTAGAAAACATCAATGGAAAGATGAGTCTTTTAATTGTAGCAAAAAGTACATGTAAGACCTCAGAGAAAAAGAATAATGCAGTATACGTTTTAGAGGAAGTCAAATATGGAATTGAACAAATGTAAATATACATTTTACAGTTAGATAGAAATATAAAATACATGGGGACAAGCAGGTGGTGTGGAGGTTAAGGCGCTGGACACTCCCACATGGCTGACCATGGTTTGAGTCTGGGACCTGGTGGCTTGCTTTCTCAATTTATCTCTCTCTGTCTCTCTCTTTCTCTCTTGTGTATCCCTCTTGTCAAATTAACATAAATGAATGAATAAATAAAATTAAATAATTCTAAAAATATATAAAATACAATAAATATATAAATGTATGCATAAGAAAATTTAATTTCTGACTCTATAAAGGGCATAGTAATCCACATTGCATTAAAGACATATACTCTCCAAACAATTATAATTCATATTAAAATAACACATGTCTGCTAAAATTTTCTCTATGTTTATGTCATAGATTAAACCAATATAAAATATTTTCTCTTTTAAAAATTTTAATTTATTGCTCTAGGGCATGTGAGCTCACTAGAGAGATAACAGGGAAAGTGAGAAAGAATCACCCAAAGGGGATAGCCACTCCATAATCCCTTCTCCTCCAGTCTCCTCTTGGTTTCTTGGACACCCATGTACACCCAATTGGCGTAATTTTCAAGCTGAAGGATCCAGGACTCAAACCCTGCAATCAGCCATATGGGATCCAGCATCTTAACCTCCACACCATCTGCTTATGCTCTCAATTTATTTTAAAGAAATATTTTATTTAACTTTATTTATTTACTTATTTTAATTTATCCAGAGAGGGACAAAGTGAGGGAAGGAGAAAGGGAGAGAGAGTGAGAGAGCAAGAGGGAGAGAGAGAGAAAGTAAGAAAGCAAGCTGCCAGGTTTGGAACTCAAACCGTGGTCGACCATGTGGGAGTCCAGCACTCTTAGCCACCACACCACCTGCTGATCCCCTCAATTTTTTAAAAAAAATTTTGCCAAAAGGTCCAGGTACCCGCCAGAGAGACAGAAAGAGAAAAAAAGTGAGAAAACAGTCCAAATGGGATATAGTCACACCACAATTCCTTATTCTCCATTTTGCCCCTGTTTCAGAATTTTGGGCATGCACAGATACACTCCCAACATACTTTCCAAGATGTCAGGTTCAAGACCAAGCAGAAAGTCGGCTGTATGGGATCTGGATCCCCTAAGCATTAGGCGATCAGCTGGCCTGATATCTTTTCTCTTAAGCATTTATATACAATAAATTTTGTATTACATATTTTTGGTAAATAAGTGAAATAAAATGCATATTAAAATAGAATAATATACATAAAAATGTCCTGAGATCCATCTTGTCAATATACTCTATTTCAATTCTAATTCATAATCATCTTTGGAGAGGTTTTTTTGTTTGTTTGTTTTTGGGTCTTTTTTTGCTTATTTTGTTTTTGTTTTTGTTTTGTTTTGTTTTGTTTTGTTTTGTTTTCTCTATAGGGTGCATGTGCTCGCCAGACAGACAGAGACAGAGAGACAGAAAGCGAGAAATCACCCCCCAGGGGGGATGGTCACGCCGCAATCCCTTCTCCTCCATTCTCCTCTCGGGATCTTGGGCATGCACGCACATGCGCCCGGTGTGAGTTTTAAGCCACCGGGTCTGGAACGTGAACCGCAGTTGACTACGTGGGAGTCCATCGACATAGCCATTACGCTAACTGCTGGTTCCCTAATTCATAATCATCTTGATTCATCCTATTGTTGCCATAGTCACAGACAACTAATCACAATCTTTAAGGAAAGTTGATCATGTTATTGTTTTTATGAAAGAATCATTTTGTAGGCACACTTGAAATTTTCCTAACATGTCAGTAACTCAGATCACTATAGGTGTATATTACTTGTTATATTTGATTATTACTTTACAGATAAGTATGTGGAAATTTATGTCACATTGGGGTGGAAGATGTAAACACAGGGAAATAATATTATAATATATAAAAAATGTCATGCAGCTACTACATATATATGAATGCAAACAACTCCATACATATTATATACTTTTATTTTTATATTTAATTACTAATAAGCATCTTACATGAAATCAACAATATTTGAGTTCTTTACTGTTACCTATCCATCATCTAAAAGTTTTCTAAATAATACACAATTAAGAAAATTATTCTACATATTTACTCATTTTGCTGCTAAAATTATTTTGAGTTAGAGGCTAATGATATTAAAAAAATTGGTGAAAAGGAAGAGAATGTAATTAAATAGTGTAGAGTCATGTGCTAAAAGTTGTTAACTCCCACTTCTTCTTTCCTTCGAACATGAAACTAGCATAGATTTTATGAATCATAGCCCCATAAATTACTCTGCTCATGAGGAGTACACTAAAGATGCTGGAAGAAAGAATTAAATTTACCCTTTCATTACCTCTGAAAATAATTCCTAAAATCTTAACCTTCTGAATGCAGTCTTTGGTATTTTATGATAATATTAAAACTTGGGGAATCAACATGGTTTATTCATGTTTGATGATAATATGTCTTTGCTCACTAATCAAGTTAAGTCTAATTTTTGATTTTTTTTATAATAAGGAAAACAGAAATTACTAGGGACTCAAGGATTTGATATAAATTTAAATGCAACGAAATGAGAGCCAGTAGATAGCCTGGTGGTCAACACGCTGGACTCCCATGTGGCCAACTGCAGTTCGAGTCCTGAACCTTGCAGTTGGCTTTCTCACTTTCTCTCTCACTATGGTGAGCACATGTACTCTATAGCAAATTAAATAATAGTAAATAAATAAATAAAATAAACTTAAAGATATGCAACAGAAAGATGTCTCTGAAACTTCACCCCCTCTTTTTGGAACAGACAAAAATAATAAAAAAGATTAGATAGGAAAAAAGGCTTTATGTTCTCAAAAGCATATTAATCTAAGAGAACAATACAGGTATTGTTTTCTAACCTTTGTGTACCAAGCATTGGTGCTAGTTGTTTCCAGCTGTCCTAGAGGTCTATTTTACTCTGTCATTGTCAGTGTGGTGTGGAGGTTAAGGCGCTAGACACTCCCACATGGCTGACCACGGTTTGAGTCTTGGACCTGGTGGCTTGCTTTCTCAATTTATCTCTCTCTGTTTCTCTCTTTCTTGTGTATCTCTCTTGTCAAATTAACATAAATGAATGACTCTAGCCATGCCACAGAAAGTGGTTTTGCAGACTTGGCTCTGCATAAAATTTAACCTTGGTTGGAATAACTTATAAAGACGATGTTCTTACAATCACATACATATAGCACAATCTAGAACACAGGCATTAGATTCTACAGATGTCTGTGACTTGATCAAATAGATATTATTCCCATACGCCTAATCTATACTTATTTTGATAATTATTGACATGATAGCTAAAAAACAGTTTTTGATTTCCAAGAAGTTTTTAAAAACATTTTAGTTATAAAATGTTTAATAAACATTGTTTTGAAGAAAAATATATCTTTCTTGTGTTTCACCACAAATGGCTTTGGGAAAAAAAAAAGTGTAGCCTTAAAAATTACTTCTTTAATGTTCATCTACTTCCATTTCAATTTGAAAACCTTTACTATTAGTTAATTGTTTTGCTTCCCAGAATATATTTTTCCCTTCCTATTTCAGTTATGTTCTTTAAAAAAAGAAGAAGTAAAGAAAGATGGCCTTGTACCACACTGGTTAAGCACTGTGGATTGGGAGCTGTCTTCCACAAGGTCAGCTCCAGCTCAAATCCCAGCCATGGCATTTTGGAAAACATAAAGTGCATGTGTACGTGCTCAAAATCCTAATGGTATGGAACTGGAGGGAAAAGGATTGTTATAATCATGCCCCACTTGATGGGGAGTGTTTAATCTCTCTTTGTGGAAGCGTGATACACTCTTGACAATAAATTAAGAATATAAAATATTGCTAAAAAAGAAATACTAGCTTAAAAACACAAAAAACATCATGTCATCAGAAAAGTTATAATACGTTTTTGCATAGAAAAAGAAAAAAAAATACATCATGACTTTTCTAACAGCTTAATATGTAGGATGAACAAGTTTAGAGATTTAATATAAAACATGATGACCATGGGTAATACAATTGTACTATATACATATATATACACAGACACACGCGCACACACACACACACACACACACTCACACACTTACACATTTCATGTAAATAAGTAGATTTTAGCTACTCTTGCCACAAACACAAAAGCAAAACAAACAAAAATGGTTAAATATATGAGATGAAGTATTTGTTAATTTGTTTCACTACAGTACCTATCAACTATTTATATGTATCCTTTTACATTGTGTTGTATGTCTTAAACATACAAGCTAAATCAATTTTTTAAAGAAAATATTGTTAGGGATAGTAGACCAAAATAGTTCATTCTGTCTCTGTCTCCATCTCTCAAACATTTTATATAACAACTAAAATTTTAGAAAACTTCCTGCCAATGGATCATTGCCTGAAAAACTTTGGCCCAAACACTTAAAATTATTTATAGTATTCAATTACTTTGTCTTTTTCCAACTCTTTTTTTTTTTTTTTTGGTTATGGTGAACTAGTCATAGAGAGATAGAGACATAGAGAATGGGAAGGTGAGATGGGGTATGGACACATCATAATCCTTTCTCCTCCATTCACCTCTTAGAATTTTGCACACACATGCACATGTGCTTGGAATGATTTTCAAGCCCCTGTATTCAGGACTTATTGTGGGGTTAACTATGGGGGATCCAGCTGCCTTAACCTCATGCCACCTGCTGCTTCCTCTTTAACATTTTAAACTTGCTTTTGTCAAAAATAGAAAGATTTGTTCTACAATTTTAGTAAAAGTTAATACCTTTACAAATAGGCATAATAGGGATCAGCTGATGGCATAATGGTTATGTCACTGGACTCCAACAGAGTTGATTGTGGTTCAAGTTCTGGACTTGGTAGCTTAAAATTCACACCAGGGAATGTGTGCATGTGTACCTAAAATCACAAGAGGAGAATGGAGGAGAAGGGATTGCGGTGTGATCATTCTCTCCGGGAGGTGATTTCTCATTTTCTGTATCTCTTGTCTCTGGTGAGTGGTTGTGCTCTGCAGCAAAAATCTCTCTCTCTTAAAAAAAGAAGCTAACAAATAGGCATAATAGTCATTTTAATTTTTCAATGAAAAATACACACACATACATATACACTTTGGGAGTGTCTTCATTTTCTGAACTACAGATGGTTATTTAGCAAATAAAACCTAAGTAGTTCAGTAATAACATGGTTTTATATAACTGTAGGGCTCTCATATTCTTGGACTTCATTTAATTCCCTTTTTACATCATTTTGTTTCAGTTTTTATAAAAAGTAGTCATTAAAGTGTGCAGACTCAAAACATAAATATGAACGTTCTGTCTTTTTTATGACATTTAAACATTCATGCACATGGGGTCTTTAAAAAGCTCATGGAAATGGCATATTAAGAAAAAATAATTCAAGAATTTAAAATGTTTTTGCACTAAAATACTCCTACTTCGATTTTTTTCCCCAAGAGCTTTTTAAAGTTGTTTTGTAGAACCATCCCTTCTAATGTACACATCTAAGATTCCACTTCAAAGAGAGAAAATTTGCAAGGAGGGGGGAAATTTTTGTTTTTGTTTTTGTACAATTAAGATCTGAAATATTTTGTTTTTTTCTCTTTATTTAATTCATATTCCTTTTCTCAGTTTTTGTGCTATGGCAAATTGCTTAAAAGATGGCAAAAGCTGATTTTAAGAATTCTATACACATTTGCAAGATATTGCATAATATTATAGCGGATATTAAGAAAATCATCTTCTTTCCAATCCCAATAAGGTTAAACAAATTTAACACATTTCCCGTTTGTACATAACTGTTCGAAGGCTGATAACACTAATCCTACGGCCAATTCTCTTATAGATTCTCATTATAAAAAAAGCCCCATAATATTCAAAAAGACAATTATCCCATGTGGTGCTTTTCACTCTTTTTAAATGCTTGTGGGACAAAGACACACATCTAAAATAAATGTAATATCTATATTCTGGAGCTGCAGTTCTGAAAGGCTATTTGCCATTACAGCTAGATAGGGTCTATCCAGAAATATTTTGTTTTTCAGACTATACAATCTCTCTTAACTTCAGCACAATCTTACTTTGAAATTAATAAGAAAAATTATGAAAAACTGGAGGTTTGATTTAACTCTTTCTTTTCCTGATTTCACACTAAATCTTGGATTCTTCTAAGAAATAAATTCATACGCATATCCATCTCTTGTCTGTGCTCCTAATCAATCAAATTTTGCCTAGATTTTTCTCACTTATCTAATTCCAGTTTACTTAAGGTAATATTTATATACTTCAAGAAACCAAATGACTTTAGCAGGTATATGAGACAGTATTCACCATAGCATCTTCCTGTCCCTAAATAACTACAATGAGTTACCGGATCTGCAGTAAGTGTAATGGCTATGTCGCTAGACTCCCATGTAGTCAACCGTGGTTTGTGTTCCAGACCTGGTGGCTTAAAAATCATGCCAGGCGCATGTGCGTGTGTGCCCAAGATCCTGAGAGGAGAATGGAGGAGAAGGGATTGTGGGGTGGCCATCCCCCGTCGGGGGTGATTTCTCACTTTCCGTCTGTCTCTCTCTGTCTGACTGGCGAGCCATGCACCCTATGACAAAAACCTCTAAAAAAAAAAAAAAGCTGCAATGAATTATAGCATTTGGGAGGTGATGTTCCTTTCCCATTGTCAAGTTGACCTCACCATGCTAGGTTGGCTCCTTCAACAGGTCTAAACCTTATTACAGAAGTTGTGACTTTGCTCCTGACACAGGACAGAATATGTCTCTCAACTTATCACTTCAATGTATATTCATATTTCAAACCTTTATTTTTTTATTTATCCTGTCCTGGAGCATCATGAATGTTAATCTCTACTGCTGAGGTACCCTACTAATACATGAGAATTTTCAAGTGAGCAGTAATGAAGAGATTCTTTATAGATTATTAACATAGCATATCTTCAGGTACAAGTTGATACTATATTAGGGACCTTGTTGGTAATTTAGAGCAATTATCTATTGCCTTGTCATTAATGCATTAACTCCAAAGTTGTTCCTGTTCCCTAAATTTGTGACAACACAAAAGCAAACATTAGATTTATTAGATATTAACAAAGATTCTTATCACATTAGGAGCTCTGACAAATATTTCTGCCATCAAGCCTACTTAGGTTTGCTTCTGAGTTTCTGAAAAATTGACTACACATGTAGGAGCCAGAAAATAATGAAATATACTCTATTAGTGTCAATTTTGTTAACATTGATCTAGAATGTTAGAATATATTAGAAGCTTACAGAAGTACCTAGTTTTCTGTAGAAAATAGTTTTAGAAAACATTTTTTTATAAGGCTACAGACAAAGTAAATATTATTAAGGACTTTAAAATAATATATTCTAAACTCCTAGTTGGGTTATACTATTTTATTTAGATATTTATGCAAATTATTATGCCATGTATTTCTTTCAAATTATTATCTGATAAATACTTCTTTTGTTGGAATTAGATTTGTGAATAAAGTAAGAGTATAATGGGCTAATATGTCCATTAGAGGAAGGGCAGGTAATGATTTTTATTAATTATTTATTTTATACTCATTCACTGAACATCATCACAGCATACAAGATACAGTTTCCAAACCAGAATACACTGTATAGTGGCTTAGGCATACATGTTATCATCACTAATAATTTTCCATTTCTTGTATCTGCAGTTGCTTTCCATTCCTTTTTTTTTCCTCCCACATTTTATTGGCTAACAAAATATCTTAGTTGATCTAACTACTTTCAATAGCAAGTACAGTTGATACATAAATATCTGTGAACAAATGTTTGACTTTAGGCATGAAACTATGAATAGAATGAATATACTATCAAATACTACCTAGCAGGTAATTTTATATTTTAAGCTCCTGCAGTAATATATCATCTAAATGAAAACTAAAATGTAACAAATATGATGTATACCGTGCAATTATTATATGACAATAATTCGTTTATTCTCCTCAACTTTATTTTGCCTCAATTTTGCAATAACTGTGAAATTAAAGATTGAGAGTAGAGAAATGAATGGATACTCCTTCTTGAGGAACTGAAAAGCTAGTAATCAAGGGCTGAATTAGTTTAAACAGATAAATACAATACAGTATGGTTCAAAGGAAGTTTGAAAATGTTTCTTAGTAGTCACAAAGAGACTGACTGGTTCTGAAAGATAAGCATATATTTATTTCTAATTTCATGCTGTTAGAATATCTGAGAGCAGGTAATTTCTTTCATAAAAATAATTATTTTATTTAACTTTATTTATTTATTTTTTAATGTGATCAGAGAGGGACAGAGTGAGAGTGAGAGAGAGAGAAAGTGAGAAAGCAATCTTCAAGGTTTGGGACTCGAATCACAGTCAGCCACGTGGGAGTCCAGAGCCCTTAGCCACCATGCCACCTGCCAGCTCCAAGAGCAGGTACTTTCTAAGGAATAGGAATTTGTTTCTTACAATTTTCCAGACTAAGAAGTTCAAGGTTGTGTAGCCCACATCTGGACAAGGTCTACATGCCGTGTGACCCATGGCAGAGGAAAAAAGGGCATGCACGATTGTGAGGAACAGGGGCTCATGGCACTCACAGTAATTAACTGACTTCCAGGATAGCAGCATTCATCACCTCCTACAAGTCTCACCTCTCAACACTGTTTCACTGGGGACTAAGTTCCCAGCACATGAACTTGATCTGTTTAAACCATAGCTGTTCATATAAACATAAAAATAATAATAGTGATAACCAAATAAAATAGTTGTAATAGCTATCATCAATGGAGCATTTACCATGTACCAGGGAATGTGCTATTGTACATGACTGTTAATCAGGGTCTTCACTGTGTGAAATTTGAAATAGTTTCTAAGTTAAGTGATATTTCTAAGGTCTCAGCTAAGGTATATCTATAATTCAAATCCAGATACACCTGACTGGATTTTCCCCCCTTTTCATTGCATAGCATTACTATGTCTTAACTTAAATATTGGATAGTTGGAAAAATAATGACATATTTTTACTATGTGAAAATGCATCATGACTTTTCTGACAATCCAGTGTTTCAGGAGTGGGGTGGTTCTCTGACCTGGTGGTTAAGGAGTCCCATTCCCACATGGCCAACCTCATGGTTCAATTTCCAGACCCAGCTGCTTGTGAAACATGCTGGGCGTGTGTATATGAATGCCCCAGATCCCAATAGAATGAAGAAATGGAGGAGAAGGAACTGTGGCATGACCATTCTCTATGGGGGAGGGGAATGCTGTCTCTTGTTCTTCACTTTCTGTCCCTTTTCTTTTTTCTGGCATGAGCACATACTTATTTAGAGAAAAAAAAATGTTATACAGAAATTCCATATAGAGAGATAGATAGTGAGAGAGAGAGAGATGAAATTAGAGGAGAAATTTTATGTGGAAAGAGAGTAAGTCTGAGAGTCAGGGAACCCAAGGTTTTAGCCCTAACTATGCCATATGCTTGCTATATAACTTTAAGTCCCATTTTTTATTGAATTTTAGAAAGTATAATTATACCTGAACCACAGTCTCATGTTTTTTATAGAATAGCTAGGTTGAACTATGGTATCAACAATAAAGGCCTGTAGAAATTAAGGTCTTTTTTTAAAGAGGTTTTTTGCCTTAGGGTGTGTGTGCTCACTTGAGAGAGACAGAGACAGACAGTGAGAAGGAAAGTGAGAAATCGCCCTCCAGGAAGAATGACCACAGTGCAACCCCTTTTCTTCCATTCTCCTCCTGGGTTCTTGGACATGTGTGCACACATGCCTGGAATGATTTTCAAGCTAGGTCCAGGACTCGAACTGTGATCGATCATGTGAGAGCTCAAGTATGTAACCACTACACTGTCTGCTGGCCCCGAAATTAAGGTCTTTTACAGCTTCAGGTAATATCACTCTCCAATAGACAACTTTTGTTGGCAATCTATTGGGCATAATATCATTTGTCAAGTGCTGCTATTGGATATACCATTTCTTTACCTTGCCATAGGAAACATTCCTGTTTATCCTTCAAAACCTCATGAAACTGAGATCTTCGGAAATACTGCCTTCATTTTTATCTTCTGTTTTCTCATTGCTGTTGATACAGGAGAGAACTACAGCATTTAACCACTCTGTGTGACTGTGATTTCTCCTGGACTACTAGATTTTGCTACTATTTTGTGAGCTGTTTACTGTATCCTCAATGCCTAGAAAATAATTCTTCATAAGTTTGTGTTGACACTAAAATCGAGATTTAAAATGAAAAAGAGTACTTCAAATATGCATATTCTATGGCTGTCTTGGTTAAGCAAGAACCTTGTACTACAGCTTGTAAACTAGGAGAATATCGTTTGGAAAGAGAAAATAGCTTCTGAGAGATTCTTTTCAAAAGGATATTAGATTTATAATGCTCAAGAGAAAACTCCAGAAGACAGGATACATTTAGGACTCAGCTCCAAAAAAAAAAAATTGATTTGATAATTCTAGTGTGGAATTGATCATTATTCATTGTTGAATGGGTTATTTAAGAGATGTTTTTAAAATTTAATTTTCTAGTAAAGTTACTATATCCTGGTCCCCACATTTCTACATTTTACTCTTTTCTTAAGCACTGGTTTAGTGTGTGATATTTTCTTGAATAATGGGGGATGCGCCTTTTCTCTGTTGAATTTATGATATCTTTCCAGCAACGCATGCCACATATCAATGTAGGAGTATTTTTCTACAATGTAATACTATTGATAAACCAATATCTCACAGCCACAACAGAAAGGAGATGATAGTTTTTGATTTATCCTTTCTGTATAATTTATCATAAATCACACCTTTTTAATGTAGAGCTGCTTTTAATTAGATCAGGATTGTCAAAGGAAGTGCAGCTTTCTTCTTCAGTGTTGTCACAAGCAGCAAACCATCCATTTCCTTATAATAGATTTTCAAGTGTATTTAAAATGTTTTATGAGGCGTAGCCTGTTGGAATGACCCACACATTAATGGGAAGATTTTTTTTTTCAGAGGTTTTTGCCATAGGACATGTGTGCTCGCCCGATAGACAGAGAGAGACAGAGAGATAGAAAGCGAGAAATCACACTCCAGGGGGGATGGCCACGCCGCAATCCCTTCTCCTCCATTCTCCCCTCGGGATCTTGGGCACGCATGCACATACGCCCTGCATGAGTTTTAAGCCACCGGGTGTGGGACGTGAACCGCGGTCGACTACATGGGAGTCCAGCGACATAGCCATTACGCTAACTGCTGGTCCCATTAATGGGAATATCTTGAGGATCAAAACTGCCTTTGAATTATTTTGTCATCACAAATCTAGAGCAAATACATAGTCTTTTGAAAATTATTTTTATTTATTTTTTGAGGAATATTTTGCTATAGGGCATGTGTGCTCACTAGAGACACACAGAGACAGAAAGTTTCCATTCTGTCAGGATTTTGGGAACACACACATATGCACCCAGCATGAGTTTTAAGCCAGCATGTTAGGGACTCATGCGGGGTCGACTACATGGGAGTCTAGCAACGTAATCATTATGCCATGTGCTCTTCCCTAAAATTATTTTTAATATTTTTTACTACATAAGTGATATATTTTCAATTATAAATTATTGTTCTTTATAAGAATGTGAGAAGTTAATTCCAAAGGCCTCAGTGGGTGAGCCTATATGATATGAACTAGATATTGACCTAATTTTAGGAATCTACAAACAAATGACGGTGGGCTCAGGAACATCCAAAAGCAGCTCCATAAGTATCCACATTGTTATATTATTACATAGAGGTTCAAAAGATTCAGGAAACTGATACTCACTTCCTACTTACTTTAGAAAATTCTGATCCCACCCTTCTTTAGACAAAGAGCTAATGGTTCATTTTGGAATGTTAACATCTAGTTGTGGAATTAAAATTCAACAAATCTCTTTCCTAGAGATATTATGCAGTTTAAGACTTGAATTTCATATCATTAACTTTATGTATAGATGTGCATCTTGCACTGTATTGTCAGCAGCAAAATAAAATTGCATTACAGGGACCAGCAGTTAATGTAATGGCTATGTCGCTGGACTCCCATGTAGTCAATCGCGGTTCAAGTCCTAGAGCTGGTAGCTTAAAACTCACACCAGGTGCGTGGGCATGCATGCCCAAGATCCCAAGAGGATAATGGAAGAGAAGGGATTGTGGTGTAGCCATCCCCCCTGGGGGGTGATTTCTTGCTTTCTGTCTCTCTGTCTCTCTCTGTCTGTCTGGTGAGTGCACACGCCCTATAGCAAAAAAAAAAAAAAACTCTCAAAAAAACTAATTGCATTATAAATTATGTTATTTAACATTAATATATGTAGATACAAACTACCAAGTGAACTACATGTGAGGAATAAATTGTGATAATATTATTGTAGTTTATGTACTTTCCTTCTGTACCTACATTAAAAGGTAGATGCATTTATACATTTAACAAATATTTGAGTTGGAAGATTATGAACAACACAAAAAATGAATAAGGCATGGTTAATTATTTGCAATTAGTTTCTAATGTAATAAATAAAAATTATTGAGCAATCGCTATAAATAAAATGTTAAAATACCAAGAGCCATCAAAATGTGTTTGCAAAATGCTTTGGTCACATGAGAGATTTTTCAGGTACCTTTTACAAAACATTCTTCAAAATGTATTTTCTTCTTTTACAGTTTTCTCTTCTAGAGAAAATTTTTTGTTTTGTTTTGTTGTGTTTGGATCCAGCAAAGTGGGGCTTATATCCTGCATATTTCACTTCATCCTCATGGTACTTTCAAATATGTTAAGCAGTTTGAAAACACTGCTTTGGGCGGGGGAGGGGGGGCAGTGGCAGAGCTTTGAAGCTTAACACAACTGATTTAAAATCTTCACTTTTGTTTTCTGCATGCGTGAGTTATGTAATTTTCTTATTCCTCAGTATTCTCATCTGTAAAATGGGGTGATAATACCTTTTTAACCAAAGATTAAGTGATCTAGTACACCTGGAGAACCCAGTAAAGTGCTCCGGTGCATTAATAGCTGCTCTTTCATGGTACAAGGTGAAGAGAGGACTAACGGAGTACTTCTAGTTATTAATACGATTGGACTGGAGACGGATGGATAGGGATCTGAAGACTTTTGAGTGCCATGGCAAAAAACTTGTGAAAAGAGACTTAAGTAAAATATCCAAACTCTAGCTTGAATGGAAGATAAAAATTGTGCTGTCAAATAAGGGAAGCAAGCTAGTAGCAAACTGGTTGGAATATTCTTATGTTTCACCTTAATTGTGAAACACAGAAGAGCCTGGGCAGTGGAGAGCTATTGAACGATTTTGGATGAGTGACATTATCATAATTGTGTATTAAGAAGATTAAAGTTGACAGATGGTGTAATGGTTACTGGATTCCCATGTAGTTAACCATAGTTCATGCCCCAGACCTAGCTACTTAAAACTCACAATGGCATGTGTGGGTCTGTGCCCCAAATCCTCAGAGGAATATGGAGAAGAAAAGATTACAGTATGGCCATCTTCTCTTGGGGGTGATCTCTCACTTTCCATCTTTCTGTCTCTTTGTCTCTCCGGCAAGTGCACATGCCCTATAACAAAAATCTCTCTTAAAAATAATAAATAATAATAATAAGTAATAAATAAATGGATTGGAAAAGTGTGGTATATATACGCTATGGAATACTACTCAGCCATAAAAAACAACAAGACCCTGGCATTTGATATAAAGTGGTCAGATATGGAGGATCTATTGCTGAGTGAAGTAAGCCAAGCTATGAAAGAAAGATATTGTATGTATCCACTCAATATATACCGACTATCCACACTCTATGGTAGAGAGTGAAAAATTGGAGGACATAAAAGCAGTTAAGGTACTTAACGAGAATAGGACAGTGTGGAATGGGGGGGGGGTGAAGAGAAGAGGATAGAGAAAGATAGCAAGAGAACTATAAAGAGGCAGGATGTTAGTGAGAAACAGATATGGCTTATTACCTGTTGATGATGACATGTATAGTATTCTCAAATGAATTGGTCTGAGAAGTATTTCATGATGGGTAAAGTCTTTTTATAAGCAAAATGAGAAATAGTGATTGACTGTTTTAAAAAATAATTAGAATAATAATAATAATGATTGGGAAAAACATAGAAAAGATATTGAATGATGAAGTGGGGAGATTAATGTCTCTGTATTGACTGACATGCATGGCATTCCCTTTTGAAAAAGCAATGTAATATACTGTAAAGTTATATGTAATCCAATGTAATATAAAGAAGATTATGATGATAATAAAAATAAAAATAAATAAATAAATAAAATTGTGATTGACCTTAAAACAAAAGATGCGGAAAGAGTCTGGTGGCTGAGAGCCAACTTAAGAGATGATTGTTAAAGTTAAAAATAATCAGAATCTGGGATAGAATGGGGACATGGAGAGGAGGAAGAACATTGATAATATGGAAATAAATTGGATTAAATTTAGTAGGTTTTACATATCAGAAGCAAATAAAAATTATGTTGAAAAGAAATAGATAAGGGTTTGTATTAGACAATAATAGCATTTATTTTTTACAACTTATATAAATGCTGATTTACATTATTTTTCTGAGTACTGTCTTCTATTTTTGGGAGTATGGGAAAATAATATTAAGTAAATAGTTCTATCGGTTTATCAACTCATCAATGTATAACAAAGATTAAGAAGCTAAGTGACTTGTCCATTTTTCTTCAGCTCATAACAAGATTTTAAATTTCTAGCTCTTAGAGCACAACTGTATTGACAACTAATCTTGGATCATTACATTACAAGGAATATCTTAAAAGAAACTGCCCAGACTTATGTTGATACTTGAAACTGGTATTTGGACTTTGGAGAAGTAAATTTTCAACATGAGGGGCTGGCAGGTGGCATGATGGTTAAGGGCACTGGACTCCCACATGGCCGACTGCGGTTCGAGTTCTGAACCAGGCAGCTTTTTCTCTCTTTCTCTCTTTCTCTTGCTCTGGTCAAATTAAAATAAATAAACAAATGAAGTTAAATAAAATAATTCTTTAAAAAAATTGTCATAATCAGTCATCAACATGGAATCTATAGCTTTAGGAATAAAATTTTCAAAAAGATAAGTATCAAGGAAAAATTTGAAGTTGAATTTTTGAGAAATGTACTTTTAAGAAGCAGGCAGACAAGGATAAACAAAGACAAAATAATTCATTCTACTTCATATAAGGTTATTTAAAATAATATAGATAGCTGTAGGTCAAAGAAGGGGAAACAAAAAAAGTAATTTAGAGTAGTTTATCACATGATAGTTGAGAAAGATAATTTGTTTATACTAGATAATCCACAAGGCCCTTTGGGAGAGTGTTTTTATTATACTGCTGGGAGAGAAAAACTAAGGCCATATTGTAATGAGTTGAAACCTAGAAACATACCCTGAATTGTAGTGATATTTGTTTTAAATTCATGGATGCTCCTTTTAAGCATGGTAAGAGAGACTAGTAGGGTCTTACAGTATAAATAAAAAATGTCACTACTGAATTCTTGGAACCATTAACAAAAATAACCAATTTTATTTTTTCTCTTTTTTGTATAGGGACTCTTAAGGATGTAGCCATGTAATTTAATGGGAATTCTCTTTTGTGTTGTAATATTCATGATTTACTATGCTTGTCCTCCAAATAATTCCCTATTTACTATTCCCGAGGGCATTAGTCCATATCACATGATGGTAATTAAATACCAATGTCAAAAAGATTGGTTAATTGGCTTTCAGACTGTCACACAGGTGAGCAAGAATTCAGTGACTAACCTCTTACTTTACAAATCAAGAATACACCTGGAGCACCCAGGGAATTTTATCAAATCTACAGTTAATAAAATTGATTATATGATGTAAATTATTTAGGAGTTGAGATCGACCCTATTTTCTTTGACTTTGAACCTAGCACAGAGTCTTGGACATAGCATGTATTCATGAGTGAATTAATGAATAAAGACATAGAATATGTACTAGAATATGTACTAACTTATAACATGTAAAGACATTATCTACTTTAAAAACTGCTAGACCAGCCCTGATAGAGGTTAAGGAAGTGGTTCCTACATGGCCAACCCTCTGGTTTAAATTATATCACCCCAGTGATGTGAAAGCGCACCAGGAGCATATGCACGCATGTCCCAAATCCTAAAAGGATGAAGAAATAAAGAAGGGATTGTGGAGTGACCACCATGTCACATTGGGAAGGAGAGGTTCTCTCTCTCTCTTTCTTTGTCTTTCTATCTCTCTTTCCTGAGCACAAGTGCCCTCTGAGAAGTTTAAAAAACAAAACAAAGAAAAAAAAAAAAACCCTACCATTTATAAACTTTAAGTTTGTATTTTATCTAGCAAATTATTTCAATAGTAGTAATTTGTTAAGAACATTTTTTTTAAAGTGTTGAAAGATTTATAATTCTAAAGATGAATAAAGAGATTCAGGAAGTTTCTATGTGAAATATAGGAATAGAATGCCAGCATCAGGATTCCCATGATGCATCAGTGGAGTTGCCATTATGGCCTGAGATCAATGACAATGAATGACCTCACTGAGGGTGGAAAATTGCAGTTGTTTCTTGATTATCAACAATATCAGAAACTCAAAGCAAACTGTATTTTTACTTGAAATCGAAGCTTCAGATGAACCATATGATGGGTTTTCAAGAAGTTCACGGTAAATATGTCCTATGATTACTATGATAAAACTATGCATGAATTTCAAAATAGCTTTGTAACGAAACAAGTACAAATTTAATTTCATTTTTGCAAAATTTGTTTTAGTCCTCTAGTAGATGTTTAAATGTGATTATTTGGCTTTTCAATAAGGTGGGGTGATGCAATAGCCCTGTACATAATATCTGCACTAATTTTTGTAGCATCCTTTTTATTCAGTCGGTAGATATTTCAAACTATTTATACACCAATATACTACACTGATCCTTTCCAGTTAAAATTTTAAAGTGAACTGAAATGAATAATACTAGAACTATACATGTTTATCTTGTTCTTCACAGAGCAAAAATGTACACATTTATGATAGACATCATGCATAAGAAAAGCTCAATTATGTTTTCTTATGGGAAGAGAAGGGCAACTGCAGATGGTCCTTGTCTTAGCAATAATTTTACTCATAATTTTCACCTTACATTGATGCAAATCTATACACATCCAGTAAAATCTATACCTTGAGTTTTGTTTTGTCTTACTATAAATGTTTCTTTTTTTCTGTCATGAGCAAGACAGAGAAAAGACACACAGTCAGGCAGACAGTACTCCCCACAGGGGACCTGAACTCATCCCCAGCTTTAGCCAGGTACTTGGATATGCTTGCATCACAGTGTGTTCAGGAAGCTCACTGGACAAGCACCCAGAAACTTTGCATGCGTGTCAGGCTCACAGAACATTAAGCTACTGCTGTGCCAAGTCCTGCTCCACATACCTAATTAAAATTGTGAATTTTGATCTTTCTCTGATTTAGTTATGTGAAGTCATGCTCTCTTACGAGTTGGGTTGGGGCAGTGAGCTGTTCTGTTTTTCAGTTTTGGTACAGCATAAAATAAATTATATTTGATTGCTGACTTTTGTATAAAAAAAGATATATGTTACATGATTTTTGCCAAACTGTAGGCTAATCCTAAGTGTTCCGTTCATGTTTAAGGTAGGCCAAGTCAAGATATAATGTCCACTAGGTTAGGTATATTAAATGTATTTTTGTATTACATATTTTCAACTTACAATAGGTTTCTTGCTATGTAACCCCATCATACATTGAGAACGTTGAAGAACATGAAGGGAAGAACATGAACAAATACGCGAGGAATTGCCATGCGAAGATAAATAGAAGTCATAGAACAGACATCTAAGTCAGTCTGGAGAGATCAAGGAATACTGCATACATTTCCCAGCTAAGTTTGAGGAAAGATAAATAGAACATGGGAAGTAGAAAAAGAAGATAGGGTGGTTAGCAACTTAGAAAACTGCATGTAGAAAGTAATAGTTTCATTGTTTGGAAATTACCCGAAGTACAAATTTTGGATTTCAAGTTTTCAGAAAGTACATTCAGTCAGTAATTTAGGCAAGAAAGCATGAGTTAAGGTACTAGCGGAAATGTCGTCCAGAGCACATTGAATAAAAATTTAAGAAAGACAATAAAGCAAAGTTGTACGTAATTGAAACTAAGGAAACAATTAATTTGCCTAAATCATAACAGTGTCAGTTATTTCATAAATGAGAAAGTGATACTATCTTAATGATAGTTACTATTGAGTTGCAGATATGTGTTATCTGATCAGATCAGTAAATAATTTAAATAATATTAACCTAGATATGTTCTTTATTTATCATTGAATAGTACTACTTCTATTACTATTTTTTAATTCAGTTTATAATTTTAGGCTAACACTTATTAAAATTCATCAACTAGAGACCAGCAGTTGACATAATGGCTACATTGCTGAACTCCCATGTAATCGACTGTGGTTTGAGTCCCGGACCCGGTGGCTTATACTCACATTGGGCTTGTGTACATGCATGACCAGGATCCCGAGAGGAGAATGGAGGAGAAGGGATTGCAGCATGGCTATCCCCCCGGGGGGTGATTTCTTGCTTTCTGTCTTTCTGGCAAGCACATGTGCCCTGTAGCAAAAGTCTCTCAAAAAAAAAAAAAAAATCACCAACTAAATGAACAACATGTAGACACTACCACATTGTGGTTTTCATATATTACACAAAGAGAAGTTAAATATCCCTTTCACCCAATTTGAGTCATGAAAGGCCATTTTTTTTTCTGAATAAAACTAGTAGTAATTTGTATGCGAGTTATCAAACAGGTACATAAAGTTTTTATAACATCTGGTGCTTCTAAGGACATCTGTGTTGTGGCTAGAATAGACATTAAGCATTTAGTAAACAATGCTATAAAATATAAATGAGGCTTTTAAAAGATAAAGGATTCTTCTTTGTCTTATCAATTACTATAATAAAATGTATGAGACGACAATAGCTGAAAGGAAAGTTTTAATGCAGTTCAGATGTGTCTTTTCTAATGTAGCTATAAGAGAATGGAAGAAATACAAGTCAATGAATTACATATAAACCTTTATAGTAAAAGTATAAGAGAGAATTGATGTAACTCTATACTTGTAACTATAAATGACAAAGTTTCATTATCAGAGCATTAAAATGTGACCAAAAAAACATATTCTAATTAGTTAATGTGTTAGAGCTATACTTTGAAATAAAACACACATGCAGTTGGTTTTACATTTTGAATTTAAAATTTGATGGGATGGTAACTGAGTAATTCTACCTACACAAATATTTTTTAAGCCATTTTGGCACAACTACTTACATTTTTCATAAAGTATAGAATTTTTTCCCAGGTCCCTTTAAATCCATCCCTATCCTTCTCATTCTCTACAGATGAATTTTCTCTTATTTTCCTGAAAATGATGAAGATTTTAATTTTCTTTGTATTTCAGATTACTCTATACTAACATCTTTAACAACTCCTATTTTGAAATATTAACCTGTCAAAACTTAACTTCTTTTGACTCCTTCTCTCAGCTCCTGCGGGAAACTGTTGAGCTATAGCTTGTTTGCGTCTGTTCTCTCCATTACCGAGCAAACATGCTCCTGTCTAGTCCCCCCATCTCAGTGCTTGGGAGCAGACTCGTGCACCCCTTCACAGAACCACCTTATTCTTCACTGTCATCAGTGATATCTGTGGTGCTAAATCTCGTGGCTCTTATTTCACCACAAAATTTTCTGAATAAATTTTATTTATTCAGAAAATAATCTTATTTCACAATACTTATTAACATTTTCTAACTATATTCAAACATTACTTATTAAAAATCTTAAAAACAACTTTTATGAGAACAAAACATTTTTGGACATTTGGTTTTCATTATATTTTTATACATAGCATGGTATTAGTTTTCTCTGAATTGCTCATTTGATTGGTTGATAATCCTAAAAAATGTTTGTTATTTCCCCTGGCCTTCTCTATACTGATAGTAGGTGAGCATGACTGTATGTTTGGGAAATTTAGCTAATCTCTCTCTAAGATCCTTAAATGGTCTTAATAGGTTCTGTACCTGTGTTTTGTAAAGAAGGACTTAGTTTTTTTTTCCTCAAATCTTTCTGGTCTCTTTTTTAAAGTCTCCCTTATGAGTTTCTAATACAATCCATAGCTTTACATTTCTATTTTTGTCCTTCTCATTTTACTTCTTCCTGGTGGATTTCATTTTGGTTAGTAGTTTCAGAGAGAATCTGTTTTGCAGTGTTTGTATTCTGACAAAATTTATATGCTGAAATCTACCCCCCAAAGTGATATTATGGGGCGGGGGGATCTTTGGGAGATGATTAAATTATGGACATAGTGCTCTCATAAATGGAATTAGTGCTCCTTTTAGAAAGGGTAAAATATGAGCGAGTTTTTCCCTTCCACTATCTGAAGGCACAATCCAAAAATGTCCATATGTGAAATAGGACTTGAGTTTTCACTGGACAGGGAATCTTCTTCTTTCTTTAATAAGCCAGAAGGTGCATGCACTCTGCAGAGAGAAACAGAGAGACAGAGACACAGAGAAAGAGAGAAAAAACACCCCCCTCATCCCCAACACGCTCACACACACACACACACACACACACACTGGGGTCATGATGCAATCCCTAATTATCCATTTATTCAATATGTTGGGATTTTGGGGCATGGCATGCATGCATGCACATTTGAATAGCATATTTTATTTTTTAGCTACTGGGTCTGGGATTCAAACCTTTGTTGTCCATGTAGGATTTGACTCCCTTAACCAGTAGGCCCTAGACATGGAATTTTGATTTTGGACTACAGAGCTCCATAAACTGTGATAAAGAATTTTCTGTGATTTATAAGCCACCAAGTATGTGATATATTATTATAACAACATCTCCATATTGATTACTCTTTACATTTCATTCTTGAATATAGAGATTTCAGACGAATTTCAGTTTTGCATATTTGATTGCTCAATGGAAGCCTACATTATTCTTTATAGAAAAAATACAATACACAGAATAGGTCCTAAAATAAATTAATCTATCCTATCTCAAATGACTCCACCCCTTGTTCTATCTTTCATGAATTGTTATGCATTTGTCCTTATCTCTCTCAGATGTGATAAACATTCCTTACTTAGGTTCAATCTTGTAACTTCTCTCCACCTCTACTACCATATTCTATTTCAGGCCTTCCTTTTAGTTCACCTAGATGACTTTAAAGGCTCCTTGAGTAACTGCCTCCAATTTCGTTTGCTTCTAATATAGTCTTCGTATCATACAGAATGGAGACAGAATAGTATTTAGATTGCAGGGTTTTTATTGTCATGGAATAAAATCCAAATTTTTTAGAGTGGTGTACCAAATCACAAACCATGGTGCACAGCACTCACACAACTTCTGTTCATTGCTTGGAATAAAGACTCACAAGTTATCTTGTAGATATTGTGAGATGCTTGGATTTGTACACACAGATTATGAATCTCCTGAATGTGCTGCTTTCTACATCAGCTTTCTCTGATGCTAACCACCACAATTTCTCCTTCTTCCTTCCTAAATTCTGTTTATTTTTCCTCAAAATTTAGTCACCAATTTTAAGCAACATTTCTCTTTTTTTTTTTTGAGAGGTTTGCGCTATAGGGCGCATGTGCTCGCCAAACAAACAGAGAGAGACATAGAGGTAGAAAGCGAGAAATCACCCCCCGGGGGGATGGTCACGCCGTAATCCCTTCTCCTCCATTCTCCTCTCCGGATCTTGGGCACGCACGCACATGTGCCTGGCGTGAGTTTTAAGCCACCGGGTCTGGGACACGAACTGCGGTTGACTACGTGGGAGTCCAACGACATAGCCATTATGCTAACTGCTGGTTCCAAGCAACATTTCTTGATCTCCACATACTAATTGAGACATTTATTCTACTGCTTCTATTCATCCTCCTTGCATTTTTATCCATATTCTCCATTTCACATGGGAGCTCTGAGTTCAGTTTTCATGTGCAAAGTAAAGTTAGTAAAACTTACCTCACAGAAGTGTTTTAAGTAAGAAAATGTCCACAGGGCTTATTTGTTTTTCTCATGTTAAGCCCAGGATCTCTGCTCTTGGTGGCAACCCATTATAGTTTTTCTCGAATACGGACATCTTAATTATCCCTTTTACACACCACTTAAGTCTTCCAGCTCTTCATAATGACTAGCTTCTTTTTGTATTAGCCTCAAATTATCTTCTGATCTTTTTTTATTGCAAAATGTCCTAAATCAACCTACCAGCCTTTCTAACTACCATTTTGTGTTAGTCAGCTCAAGTTGCTGTAACAAAATACCATAGACTGGTGGCTTAACCTATAATAGGCATTATTCTCAGAGTTCTGGAGGCTGGGAAATCCAAGATTAAGGTGCTGACTAATTCAGTTCTTGATAAGAATCCTCTTATGGCTTGTAGAAAGCCACTTTTTCACTATACGTTCACATGCCAGAAAGAAAAAGCTCTTCTGCTGTCTGTTAATCTCATTAATCTTATCAACCTCATGAGCTCATCTAAATCTCATTGCTCCCTAAAGGCCTCACCTCCTAATACCAACACACTGAGGCTGATGGAGTCGACATATGAGTTTTGGGGTGACAGAAACTTTCTGTTTATAGCACACCCTATATATGCCATGCCTGAGAAAAGCTATGATAACTAAGTCTAAACCTACGGAAGAACTTTTACATTTCCCATTAATTTCAACCCAGTTACTAACTTTACACCTTTATTTCTCATCCCCAGCTCTCTAGTGAATCCACTGACCTTTCTGTATTCCATGCTTTGACCATTCAGCACTAACTGACATTTGACTAGCATTTCTATTTTGTATCATTCTTCCAAGTTGTGTTCTAAGCATATCGCTGGGGTTTTTACTATGATTCTGACCTCCCTACCCTCTCTTGCTAAGTCATTTTTGCTTTTTTCTGCACAATCTCTCCTTAAGTTTTGAGTATCACGACCATGAGAAATTATTATTATTATTGTTATTATTATTTTAGTCTCAGTACTTTTCCAAGGTGTTAGACTCAATTACCACATCTCTGGCCAAATGACCTTTAGAATTCCAAATTTAGTATTGCCACTAAATTCTTCTTCCATTAGCCAGATCTATTTGTAAATATCTTTACTAGTTTTGTAATCATATTCAAGTTACTAACCTCTCAATGTCTCTGTCTCCTTTTCTGTAAAATTTTAATAAAAAGGACCTACCTCAGAAGGTCTCGGTGAGGATTACAGGAGTCTGCATACATGATGTATGTAGAGCCGTTCCCTGGACATAGAATAGAATGTGCTATGTGCATGCTAATTACATGCTAGTCATTTCTTTTGCTTTTAAAGGTAAGACATTTTAGATTGTGACTGCTTCAAATATTCAGTTTTTTCTAACATTTCTCTTATTTATTCTCTTCTCTTTGCAAAAGTCTTAGTTCTGTTTCTTTTATTTCTTACTTAACATTCTTAATAAATCTCTGCTTTTAATTTCGAATCTTTTCTATGAAAACTGCTTAATTTTTTCTGTTTTAAGTTTCTTTTACATTTAATACATAAATTTTAAGTTAGTTCAAGCTATCTTCTGAAAATATTGATTATAAATTTTTGCTATAATAAAATAATTATTTCTTGGTTCTCATTTTCTCTAAGAAGTACTAGATTCATGGTCTAATATAAACTACCCCACCCTCACACTAGCTATGTTTGTTAAGCACAAATGTGTCACCATTATGATAATATCTAACTCAAAAATATAAGTATAAGGAGAAAAGCTGGCAATATTAATTATAGCCTATATAAAAGATAGGTTGTAATAAAGGTGTATTAGAAAAAAATGATCATGATTTATTTTCATGCACAATTTAACATTTCTTTTATAAACTTAACATTTCTAAGATGACAGTGATGACTTTGAAAGAGAGAGAGATGGGAGAGAGAGAGATAAAGAGAGAGAGAGATGGGCAAAGAAAAGTTAAATTATAATGAGAGCAGAATGGAAATATGATTATGGACACATTTTCTTAGGAAAAAAAAGAAGTTCCAAAAATAAGGAATTAAGAAAGCTGAATTTTTGTAGCTAGACTTTGTAGAAATACATCTGTAATATGAGTTCACCTAAAGAGGCTAGGTTTTAAATGAACAATCAATTATTGTAAGGTTCTTAAAAACTTATTTTATTTGTTTATTTTTAAGATTTAAGAAATTTCATTTTATTGGTATAACTTTAGGCAGAAACTAAAGCAAGATATACCATATGCCAAACATACATTTCCAGAAACTATTAGAAAGTAATAACTTAGGGCTAAAAATTTTATTAGTTTGTGGATTTTTTTTCCTCTTGTGGATACAAAGAAAGTGAGTTTTAGAAAAAATTAATAGCTACATTGCTATTGCAACTTCTTCACATGTGGTAAATTTAACAAATAATGTCTTTTAGCTACCACAGACTTCTAAGAAATAGAGACAATCAAGAGATGCCTAGAGACAGACTGAACAGTGACGCTGGAGTAAAATGCAGTGCCCTGGGAGGATTACCCACATGGGAAGGTTCTGAGTTTCTGCCAGAGACCTCACTGAGTATGCTGGCTGTGGGCATGCCAGTGATCTGGACTTGGCTGAGGTCAGGGCAGATTGTGGCATTATGACTCTGTCTCTCTTTTTGCTTTTTTCACTCATGGAAGAAAGGAATAGACACTTAAAAAGAGAAAAGTACCCAAAACTCTGAGAAAAAAAAGATTCAGTTCTTTCTTAGAAGTTGTTGAAGAGAATCCATGCACAAGCAGAAATAGCAGGCATTTTATTGCCATCTGTGAAATTTGGGCTGACTCAATGACCTTTAGTCTTTGGAGGAAGAGTCAACCTTACCCTGGGTTCTTTAGACCTTGTCCTCTGGAATTTAATTAATCTCCATGCTACCTGTATCCTCTGAAATTTTTCCTACTTTAGCTTGACTTCGATTATAGTTATGGTCCTCATTCCCCTCACCAGCATGACCACGGCTGGCAGTCTGGTTCTCCAAACTATTTTTTTTTTTGTTTTGCTTTGTTTTGTTTTTGTTTGTTTTTCTTTTTTTCTTTTCTTTTCTTTTCTTTTCTTTTCTTTTCTTTTCTTTTCTTTTCTTTTCTCTTCTCTTCTTTTATTTTCTTTTCTTTACAATTAAAGTATGAATTTATTTTAGTACATAAACTTTTTGAAATTCATACATAGTTTTCCCATTACATGTATTTCTATGAGCTTTTTTTCTGATACTTTTTAAATTAATTAATTTACATTAATTCCCTAAGCATTGTCATAGCATACTAAATGTGATTTCCCATTCAGAATATACAGCATAGTATATTCTGCATAATCATACATTATATATATAAACACATCCACATTATCCCTATTTCTTTTTTTTTAAGAGCTTTTTGCTATTGGGCGTGTGCGCTCGCCAGAAAGACACAGAGAGACAGGGACAGAAAGCGAGAAATCACCCCCCAGGAGGGTGGCCACATCCACCATTCTCCTCTTGGGATCTTGGGCATGCACGCACATGCACTAGGCCTGAGTTTAAGCCATCAGGTCCGGGACTTGAACTGCTGTCAACTACATGGGAGTCCAGTGACATAGCCATTATACTAACTGCTGGTCCCAACATTACCCTTATTTCTGACCCTCTGCCCTTTCTCACTCTCCTCCCATACTATCTCTGGTGTCTACAGTTGTCTTCCATTCCTTTTCCCCACATTTTCTTAAATAATCTAACTACTTTCAAACGCAAGTTCAGCTGATAATTTCAAGAAAAACAGCTTTACTTTAATAAAGAAAAGAAATGCTAAGGAACTTTGCTTAAAATGTAAAGCCAGGAAACAGGTTAGGATTCTGTTGAAATAGTAGGTACATGAATCTATCGACAGCTCAAGACTATTTTATCAATACATTACTTTTAATTAGCATTCTATGATATTTCCCCCTAAAATTGACTTAGAAATTAGACCAACAAAGGTGGCCCCTTTATATAACTTGACTTAATTAGCATATTTGCCAAATACTTCTGCATCCTCTCTTGTCCCATCTCATGAAGTACATGCCATTGTCTTAATTTTACACTCAAGAGAACCTAAATCCAACAATGTTAAACAATTTTCTTGCAACTCTACAATAATTCTGTAGATGAGAGTCACTCCACACTTATATGAGATTTCCATCATTCTTTCCTGCCTCAAATGACAAATACTTAGGATTTCATATTAGAGAAAACAAACATTTAGAAAGAGGATCTGGAGGGTAGAACAGCAACGTGGTAATTGGTCTTTGCTCTCTTTCATGACTGTCAGTGCGCTGTAAGCCCCTGTCAGGCATTTTCTATCATTGTTTTAAGATATCGTTGATGAACACACAGACACAACAAATGCACATATATCCATAAGAACTGTCATCATCTGTCACAGAAGAATAACTAATGGGTTTCTGCGCTTTTCTTGGTGATTTAAATCGATTGTCTAATTTGTTTTATTGGTTGTCCTGGAATTTGATGATAATTATATTGGTTTGTAATCACTAGGATGATCCTTTTTCTTCCTCCTTTGTGAAGACAGAATGTCACTGGCTAATTTCTGGTTCTCAGGGACACTACATTACGGAAAACGGTTGACAAATGAGCTCATAATCCAGTTCTCAACTGCCATGAGGTATATTATCACGTGCTGCTAAACCAGACCACATAGGGAGATAGTCCTTTCAACTGTCCTTCCCTTTGTTTCAATAGAACTTGTTCTTAGCTGTCTCATTCCATCTATGAGATAATAAACATCTTATTAGACTTCCTTTATTAGGTATTTTTTCTAGTTTTTTTTTTTTTTTTTTCCTGTAGGATGCATGTGCTGACTGGAGAGAGACAGAGAGAGAGAGAAGGGGAGAGAGAAAGAAAACACCTCCCAGAGGGAAGGCCATGTCAACATCCCATCTCCTCCATTATCCTCTGGGGATTTGTAGGCACATATTCACATGCATCCTGCATGTTCCTCGAAATACCAGATCTGGGACTCAAGCTACAAAATAAATCACTTGGGATCCAGCTACCCCAATCACCATACCATCAGTTGGCTCGTACTTCTGTGGTTATTGTTGTTGTCCATCTGAAATTATTTTCTTCGTATTATAATTTTTTGTTAGGCTAGATTAGTCTGTGTTTGTCACCATTAATAATAATAACAACAATAAGAATGCTAATACATGTCTTTCAATGTGCTAGGCACTGGTTCCAACCCTTTATATAGGTAAATCTGTTAAATTCTCACAGTAACCCTGTACAATAAACATGTAAATATTATTCTTGTACAGATTTTGCACTTGAGTCACAGGGACAGAAATTTTTTTTTTTTTAATTTGTCCTAGATCATATCTTAAAAATGACAAAGTGAGATTATAACAGAAAACCTTAGTCCAAAATCTGTATTCACAGCAGTAGGCTGTTCTATCCAGCCTCATTTTCTTGCTCAAAGTCCAACTTTGTGCCAAAAACTGTTGTTCATGTCAATACTGAATTGAAATTAGACAAAATTTGATTGAATGCAGTTCAGTTTAACAAATATTTATTAAAGCTATTACATTAAAATTATTAAGAAGTCAGCCAGCTTCATCTCATAACATTCTGGGTTTTTGTTTATTATACTTATTTTTTTTTTTCTATAAGGCACATGTGCTTGCCAGAGAGACAGAGACAGAAGTAAAAAATTACCCTCTGCAAGGGATGTTTTTTTTCCATTTCTCCTCCATTCTCCTCTTTGAATCTTGGACATGCATGCAACACACCCGGCATGACTTTCAAGTCTCCAGGTCCAAGACTTGAACAGCAGTTGGCGATGTGGAAGTCCAGAGACATAACCATTATGCCATTTTTTGATCCTTCAACATTCTGTTTTATATACCTAGTTGACGTAGATGATTTATTTTTCTTTTCCACTTTAGCTTCCTACACAGATCTGACTTAAATATTTTGTTTTTATGTGATTTTTTATACAAATAATTTTCTAAAATTTAGTAACATTTTCCATTGTGATCATTTACTTTTAAAATATGGAATATTCAGATAGGCCATCAAATACAAATTAAGTGATAAGAACCTTAATAGTTGGTAATCATATTATTTTTCTTCCATTTACCTCTGATTCTATTTACCAAATTTACCGAAATAATCAGTTCTGGATAGAGATTTGCTTCTGTAAGAGACATTTGACAATATCTAGGGACAATTTTCTTGTGTTTACCTGGAGACTTAGAATACTGGTATCTAGGGATCATCATATGGCCTAATAGTTATGTGGCTGGATTCCCACATAGTCAACCACTATTGGAGCCCCAGAGCTGACAACTTAAAACTCATGCCAGGTGTGTGTGTGTGTGTGTGTGTGTGTGTGTGTGTGCCCAAAATCCTGAGAGAGAAATGGAGGAAAAAAGGATTGAGGTGTGGCTATCCCCCCTGGGGGGTAGTAGTGATTTCTCACTTTCTGTGTCTCTCTCTCTCTCTCTCTCTTTCTCTGGCAAGCACACATGCCTTATAGCAAAAGATTTAAAAAAAAAATACTGGAATCTAGTGAGTAGAAACCAGGGATGATGTTAAACAGTGTCGACGGAAAATATAACCAACTGTAAAATTGATAATTAATGCGGTTTATTTCCAAGCCAACTGTGAGTGACCTAGGCCCGGAGAAGAGGCATACATGCCTTTTCTCAGGGTGATCATGTACATAGGTTCCTTTTATTTGCTTTTGAGATTGACACACAACATTTAATTAAAAGATTTCCCATTGGTCTGGCCCAAAAATGTGGGACATGTAGAAGGGGGGGGGGGCTTGTAGGTTATAGGTGGGTTCCACAAATTCTTAGGTCTGTGATTGGAAGGGAAAATCCCTGTCTTAGTTAAAGAAAGGCTTAATCTACATCTCAAGGAAAAGGGAAGTTCTGTGTCTTGGGAAGGCATAAGCAAAAGAATACACTAATTGGTTGAAATATACATCTCAAAGATACTATGCCAGGGATAGGAGGTAGGAAGAATCCTATTAATAGAAAGTAAGGGTCTGTTAATGTTTGTGGGCATGACTTCCCCAGTCCTCTTTTGAAAAGATTTTGGAAAAATAGGAAAAGTAGTCAGACTTCTGTCCACAACAGTATGGCACCCATAGCAAAAGATAAACCAGCTCAAAAATGTCAATACTGCAGTCTGGCAGTCAGTGTGGTAGTTAAGGCTTCTTAATCTCACATGGCTGCCTCCACAGTTCAAGCCCCATACTGATGTCTTGAAAAACACTTGGAGGGTGGGAAAGAAAACAGAAAAGCATACTGGGTGGGTATGTGGCTGTGTGTGTCCCAAATTCCAAGAGAAGAATGGAGGCAAAAGGATTGTGGTGTGGCCATAGCCCTGGGTAGGGGGTGATTTCTTACTTTCCCTCTTTCCATCTCTCTCCAGTGAACACATAAGAGCACACTAAGGAAAACAAACAAACAAAGAAAAAAACTAAAACTAAACCCCAGAAAAACAAAACAAAAAACAAGTCAATAGTGCTCAGAATGAGAAAACCTGACTACTAGACTGTCCTTGTAAACTATGTCAACATAAAAAGTAAGGGTGCATTTTGCATTCTTTCCTTCAGGCAAATGACAGTGCTTTCATTGGCTTTATTTCTCCTCTACTCTTGAATGCCCATCCCCTTGAAAAACTCTCTCACCATGTTTTTTGGTATTGTAATTAGAACTCAATATGTTAAGACATTTTCCCCTTTAAAGCATAAATATGTTAATGAAAGCAATGACTGAGACATCTGTGGAATTTTCAAACAAAAATTCTCTTACTTCTCAATGTTCTTACTATGCTATTGATGTTGTTTTCTGAAATCCAGATTTCATTCATTTATCAAAATTTGGTATTTTGTAATGTAACCAAACATTTATTTAGTCTCTTAATTTCTAATCCCTTTAGATGTAGTCTTCTATCATTAAGAACAAGTCCTGGCTGCTATGAAATTGAGTTTGCCTTCTTCAAATAGTTTGAGCACAATTGCCTTTTAGTAAAATAAACATGACTCCATTGTTTCTTAATGTCTTCCTTAACAAGTATAAGATTAGACTACATCTCACAAACTCCCATTGGCAGCACTTAAGAAGTGAGTAATATTTCTGTCTGCCTAAATCAAGTAATCCCAAATGTAAGTAATTTACAGGAAGGCATCGGGGACTGTTACAATAGACATATTGCAATATGTCACTGGAAATCAGCATCTCCCCACATGTTTGATCAACAGCCAGATGGAAGCTTTTATCACATTTATTTAATCTGAAATACACATGGTAATTACACTGGACCTTTGATTCGAGGCCTTATTAGTGTCTCAAGAGAAGTCAGGAAATGAGTTTGTCAGTTGCAAACTGATGTAGTCATGACCCTCTGGGTAGAATTTACATCTATCACTGCCTAGACTAGAATACTGCTACAAATCACATTGTACCTCAAGGAAGAGAGTGAAAGTAAAATGGAAGACTAAAGATTTTTCAACATGTGAAATTTGAAATTAGAATAATGTCATTTTATTTTTAAAGTTAATGAAAGGAACATATATACATGCGCCATTAAGTATGTACATGTATATATATATATATATACATACACACACATGAGGATCTGCAAAAAAAGTTCATGGAAAAATATATTATGGAAGAACTATAAATAGACTGCAAAATTTTTCCCAGCAATGTATATTGTACTTTAATTTTATTTTTAAAATAAATTTAAAAACGTTTTTATGAAGTCTCCTTATATATTAGAAAAGATAATATTTTCTGTGCATGTTTTGAAGAGTGTACACACATATATAAGGATATTTTGAATGTTCTTGAAAAAATGGAATAAAAGTACATTTTACTTGGGTACAAAAACATGTTAAAATAAGCTTTTTGAGGACCTCATGTATTATTGATGTTTTTAAAGGAAAAATGCTATTAAAAGAATCACTAGGAGTTGGATGGTGGTGCAGAGGTTAAATACAATGCTCTGTGAAACTGGCATACTGGGAATGTTCTGGATTTACACCTAGAGATCTCTGAGAGTATGAGTATGCTGGGCACATGTGCCTATGATCTGGGGCTGGCTGAGGGTGGTGGATCATAGCACTGAAACCTTGTAGGATATGCTGTTGCTCTCTCTCTCTCTCTCCCTCTCTCTGTGTCACTCTTACTCATGAAGTAAATAAAAAAAAAAACTTAAAATAAAAAACCATTACTAAAAAAAGAAATAATAATCAGTTTCTATTAATGTAGGATGACATAACTAATGAGAAAAGTCAATTAAGTCACATACACACTCTGAAATTATTTCAAACATTTTATTGCTTGAGCAAAACTCTATTAATGGCTATTACTGTTGTCCTAATAAACTTGCATAGAATTTTATTCTATTAAATTAAATTAAGAAGCAATTAAATTAAATTCTATTAAAATTAAAATGCTAATTAAAAACCATAAAGTCATCCTATAAAAAAATTATCTTTTTATTACAATAAGCCAGTATGGTATATAGTACAACTATTTTGTGGTTATCTCCCATATTGCAATCAAGAAACAGTTATAAAGTTTGGTGACCATTTTATTTCCATTTTTTCTTTTTGTAAAACCAGGCCACTTTAATGTTTTTGTACAATTTAATACATAATCTTTTGATGACTGCAGACATGTAAGACCGGCTATATTAAAAAACATTGGTCATGGGACCAGCAGTTAGCGTAATGGCTATGTCACTGGACTCCCATGTAGTCTACTGTGGTTCCCGTCCCAGTCCTGGTGGCTTAAAACTCACGCAGGGCGCGTGTGCGTGTGTGCCCAAGATCCCAAGAGGAGAATGGAGGAGAAGAGATTGTGGTGTGGCCATCCCCCCTGGGGGGTTGATTTCTCACTTTCTGTCTCTATGTCTCTCTCTGTCTGTCTGGCGAGCACACGCGCCCTATAGTGAAAACCTCTCCAAAAAAAAAGAAAAACAAAATTGGTCATGATGGTATTCCAGATTGGTGAATCATCTTAAAAAATTACAAGGAGTTACGTGTATGCAACCGTTATCCAGCCAGTAAGACAGCGTTTATGCATCCATCATTTTCAGGATTGTTGGTAACTTGGGCATATTTCCCCCAAATAACCTCATCTCCTGGTGTCACAAGGCCCAACTTGCTCACATTCACCTCAATGATAGTACCTTTGGTGATAACACCCAAAATTGTTTAGAGTGGGGCTGAAGAATTCTTCTTTACACCAAGTATTGGCAGGCAAAAGGTGGCCTTCAATTCAGGATGTGTTACATGGACCTTCTTGAAATGTAAGCCCATTAGCCTAATGAATCTTTCATATTTAGGTGGTTTTCTAGTAAAGTCATCTCCAACAAAGCAGACTTTTGTAACCATCCTCTTCCATGCCTTCTTCTTTGTCTTTCCTGTTCAAATAACTTTTACTACTTCTGTTTGTCTCTGGGCTCGAACTTTAGGTAGAGGGACTTCCCATTTTCCCACTTCCTCTTTCTGTTTTTGTTTAATCATATTGGAAAGTACTTTAGTTTGAGATTGTCCTTCTTTGTCCAATAGACAGGCAGGTATTGCTCCTTGTGGAACCTTTTCATCATTCTTTGTTTGGTGTTCCTCTTTGCATGCATCTTGATAGTACTTTTCATTTGTATTTTCTTCAGCATGGCACAGATAGGCAAGTATTGCTCCTTGTGGAGTCTTTTCATCATTCTCTGCTGTTCCTCTTTGCATGCATCTCGATAGTACTTTTCATTCGTATTTTCTTCAGGATGGCACTGTTTATGATAGAGCTTAGCCTTCAGACCAATCATCTTTTTTGCCTTCTTCGAACGTTCATGAGCTTCCCAACTTTTCTTCTTTCTCTTTTTCTCATGGTAATCCAAATGGTATCCATAGCGTTTACGATGTAATTCAATATATTTGTTTTGTGGCATAGTGATGGCTGCAGAGTCACCATTCTGTTTTCATTGACATCACTGTTATTTCAAATGACACTTAGGGTTGGTATACTGAAATGCATAAATTTTATTAACAAGATAAAACACATTGAACATGTATTCTGTACTCAACATCATGCTAAAAATGTTTTATGTAAGACTCCATTTCACCTTCACAACAATTTTCTAAGGTAGGTGATCGGTAAAGACATTATTTTACATGACAGTGAAATTAAAGTATATTCTTTAGGGTTACTTTATTCATACCTGTTTAGATCCAGTTTCAGTTCTCCTCAAAATAAGAAATTACTTAATAGATGCGATGATTCATTTATAACAAGAGTCATAGTTTTACAGAAAGACTTTTTTTTTTGTAAAGAACTGTTTTAAGCCTCATTTTGTCTTTACATTTTTTATACTTAAACAACAAAAACCTCACCAGTAATAGCATATTTAAAATCCGTTTCCTATGTCAAGGTAAAATGTCAGTTACGGAGGCCAGCAGGTAGCCCCCCCCCAGGGTGGGTTAGGGAAAAAAAAAAAAAAAAAAAAAAAGTCAAAAGTCAAGTATGACTTTTGGAAACAAAATAAAGAACCAGATATTAAAAGATATTAAAATTTCTGGTTCTAATCAAGCTGTTGCCTTACAATGTGACCTTCACAAAAACAACTTAGTCTTTTTTGGTTTTGTTTTTGTTATCTTGCTAGACAATTCACTCTTTTGGCAAATGACAGAATCTAGGGAAAAATGCAAAAAAAAAAGATGGAAAGGAGGGAAGTAAACACTTCATTTATTACAGAAACAGAAAAAAACTATTATGCTACCATTGGAAGAATGATTAAGAATACCCAAGGTTCTCAGCCACAATTAAAATATGATTTATTTTAGATAATGTATTTAATCACCTCTGTGAAGGACACAGTCTCCTCCTCTAAACTGTATTTGTATTGCTAAAGTAAAGGAAAGATATAAATGTATTTCATTAACATTCTGCTACCATATTAGATATAAAGTAAGATTATGAAAAGGTTTTAGAATTCCACTTTTATAGCCATATTACTTAGTTTATGTGCAAATACAGATATTTTAATGTTGCCATTCCAATTTTTCTTTAGCTTAGTTTAAATGACCTTATGAATGCATTTCAGAGCTTCCAGTTAAGTCTTAATTTGTATGCTTGGTCTGTAAAGTGCTGTGTAATAATTGTTAAAATGAATAATCATATTTTATGTATAACAGGAATTTAGGTGTAGTACTTTTTAACAATGATGTAGGACAAAATTTTACATATACTCATACTTCATATTAACTTGTAAGGGCAGAATTATTTTATAGGCATATGTGCCACTCATTAATATTTAAGTCAATTTTCTCTGAAGAATTTGTTACAGGCTTAGTTAGCTGCATTTTGCATACTTATTTCTTAAATTAAAAAAAAAAATCACAGTCCATTAATTCATGGACTATATCCATTTTCTGTATGCTTATATAGAAAGCACTGTCATAATTTAAGCAGAATATGTTTCTTACAGACTTTCTTTTCCTTTGTTTTGGGAACAGAAGAGTTTATTTGGCACAAATATGCACCCAACTACTTCTGTCATTATAATAAATATCTAGATCCTTGACTATCTGATAATTAAATTACTATTTTAAAAATATTTTAAAAGCTTATCTATTTATTCCTTTCATGAATGAGAAATACATAGAAATAAAGAGACACGGCACTCCAACAAGTTTTGATGCCCCTCAATCCTCAGGTCATACAGATGATGTGTGTGTGTCTGGTATACTCAGGGAGGTCTCCAGACTTCAACAGGGAACTTTCCTATGTGGGATTACCTCTCTGAGTGTTTACTGCTTATGCCAACATTTGGCCTCTGATCGTTACATTCTTAGTGATGGTGAGGATATAGCAGATTCTGACAGGAAGTATTCAATTATGAAAATAGAGCCAGATCTGCAAGGGATAACCACACTGGAATTTTACACTAATATTTTCAACATAATTTATTTTGTAAGAATTCACTAAAGTTAATAAAGTCATTTTCCAAAGTTCTTTTTTAGTTGAGTATCTGCCTCCTTGACATATTCAACAATACATGTTATTCTGAATTGCTTTTACAATGTAGTATTTGAAAGATCCAAATGCATTTTTTATTTTTTTATGGGAGGGGAGAGGTTTTTGCTATAGGGAGCGTGCGCTCGCCAGACCGGGTCCTGGACTCGCACCGTGGTCTACTACGTGGGAGTCCAGCGACATAGCCATTATGCTAACTGCTGGTCCCCCAAGTCCATTTTTAATTATAACTAGTCAGTTAAGTTAAGAGACTAAATTTTTCATATAAGTCAATTATTTAAACACTAAACATAAATTTCTTCATTACTTTTTAGGGCCAAGTAGCTTTTGTATATGTGTGTATGTTCTTGCCATGAATCTATCCACATTTCTGAGCCTTGGCCATTTTGGAAAATAGGTTCTGCATTATGGGGTGAGGTAGAAACTGTGATGTTTGGTCTCCTGCTCATCTCTTCCACTCTCTTTATGGAATGGTCTTAAAAAGGAACGTAATATAGAACACAAAGCTTCTGGAAAGGAACCTCCTCTATAACCTGGGAGCGTTGTTCACCAGAACATTTGTGTTCAGACATCCATAAGCTGAGCATTTACTTTGTTGTTTATCATAGGGTACATGTGCTGGTTGGAGAGAGACCAGAAAGAGAGAGAGATGCATGCATACACACACATCCAGTGTGTTTTTTCAAGCCATGGGGTGAGAGACACCAACTTCCCAGTCTGTCATGTGGGATCCAGTACCTTAACTTCCATGCCACCTGTTGCCCAAACATTTACTTTAAATACACATTGATCATTGTATATCTTTTTGGTAAGAATATCCACTTATGAAAAATCTTTCATATCATTCTAATTCAACATGGTTCAGATTGTGTGTCCACTTTGGAGCTTGGACCCTAAGGTATAATGGTGAAAGCATTCATTAAAAATATATTTTTAAATTCTACTACATTTAGTATAAAATAGTACTTGTATTGGAAAGCTGATTCATGGATAAAATGAACTGATTCTTCTTTAGCAAATTTAATTAAGTAATAAGAATAAAGTTTTGAAAGAATAGTAACCATTATTATTTTCTTTTATAGGACAGATATTATAATAAGACTTTTTGCATGTACTATCTCACCCCACCTGATCCTCACATATGAGCATTGTACTTTTATTATCTTGTTTTATATATGTGGAAACTGAGGTAGAGAGAGGTTATGTTACATACTGGTAACACAATAAGAGAATAGAAAACCAGTAAGGACAATATGGGAAAGATTTATTTTTTTGTTTCAACTTAATTTAGTACATGAAAAAATAATCAGGTATGATTGTTTTAGGTTTAGCTCTTATTATTTAAGTTACATCCAAGTCTTCTCCACAGATAATGTATATTCACTCTTTAGTCATGTATAGAAAGAACGAGTATGTTATATTCTTATGAACACTTTCATTATTGTAACTGAAGAACTGGTTCAATAACCATTGATAATGGCTTTTCAAACTTACAAACAGTGAGTTCTAGAGTATCACAACATAGTAGGAAAATTGATGTAGGATAGTAGGATAATTGATATAGTTGATGACAATCCAGTGTATATTTCAAAATAGCTGGAAGAGAGGATTTTGAATGTTTATAATACAAAGTAATGGTAAATGTTTAAGATGATGAAAATTTATTGCCATTATTTGATCATTACACAACATATACATGTATCGAAAAACTACATTGTGTGTATGTGTGTGTATATATAATCAATATCTGTAACTTAAAAATGATAATAACAATAGAGAAATTGACTGAAAATTTACATACACATAGTCAATGTGACATAGTTGTCACCAATTAAATAACTAATTCCAAAAATATAATACAATTTGTTTGCCTGAATTAACTAGTAATATGGTATGGTATAAATTTTGGGCTGACTGATTTTAAAGAAAAATTATTTTAGAAGAAATGACATTGAGTTTCTAGTGAATTGCCCTGTCCCTCCCCTTAAATATGTTTTTAAAAAGCCATCTTTTCCCACTATTTGAACTTTTTTTTTTTTTTGAGAGGTTTTTGCTATAGGGCACGTGCGTTCACCAGAAAGACAGAGAAAAACAGAGAGATAGAAAGTGAGAAATAACCCCCCAGGGGGATGATGACGCCGTAATCCCTTCTCCTCCATTCTCCTCTCAGTATCTTTTGCATGCACGCACATGCGCCTGGTGTGAGTTTAAACCACTGGATCCGGGACTCGAACCTCTATCGCCGACATGAGAGTCCAGGGACATAGCCATTATGCTAACTGCTGGTCCCCTGAACATTTTAAATTGTTATTTTTCCATCCCAATTATTTCTACTTATGAACAGACACCACAAACATTTGATACTAAAGTTGTTAGAAAAATGTAGAGCATTATAAATATACTCTGTGTAAAATATATTTTTATTCTATTTTCAAAATACTTGAAAAAATTTTCCTAGTATTGTTGTTTCTTCTGAAGGTGTTTGTATGCAATTAATTATAATCAGATCATGTCTTTTTTTTCATTTTGTTTAAGAGGAAGTGTGCTTGGGACCAGCAGTTAGCGTAATGGCTATGTCACTGGACTCCCACGTAGTCGACCG
>NW_006160173.1:2594403-2621462 GCF_000334495.1 Tupaia belangeri chinensis
CAGAGGCCAAAAACCTCAAAAAAAAAAAAAAAAAAAAGAGGAAGTGTGCTTAATCCTAAATTTTACTTTACAGAGAAATCATTTCATAAAACTTTTAAAACCTCCATTCTGCTTATTTAACTTTATTTATTCATTTATTTATTTATTTAAATTTGGCCAGTGTGGAGAGAAGAGAGAGAGAGAGAGAAAGAAAGAAAGCCGCCAGGTCTGGGAATTGAACCATGTCTGCTATGTGGGAGTCCAGTGCCTTTAACCGCTATGTCACCTGCCAGGACCCAGCCTCCATTCTGCTTAAAAATACTTTATTGATGTTTTTAGATTTTTTTTTTTTTGGAGAGGTTTTTGCTATAGGGTGTGTGGGCTTGCCAGACAGACAGAGAGAAACAGAGAGATATATAGAAAGTGAGAAATCAGCCCCCCAGAGGAGATGGCCATGCCACAATCCCTTCTCCTCCATTCTCCTCTCGGGATCTTGGGCACGCATGTACACACGCCCGGAGTGAGTTTAAGCCACCAGGTCCAGGACTCCAACCACGTGGTTGACTACATGGGAGTTCAGCGACATAGCTATTACACTAACTGCTGGCCCTGGTCTTTTTAAATTTTTGATACTATAATCCAAATATAAGCATATGGCAATTTCACAGCTAGTCATTTGTCTTTCTTCTCTATGGTTGTTTCAACTTACTCATTTTATGTGTGTAGAATGAGACTAATGACATGCAAAGAGTTAGGTATTGCTGACATTGAGGGCAGAATAGTTTCCAGTTAGAAAAACATTAAGCAACAGAGTTAAAAACAGGAATTTCTGCAGATAACAGAAAATTAAAAGAAATTAGACACTGTACAATACATTTTTTCCTGATAAAACTAACACAAATTTACAAAATGCATGTTTATGTAAAATTTCTAAACATTTGAAGTCTATAATTTTATTAACATAATATTTACTTAGCTTTACATTAGTTTTTAAAGTTTATTTACTTTGGGCTTGCTCTGTGGCCTAATGGTTAAGAGAGTCAGATTGCGCATGGTCAACTTTGGTTTAAATCCCAGTCCAGCAAGGTTGAAAACACACTGGACATTTGTATGTACATCCCCGAATCCTAACAGGATGGAGACATGGAGGAGAAGGAATTGTGTTGTGAGTGCTCCAGTTAGGGTGCTTTCTTCTCCTACCCCGACACTCTGGTGAGCGCTCATGCCCGCTGGAAATTGTTTAAAAAGTGTATTTGTTTTATTTCTTCTGAGAGAGAGAGACAGAGGGCAGTGATAAATAACCACAACAAGGTCCTCAGACCATGTTCCACTCCCTAGTCTCCTCCATTCCAGATCACAGGTATGTTCATGAACATCAGGTGTACTCGGGGCGTAGGGGTTCCAACCTACCCTCTAAGCCAGGGTGTTTCTCATGTGGGTTCAGTTGGGTCAATATTGTCCACCGCCTGCCTTCACATAATATTTATTGAGCACCAATCAGATATGACTTATATGCATAGATTATATCTTAGTACACACAGGTAACTAAACACCACAAATTACATCATTTATAAACAATAGGCATCTACTCTTCATGATTCGGAAGGCTAAAATGTCCAAGATGAACTTGGCAGATTCAATGGCTGGTGAGAGTCCACTTTCTAGTTCACAGTGAATGCCTTCCTGCTACATCCTCAGTGGTGGAATGGACAAGATAGCTCTCTTGGCCCTCTGTTACTGGGGCGCTAAGAGGATTCCTAAGGGTGTGAGCTCAGATCTCATCACTTCCCAAAGATTGCATCTCCTAATATCATCATGCAGGTCATTTGGATTTTAACATGAATGTCAGAGGAATACAAACATTCAGATCATAGCAGATTCTGTTTAAGTTGGTTTTAGCAATATTTTTTTGAGGAAAAGAGAGTAGGTATAGAACTTCATTTATAGGTAAACAAATTGTAACTCCGAGACAATCAAACTAAAATTGAAACTTGGATCTTATGATTTTAAGTGAGATAGTATTTTTTTTTGAGAAGTTTTTGCTATAGGACGCGTGTGATTTCCAGAAAGAGATAGACAGAGAGACAGAAAATGAGAAGTCACCCCCTGGGAGGATGGCCACATCACAATCCCTTGTCCTCCATTCTCCTCTCAAGATCTTGGGCACACATGCACATGCGTCCGGCATGAGTTTCAGCCACCAGGTCTAGGATTCAAACCATGGTCGACTACGTGGAAGTCCAGCGACATAGCCATTATGCCAATTGCTGGTCCCAGAGTGAGATACTATTAATACTTCAGAACTCTGATATTAAAAGAAGACGACTATTTCATATAAGACAATGGAATTCCATGTCATGTGTCTTATGGATATTTAGGTGATTTTTTTTTTCTCAGAGCAAATCGACCCTTGATTATCTAAAAAACTTACTTTATTTTCCCTTTGATTACCTAAATAATGAGGTAAGTAGGAACCATTCCTTTCTTTCACTCTCCTCCTGTTATCACACAGGTAATACTGTGGCAAGTTCTCTCCATTTCTGGATCTCAGTAATAAAGCAGGTGACACATTTTGTGAAGGGCCCTTAGTCCTAATAGCTGTGCTATTCTGCTGGTTGAGAGCCCTCTCTGGAGTTGTTCACATTCTTCAGATCTGAAAAATTTCCTCACTTGTAGTAGTGAAAGCTTTACTAGCCTGAGTTCACCAGAGAGAAAGATTAGGGAAACAAAGACAATTGTGCTAGAACCTACTTTTCCCAAGAAGAAATGCATCGTTTCAGCAGAAATTTTCCATTTAAATTTTATTTTCAAGGACAAGTAGACTATTCTATACAAGAATATATTTTGTGTGTGCCCAGTACATTGTTGGCTATTTATAAATATAAATTAATAAAACCAATTGTTTTATAATTAGAACAGCTATAAGTCCAGGAAAAAGAGCAGTTCTTGAGAGGCACTAGTTCTCATAAGAGGGTAGCCTGGTGCTTGCCATTAGTGGACGATATTCTGACTCTTCACTTGTGTACTTCAGGCACTCACACTTCACTTGCTAAAACATCTTATAAAATGGTTACACCCCTAAACTGAACAACCTGGAAACACTATAACCAAAACAAAACAAACCAGTAAAACAGTGATTTTTATAGACAAAAATCTTTGTGAATAAGAACACGTGAGAGCATTTGTATGTGATAGTGTGATGTGAAGACAAATTTATGTCACAACACTACATTTTGAGAGGAAAAGGTAAGTGTTATGTTTGCTGGGATTTTTTTTAATCCACTATTGGAAATCTGTTGGATGATGTCGTTGTAATTTGGTACTTACAGCTTTAGCGTATCTATGTACACAGATTATAGTAAAAATTCTGTGTAAATCACTGTGCACACAAAAATGAGCTCTATATTTTCATATTCCATGTCCTTTAGAGATTATTCTTGAACATTTTTGTCAGAAACAGTAACTATGCTCAGAATTTGAAGATAGCAAACGACCTTTGGATGAATGTAGTAATGTATTTCTCTCCATGGACTTTGTTAATGTCTTATGTTGCCAAAGGACAGTTTAATATTTTTTTTACTAATTATATATAACTATTTCTAATGTTTTATCATAGTGACACTGTTACTGAAACGTTAGTCTCTTTAAAGAGGAAAAAGGAGGCTTTTACATACATTTTTTAAAAAGGTATAAAAAAATTAATGCTAGAAGCAAATTATCCAAAGCAATAACTAAGTCCAAATCTGAATGAGTCACTTTTACATAGTACTAATTTTTAAAATATTTAATAGTAACCATATTTTTATTATTTAGTATCACAAAGGGCATTGTTGCTCAGCACAGGAAATTGTGGTACATAAAAATCCAATCTCTTTCTGGAATTCAGCATCAGAATTTAATATCATCCATTCACTCACTTGGTTTTCTTGTTCTAAGAACTGTGTACAAGTGCTGTTGCAGCTGTATCACAAGTGTAAGACATAATCTTCATCGTCAAGAAAACGTCTGTCTTTGGGGGAAGATAAAACTTACACAAGTGAATTAATCCAGAGGAAAGCATTCCTGAATTAGATAATTCAGGGGTAATTGACAAGGAGAGACTGATCACGGTTGGTTGGAATTTGCATACACAGAGGGAAAAAATGTCTTACAAGATGAAAAAGCAGCACTGAAAGGCGGTCATTTAGCATGTATGGGCATTGGATTCCTCATCATGATAGAAGACAAGAGAATACAATTAACTAAAAAAGATAAAGTGGTACAAATGACCTCTACCTGATCTTGTTCTCAAAATAGTCATCTGAGTCAACCTAAAAACTGACTTTTATAGTTATTTAAAAAATGTTCCCAAGATTATTTCAAAACTAGTTTAGGAAAATTGTCCTGTAGCTTATCATTGTTTATATTAATAATAACTACAGTTTTCTGAGTCAACCCTTTACATGCATTGTATAAAATAGCCATTTATAACATAGAACCTGGCACAAAATAAATACACAACGAATTATTCTCCCATTTGATTCTCACCCCTCAGACTCCCACCACGACTATTTTTCATTCAATTCATGTTATGCAACTCTTGCTCCATTAACATTTTCCCCCATCTTTCAAATGGATGCTTACAATGGTCTACAAATACCACATAGGTAAAATAGAAGTCCTAAATGAGTCTTTTAAAAAATTAAAATATGAATATATATACATATGTATATATGTGTGTATGTATGTAAATATATCTATAGATAATTATCTGTCCCATCTTCCCCCTCCATATACCTAACGTTTAGATAGGATATTCTTTTAAGTTCTTTATTGGCATTAATACATTTCACCTGTGATGATCCTGGAACATAAGTATTTGCATTCTAAAAATAAAAAAGAAACTTGACCAAAGTCATTACAAATAGCATTAAGTAGTTTAAGGTGTGCTATTAACAATTTGTAAATCTAGATTTTTGGGAACAATGTCTTCGACTTGAGAATTTTTCAGTGACAATTTTTTCTCTTAGTCACAATTTTTTCATTGAGAACATTTTTATTGTAATATATCATACAAATCACTCTGTATGATAATGGTCTTGGAATCTCAATTTAAATTTTTCCTTTTGGTTATTTTCTAGACTTTTGCCATCGGGCTTGTGTACTTACTGCCAGAGAGAGGCAGAGAGAGAGGAAAAACAAGAAAACACCCTGCCCCCCTGGGGAATGTCCATGCCACAATCCCTTCTTCTCTATTCTCCTCTCAGGATTTTGAGCATGCACACACATGCACCAGGTGTGTTTTGTGGTGTGTCACGTCTGGGAGTCAAATAGTGGCCATGTGTGATTCAGCACTTTATCCAATGCCACCTACTGGCCTCCAATTTTAAATACAAGGATATTAATTTTAATTTTAATTCTTGCCATTTATTTCAAACTGGAAGACATACACAATAAATTAATGAAAACAATTGTTATAAAATAATTCTAACACTTGAATAAAAACTTCATTAGTATTTATATTTTCTGCATGTTGTGATCTTAGAAGGGCACAATTTTTTTTAACATAGTTTTAATTTCCAGAGGATGCACCCCCAATAGGACTGTTATCACCCCATCTTCTTTTTTCTCCATTTCTCCATTCTATCTGGATTTGGGGAATACATACACACACTCCAGTTTGTTTTTCAAGCTCTTTGGAGGAGTTCTGAACCATGGTTGGTCACGTGGGATTCAGTTCCCTTAAATACTAGGTAATGAGGCACCCCATGGTCTTTTGTTTTATTTTAGAATTTTTACTTCATATTTTAAGAACAAAAAACATAATAAACTAGACATTTAACAGAAATCCCCTCAATGTCAGAATTAGAATTACAAATCTTAAGAATTTCTCCACATTGACTTTAAATAAAACTATATGTTAATGTTATTTTCCACTCTTACGTCAGATGACATTAACCATAAATATTATTATTTAATACAATTTATCTCCTTACTGTCTCCTATTAAAAGTCAAGTAATTCTAACAGTAAAATGTTGAGCTCAGAAATATTTAATTTTACAAGAGCTTTGTATTTTGTGCACTATCTGGTAAAATAAATTGTAATATATTGTCAAGACTACTGGAATTAACTCGTCTAGTGCTAACAAGCTAACTCCAGCAAATCAGGAGATAATACTTGAGAATGAATAATGATCTTTAAAGATACAAGGTGTATTTATCTGAATAATAATGTAGACTCAGCTAGTTGTAAAGAAATTTCAGAAGGCCGTACTTCATCTTTTTATTGCTATGACAGTAGGAGCCAGATAAGAGAAAGGATATATAAGAGAATCCCACTGGGATTTAGCCATCTAAATTATGTATTATCCCTGCATTGTGCAGATAATACTTATCTGAGCCTCAATCTCAATCACTTATTTAAGTTTCTAAGAATAGAAGTTAAGGAGAGACTTTTTATTCTAACAATTATGAGGATAAAATAAAAAGCACAGCCAACAATACTACCTTTTAGAAAAATACACTCACCAGTAGACATGTAAAGGAGCATTTTTTTGTGTCCATATTATCTTTAAAATTTTAAAAATCCTAAGCCTATGTGTTCATTTACTTTGTTAATGAGATGAAGACTGGGACCAGCAGTTAGTGTAATGGCTATGTCCCTAGACTCCCACGTAGTCGACCGCGGTTCGCGTCCCGGAGCCAGTGGCTTAAACTCACGCTGGACGCATGTGCATGCATACCCAAGATCCCGAGAGGAGAAAGGAGGAGAAGGGATTGCAGCATGGGCACCCACCAGGGGGGTGATTTCTCGCTTTCTGTCTCTCTCTCTCTCTCTGTCTTCCTGGAGAATGTACGTGCCCTACAGGGAAAACTTCTCCAAAACATAAAAAAGAAAAAGAATGAGATGAAGACTAAAAGTTGAAGATTTTCCTTCATAGTTTATAATAATGAAGAGGGCCAATAAATTTAAATGTTATGGATTCTTTTCTCCAAAATAGCTTATGAATATATTTATAAAATATTTACAATCAAGTGGAAATAGAGATGCAATGATGAATGTGATACATTTAAATTGACCTAAAAAAATTTTAGCAGATTAAATTGCCTTAAAATTAGAAAAAAAAGAAAGAAATGACCTAAAAATTATGAGATCCTACTGCGAGAATGACGACTATAAAAAATTGTATTGGGAACCAAGTTACCGTAATGGCTATGTCCCTAGACTCCCATGTAGTCTACTGTGGTTCGCGTCCCAGACCCGGTGGCTTAAAACTCACGCCAAGCATGTGTGAGTGCGTGCCCAAGATCTGGAGAGAATGGTGGAGAAGGGATTGCGGTGTGGCCATCCCCCCTGGGGGGTGATTTCTCTCTTTCTGTCTCTCTGTCTCTCTCTGTCTGTCTGGCGAGCGCACGCGCCCTATACCAAAAAAAACCTCTCCAAAAAAAAAAAAAAGAAAAGAAAAAAAATTGTATTCAATAAAGTAATGAAATTGCTCACTGAGAGTGATCTACACACCCAGGGTCTTTCTCCACTCCCTCCATGAGGTATGGCTGTCATATATAAATCACTTTTTAGTTACCATGGTAGTTTCTGTAGCTGGGTTGACTTACAACATTAGGAATGAGCGTCGGAACAAGAGAACTTGTTCAAAATATCTGACCGATAAAATTGAAAGGAAGAAAAAAATGCAAGAATATGTAAATGAAGTTCTAAAAATTCACTCTCCAAGCAATGCAAAATGCTTGTAACACAATAAGAGAAATATTGTATTTTAACCAAGGAAAAACATTTTCCAAAGTGTCAAAGTAAGTATGTTATATTTAAAAAATTATAAAACTGTCACTTTGAAAATAATGTAAAAGTGTTTAAAACATCTATTTTGCACATACACAGTAGGGTAAACTCAAAATCAGTATCAAAGCTTGTTTGGGAAGAAGAAAGGAATAAAATCTATGATTGAAAATCAAATTCAGCAGATCATAATCTTGGAAAATATAACTGGAATAAAATGTGAATTTGTAAAATACAGAAGTTTAAAGGGGGAATGATATATGTCCGATACAAGATGTACTGCTCCCACCAGTGCATTACAGGGTTTTACAAAGAAGAAACTAGAATGATTATCATTAATCAAGAAAAGAGTTGAGGGACCAGCAGTTAACGTGATGGCTATGTCGCTGGACTGCCATGTAGTCGACCGCGGTTCGTGTCCCGGACCCAGTGGCTTAAAACTCACGCCGGGTGCATGTGCATGTGTGCCCAAGATCCCGAGAGGAGAATGGAGGAGAAGGGATTGCAGCGTGGCCATCCCCCATGGGGGGTGATTTCTCGCTTTCTGTCTCTATGTCTCTCTCTGTCTGTCTGGAGAGCACATGTGCCCTATAGCAAAAACCTCTCCAAAAAAAAAATAAAGAAAGAAAGAAAGAAAGAAGAAAGAAAGGAGTTGAAAACAACTATGTAAACTAAACCAGAAGAAATAATTTGTCTTCTGCTTAAAAATTAAGACACGAAGCAAAAGTCTAAGTAGAGAAAAAATGTGCAATAAATCTAGGTGCAATATCAAAATATAATGCTGAACAAATCACAAAGTATTCTGATACTAATCCGGGGGGGTGGGTGGGGGAAGCTGCATCACTCTAAAAAGAAAACAGACAAAAACTCAAATGAGTTTAGATTTGTTCTGGTAGGGTGGTAGGCGCAGGGGCAAAATCAATAGTCAAAACACTGACACAACAAGTTCCGAATTATTCAGCCTAGCAGTTAAAACCCAGGGACTTGTTGAACATTCAGCAAACAGTTGAATGTTTATCCACAAAAAAATTATACGTAGATATTCAAGGCTGCTGGAAGAAATTGTCTTTAAGAGACAAGATGTGTGCTCCATATCATCACAGCCTGAGTATCTCAACTATATTTTTTTAAAAAAAATAAGAAGTGGTAAAAAGAACTTTCAATAAGAAGACAAGTAAACAGGCCACTCATGGTTGAAAAGAAGATTATGAATTTTCCATTCAGATTTTGTATGTAATTCTGGGATCATCAAAATTAAAATAATGCTGATTATTATTATTTTTCAGAAAATGCTCACTTGGGACCAGCAGATGGCTTAATGGATATATCGCTGGACTCCCACATACCTGACAACAGTTTGAGTCCTAGATCTTACAGCCTGAAACTCACACTAGTTCCCTGGGTGTGAGTCCCAAATCCTGAAAGGAGAAAGAATGAGAAGGGATTGTGGCATGGTTATCCCACTGGTGGATATCTCTTGCTTTCTGACTCTCTGTCTCTGTCTCTCCAAGTGCACATGCCCTATAGCAAAAAAATTCTCTTAAAAAAGAAAGAGAAAAAGAAAATGCTAGCTAATAGTGTAGAAAAAAATATCATATTAGCTAGCATTTTCTTTTTCTTTTTCTTTTTTAAGAGAATTTTATATATTCTCTTAAAAAATATACCAGGCAATATACCATTTGAACTTGTAGAAAAACTAAATAAGGTTGAAGGTCAATATATAAAAATACCACAATAAATCTAAACTTGACAAATATTAGCCATATACTTTAGAAGATAAATATGAAAAAAATAGAAATAAAGAAAAGAAAAGGAAACTGCATAAAATTAGATATAAAGTGATAATATTTTAAAACAATAATTGAATGTTATATTAAAAATTTTAAGAATAAGAAATATCATTAATAAAAATATGTGGTCCATGTAAAAAAACTTTAATACATATTAAAATACACTAAATATTTGAATAACAGAAGATTCATATTATGATCCTAGACAATGGCAACATATAAAACAAAATCTATCTATAAATTAGTACAATCCAGATAGATAAACTATTATGGTTTTGATCCTTGGGAATTTTTTTGAGCTTCGTTATAGACTTCAGCAAGACACAAAAAGTTTTCTTAAACAACAATACTTGTTTTAGAATGAGCTTATCTATCCCTCGTATAGACTGGAATATATAGAAACACATAAAATATATAGACATTTTATTGTACATTGTCAAAACTATTTATGAAAAAAAATTGTGTGTGTAGAAACTACCTGTCAAAATAATTAAATTTATATTGTCGGACCAGTCAGTGGCTAGGTGGTTATTAAGGTGTCTGGAGCCCACATGGCCAGCTGCAGGTTCAAGACTTGGCAGCTTGAAAAACTTTCTTAATATTGTTACTGAACTCAAATCAGTTTCGCTCGCCCAAGTGCTATGGAACCAAACCATAGGCACATGGTGTGATGAAGGAAAGTACAGCTTTATTGCAAAGCACAAAGCAAGGAGAGCGGGCAGCTCATGCTGAAAAGACCTGCTCTCCTTGAGATGTTCCCCACCTGCGCTTTTAAGTGCAAAATTAGGGGCAGAGGTCCTATGCTCATGATCAGTTCAGTGATTGGTTCAAGAGGGCGTGATCATCTTGTGGGCATTTTTGATTGGCGAGGTCTTAGATAATCAAATTTCTCTTCAGATGTCTAGAGTAATTCAGCCTAGAGTCTTTGAGCTCACAACCAACAGTTTCTAGCCATAAAACATCTTACATCCTGCAATGAAAACATTATCTTTCCTTTAAGTGAGAGTTTTAGAGATCAAATGGTCCTCATTCATGGTCCATGTTGGTCATTATCATAATCAAAAGTCTGAAGATTTCTTACTCTGAGCCATTACAATGTAAATGGACTTTATATTTTAGGAACCCTAGAAAATACATTAGGGGGGTCCTTGCTCCGTTTCAGTATGTGTGCATGCATGCCCCAAATACGGAGAGGAGACTGGAGGAGAAGGGATTGCTGTGTAGCCATCCAATCTGAGAGGTCCTCCATAACTTTCTCTCTTTCTTTCTGTCTCTCTCCAGTGAGTGCATGTACCACATAGCAAAACAAAATAAAATAAAATACAGTTATATTTTATACTTTAGCCTCAACTCATAAGCCAAAATATATTTTAGATAGATTAAAATGTAATAAATAGCGTTTGGCTAGCAGATGGCATGGTGGTTAAAGTGGTGGACTCTCTGACTGTGGTTGAAGACTGGGACCCAGCAACTTGAAAATCATGCCAGGGGCATATGTATGTAAGAGGAAATAGAGAAGAGGGGATTTCAGTGTGGCCATTCCCCTGGGAGGTGAGTTCTCACTGTCTCTTTGTCTTGCTCCAATAAGTACATGTACCCCAAGGCAAAAACCTAAAAAAAAAATATAATAGTATTAAGTTATAATATAAATTTATATGCATATGATCTTATGCTCAGAGTGTTTCACATCGTGACCCATGAGTCAAGTGTCATAATGCAAAAGTTTGATAGATTTAATTACATAAAATTGTATAATAATTTACCCATGACTTAAAAAACTGTTAATGATGGATAAAGAGAAATTGTTACAAATGTTCATCTTTGTCACCAGCAGTTAGCGTAATGGCTATGACGCTGGACTCCCATGTGTTCGACCGTGGTTCACGTCCTGGACCCAGTGGCTTAAAACTCACACCGGGCGCGTGTGCGTGCATGCCCAAGACCCCGAGAGGAGGATGGAGGAGAAGGGATTGTGGCATAGCCATCCCCCTAGGGGGTGATTTCTCGTTTTCTGTCTTGCTGTCTCTGTCTGTCTGGCAATTGCACATGCCCTATAACAGAAACCTCTCCAAAAAAAAAAAAAAAAAAAAAGTTAATCTTTTTTGTCAAGAGAGCTGTTAAAGCAGAAAATTTGAAGAGAAATGAACAAATTGGATAGACAAACATTTCAAAATTAATGAGTTAATATGATCAAAAATATTGAGACATCATAATGTTAACCTATAATTTAGCAAATGTAATATATTTAAAATAGGATGTCAATTTTTCACATTAGATTAGAAAAAATCATCTTCCTGTTAGAGTATCTAATTTCAGTACTATTTAGGGAAAAAGGTCCATCAGGTACAGAATGATGGAAGGAAAATTGAGCAATCTTTCTTGAGTGTAATTTGGCAATATTTATCATTAGTATTTAGAAAAATTTGTATGCTTTGATCCTAAAATACTATTTCTCAGATTTTACACTCAGGAGATGAAAGACATACTTGTATGAGTAAGAACAATTTCAAAGTTCCCCCAAAGAGTGCTCAATTCTGAGAAATATTCAGCAAATAAAATGATTAGTGGCTGTTTGTATTATATTTGGGGGCTTGAACAAGAGTTGATATTTTAAACCTAGCACAAGATAGCTGGGCAATTGTTGAGTAAAGCAAGTCAGGCTATGAAAGAGAGACATTGTATGTCTCCATTTAACATATACCGACTGTCCACACTCTATGGTAAGGACTGAAAGAACGGAGAACATAACAATATTACAAATTGTAATGGACACTAGAGACAAAGTGAAAAGAGGTTGTGGGAGGGGAAGAGCATAGGAAAGGAAATGTGTGGGGAAATGGAGAGGTAAGACACTTGTGGGACACAGATAGGATCTATTTTCTGTCGATGAGGATGTGTATAATAGTCTAAACTAGGCTGGACTGAGGCATATATCATGCTGTGTAAAGTCTCTTCACAATCTAAATGATGTATAGAGATTTAATGTATGAATTTAACAAAAAAAGAAACTGTCACCTACCCCCCCAAAAAAGAAAAAAGAAATAGCGAATTTAGAGACATAACAGTTTTTTTTTTTTTTGCATGCTTTTTTCTGAGAATTATGGGCAATGTTAGAAATTTAGGGAAATATAACACATTCTATAAAACTAAATTTAAATTTACTGCTGTAGGTGCCATCAGGTGTCATGGTAGTTAAGGTGCTGAACACTCCTACAAGGACAATCATGGTTTGAATCCTGGACCTGGTGGCCTGCTTTCTCACTTTCTTTCTCTCTCTCTCTCTCTTCTTTTGATGTATATGTGTGTGTGTGTGTGTGTGTGTCTTTCTCTGGTCAAATTAAAGTAAATGAGGGGATAAATAAAATTAAATAAATAATTCTTTAATAAATTGCTGCTGTAACATATGAACTTTATAATGGTTAATGTTTTAAAAATAAAGACTTTTTTTTTCCCTTAAGCACTTTAAAGCACTTTCTCTTAGTGGACAATTTTCATCTAGGTAAAGAATCAGTAACCAATATTTTTTTCTGACTCTGTTATCTTCATCTTGTTTCTTCCAAGATGATCACCTGGAAGGGTTGAAAATGGATTTTTTGTTTGAGACAAACATTTCAAAATTAATGAGTTAATATGACCAAAAATATTGAGACATCATAATGTTAACCTGTAATTTAGCAAATGTAATATATTTAAAATAGGATGTCAATTTTTCACATTAGATTAGAAAAAATCATCTTCCTGTTAGAGTATCTAATTTCAGTACTATTTAGGGAAAAAGGTCCATCAGGTACAGAATGATGGAAGGAAAATTGAGCAATCTTTCTTGAGTGTAATTTGGCAATATTTATCATTAGTATTTAGAAAAATTTGTATGCTTTGATCCTAAAATACTATTTCTCAGATTTTACACTCAGGAGATGAAAGACATACTTGTATGAGTAAGAACAATTTCAAAGTTCCCCCAAAGAGTGCTCAATTCTGAGAAATATTCAGCAAATAAAATGATTAGTGGCTCTTTGTATTATATTTGGGGGCTTGAACAAGAGTTGATATTTTAAACCTAGCACAAGATAGCTGGGCAATTGTTGAGTAAAGCAAGTCAGGCTATGAAAGAGAGACATTGTATGTCTCCATTTAACATATACCGACTGTCCACACTCTATGGTAAGGACTGAAAGAACGGAGAACATAACAATATTACAAATTGTAATGGACACTAGAGACAAAGTGGAAAGAGGTTGTGGGAGGGGAAGAGCATAGGAAAGGAAATGTGTGGGGAAATGGAGAGGTAAGACACTTGTGGGACACAGATAGGATCTATTTTCTGTCGATGAGGATGTGTATAATAGTCTAAACTAGGCTGGACTGAGGCATATATCATGCTGTGTAAAGTCTCTTCACAATCTAAATGATGTATAGAGATTTAATGTATGAATTTAACAAAAAAAAGAAACTGTCACCTACCCCCCCAAAAAAGAAAAAAGAAATAGCGAATTTAGAGACATAACAGTTTTTTTTTTTTTTGCATGCTTTTTTCTGAGAATTATGGGCAATGTTAGAAATTTAGGGAAATATAACACATTCTATAAAACTAAATTTAAATTTACTGCTGTAGGTGCCATCAGGTGTCATGGTAGTTAAGGTGCTGAACACTCCTACAAGGACAATCATGGTTTGAATCCTGGACCTGGTGGCCTGCTTTCTCACTTTCTTTCTCTCTCTCTCTCTCTCTCTCTCTCTCTGTGTGTGTGTGTGTGTGTGTGTCTTTCTCTGGTAAAATTAAAGTAAATGAGGGGATAAATAAAATTAAATAAATAATTCTTTAATAAATTGCTGCTGTAACATATGAACTTTATAATGGTTAATGTTTTAAAAATAAAGACTTTTTTTTTCCCTTAAGCACTTTAAAGCACTTTCTCTTAGTGGACAATTTTCATCTAGGTAAAGAATCAGTAACCAATATTTTTTTCTGACTCTGTTATCTTCATCTTGTTTCTTCCAAGATGATCACCTGGAAGGGTTGAAAATGGATTTTTTGTTTGTTTTTATATTTTTTGTTTATTTTTATCTGTGCCTTTACTCAATTATATAGAACAAAAATCACATGGTTACACCCATCTGAAAGGGAAACTGGAAAATGCTTAGCTTTGTGCACTGAAAGCAAAAGACAAAAAATATTATCAGTTTGAAATCTCTGCTCCAGTATATCTTTTTGATAACCAAATTATTTTCCACTTCTTTTACATCATAAAATTTGCTACCACACGATGTCTAAAGACAGAACCTAAAATCTCAAGCTAATGCAGCCAAGTCAAATCCATTCTTCTCAGATATGCATAGCCCTTTCCATCACATCTATATTCATTACTCCATAGACAAAGAACAAAAAGGTCAGTTATTAAAACTCTTCTCCATCCCATGCACAAGACACAATGATAGATTATTGATGGGAGAAAAACTGCTTAGTAATGGTAGACATGACCATCTGGAATTCATAACAATTCTGAAAATATGCCAAACTGTCATTAAAGGTCCGTCTACCTTGGTCCATAGTTTCTTGAATAATCTGGATTCTATTCCATTCTTTTTGCTTTCCCCATTCCTTTCCTCGGGGGTTTCAACCTTGTCAGACATAGTCTATAACCACATCTGAAGCATGTGCTGGGGACCATGCCCTTTATCAAGGCTACACAGATTCAGTTCTCTACTTCCTTTCACCAAGTTTAGGGATGAAATTTTTGTTGGAACTTTCAGTCAGACTTTTCTCTGTTGAGACATATGATCTTTTGACAAAACAGTTCCAAAGAAAATGCAGTGGACCCCTACTATAATCATCAGGTTTGTGTTTGTATAACCACACTCCAAGTTTTTGAAGAGACCATTGCCAAGCCTAATTTATTTCTTTAATTTCTCCTTCCTCTAAATATCTTATTTATTTATTTAATTTGTTGTAGGTTATTGTCATAGGTATGTGTGCACTTGCCAGAGACAGAAACAGAGAGACAGAAAGTGAGAAATCATCCCCCAGCAGGATGGCCACGCTACAATTCCTTCTCCTCTATTCTCCTCCTGGGATTCCGGGCACACACAAACACACACAGGTGCCTAGCGTGATTTTCAAGCCACCAGGTCTGGGACTCATATTGTGGTTGGCTAGGTGGGAGTCCAGTGCCTCAAATACCTTGCCACCTGCTGGCCCCTAAATCCTTCTTTTAAATTATAAGCAGCTACCATGACACAATCTGCAAAAACTGACTCAGGAGAGTTGGAAATACCCTCAGTCTGATCTTTGCTGTAGAGCTGATCTTCAGTGAGTTTTGCTGCTGACTTTCCAGTCATTTAAGTACTCAAACCCTTGGACTTTCTTTTGATATTTTAACTTTTGCTCAGAAATTCCCCATCTGTTCCTGGGCTCATTTCTTTCGTATAAATTTTTGTTTGTTTCTGTAAGAGGGACACCCAGGGTTTTCACATCATGATTCACAGCCAGTCCCAACCAGCCCTGAACACAGGCACTTGTGCATGTGTTTGCTCATGAAGGTCCCAGGACACCAAGCCAGTATTACCACCATGCTGTCAGTGGACCTCTACTGTGATATCTTATTAAAGGCATAATATAAAACTATATTATTGATTTGTCCTATTGTTGTAGTCACATCAGCGAGAAATAAAAGGGTATTCAAACATAGCCAAATTATTGGAGTTTTATTGCTGGCACCTACAGGAGGACTTATGTCTCTCAAAACCCCCACAACCTGGAGAGAAAGGAGAGGGGTGCTTATAAAGGCAAGAATCACAATGATTTCTGGAATGATGTGGTGATTATGATGGAAAATGAGGAGGGGTGGAGAGGAAAAGGAGTCAGGTTCCTATGCAAAAGCAATTACAGAAGCCAAATCAAGCAGGTTAATAATTTCTAAGTGTACTCTCCAGACCTTTGTTTAATGGTCCCCAAGACTCAGGGCAGGGGTCTGGTGGTTGGTGATTACATTGCTAAGTAATATCTAAACAAAAAGGTTTTGGGCTAGTCAGCAAAGACAGTAAGACTATTAATCACTATATTTACTCTGGGCAAAGGGAGGAAGGAGGTAGAACATAAAGCTTAAAGATGGAGATGCATCTGCTTCGCAATCACTTTCTCTAGAAGTAAAATAGTCACACAATCCTCCCTGCTATGCATTCATCTTAGTTCTCCTATCAATAACATTTAATAGAATTATATCTGCCTATTCCCCTACCAAAAACATTCTTCCCTTTTGATAAACCACAATGTCCTCCCCAAATCTGTTCCTCCTCATCATTTCTTTCAGTCTGCTGCCGGAAGTCCTTTTCGTTCTCCTGGATTTCAAATGCAGTAGTTCCCCAGTGATCAGTTTTTAAATATCTTCTCCTTATCTAGACATACTTGGGTACTTCTCCAGTTTCTACAGCTTTGAAATAATGTGTATCTCTCAAGTTATACACAGTCAGCCCCACCTAAAGATGTTTGTCACACTACAAAACCAGTTACATGCACACACGTTTATGTTCTAATGAAGGCAAGGATGAAGGAAAGTATATAACTATCGGTAATCATACTTGCATGTTTAGCTCATCTTTCCCATAAAATACACGCTCAGTGGTAATAGTGACTCGCATGTTAAATGTTATACAGTCACTCCTCCCTTAGCACCTACTCGTTTAATGACCACTTCCAGCCAGGTCTCCTGCATGGGAAATAACCTTTTTCAGTCTTTTTCCATTTCCACAGTCAACATTCACTACAGACAGCATTCACAATCACACAGTGCTACATATCTTATTTATATGTGGTAACTGAGTTGGAGTTTCCTTTAGACATTTCATTACTCAGAATAACAATGATTGCATCAGATTTATATTACCGTGTTGTGATATATCTGTTACTTTATGGCCCTCATCTAATATGTGCTTTTTGTATGGATAGGATTACATTATTCTAGTGTGGTGTCTCATGATATCTATGGAAAAACACATACCCTGTGGGGGTCACAGCTCATCACAAGACATCTGCCTTTTAGCTCCTCGCTTATAGACCAATTTGCTTAACCACCCAGTCATAGGAATGGAACATAGTCATTAAGTAATTGAGTGTGTATATTCCCAGGTATCTTTTATGTTTTCAGAACTCAGTAAGTATTTGCCAACTAGATTATTGGTGCAATAAACATTAATGTAATTTTACTCTAATAGAAATGTGATTTTCAAAATAACTTTAATGCAGATACTTATTTTATGATTGAATCACACACCCTCTAGAACAATATTTATCTTTATTTTCTAGATCCTAATGCTCTCGCTGGCCAGACTGGACCTGACCATGCTCTTATAGGAGGGATAGTGGCTGTAGTTGTATTTGTCACGCTGTGTTCTATATTTCTGCTTGGTCGATATCTGGCAAGACATAAAGGTAAGTTATATTTAAGGAGGGTACTCTTAACTTTGGCAAAAAAATCAGAAGTCTAGCTTCATTATAAAATTGGCTGAATTTGTGTGTGTGTGTGTGTGTGTGTGTGTAAAGAGAAAAACACCTAGATACTAAATCATTTTAGAATATCCGTGTTTACTCAACTTTAGCATTGTATCAGCTTAGCAAAATGATGCTTAGCTAATAATGACCAGAGTGAGACTGACTGAACAAAATAGAGGATAGTTTGCAATTTAATTCTAGAACTTAAATTCCACTGTTTGTAACTTTATAATAACAGATGTAGCCATATTAATGAGAAAACTATGTGACTTTTTGTAATGATACAGGTAGCAAACTATTGATATAATCATGTATATCAATAGAGCTTCCAAGCTAGCGTATTTGTCGTGATTATTCCCAACATCTGAACAAAGGACCCTGATTGTTTCAGCTGTATGGTTCACAGGGTCTTTAGCCATCATTGAAGAAGTCAAAATTATCCGTTCCAGTTTGGCTCTTACCTCTAGTTAACTGGGCCACAACTTACCTACATTGCACACCTGAAAACTGGAAGAAAGGGTACAGTGTTGAAACGGTGAATTGTGTGGCTCATTAAATCTCAGAATATGTTCCAACATATTTGAAATCTGGCATACTTTCCTTCCTAAATGAATATAGCTTTAATGGTTGCTGTTTTAGTAGTCTCACTGAACTAACATATTTTATTTTTCCCTACTATCCGCAGGAACATATTTAACCAATGAAGCTAAAGGAGCTGAAGATGCACCAGATGCTGACACAGCCATTATCAATGCCGAAGGCAGCCAAGTCAATGCTGAAGAGAAAAAAGAGTATTTCATTTAAAGTACAGGCCAAGATTCTGAGTTTTAACCAGGCTGGCTGCTGGAGAAAACTGGCTTTCATCTTCCAGAATTCATTTTACCATCTTCTGCTACCTTTATTAACTTCCATATCGTACTGCTATCAGTAGCCAGTGCATACCAACAATCAGCTGTTGAAAACATCATTCTTTAATTACTGTACCATCCATAATGCAGGACATTTCTTACTGCCTAAATTTCACACCATTGCTCTTTTAACATACAGTGCTTGAATATACAGCCTTAACAATGTTAATCATCTCCTTGGATCACGATATTGAGTTGTTTTATACATTGAGAAAAAATTGTATGCAGAGATTTTTTTTTTTTTTTGCCACATTTGTTTTTTCCTCCTTTGAGTCATAGACCTTATCAGTTTCCCATTGGACAGATTTTACAAGTAACAGGATTAGGTAAAGGCCTAATGTACTTACGTTAAATGGAAAATTAGAGGTTTACAGTATTTTCTACATATCTATCTTCAAAGACGACATGCTTTGGAAGCATATGCCCTAGACAACACCGTAGTGTAGTTTCTGGAATGTTTGAAATTATACTGGTGAAGCTGTATCAATTTGCGTCTTTACAATATAGTATTTGATACAGGAGCCATGTGTATGGATTGCAATCATGACATGACATCTTATATAATTACATATAACCTACCATTAGGTTATTGTAGCTTCAGTTACTGACACATTATTCCAAACAATTTTATTACTTTGAGAATCATAAAGATTTTGTTCATTTTTCTAATTTGATTTTTTAGTTTATTTGCTCCATAAGGATTCACCTACCTAAGCAAAATTGACGTATCCATAGGGCACAATTTTGAAACAGTTTAGTATCTGTATATATTGCATATAATAAATCCAATTAAACATTATTTGATACATATTTAACTTTTTTGGCTGTAGGTAATTCAATCATAAGTAAGCATTTTCTAACGTCCATTATATCCCTTTAGATATTACTTAAACCAATATTATCAGTAGATAACATGTATTAGTATTTTTGTCTGTATGTCCTAGCACTGTTCAACAACAAATTTTTCTAGTTCTTGTTAATTTTTATTTGTTATACAATGGAAGCACAATGTTATAAGGAAAGGTAATTTTAAGCTAACAACCAGTGCACAGCCTCAGGTTTTAAATTACAACCACAGTTGAATAATAACCTAGAAATGTACTCTTAGTTTGCTAAAAATTTACAAATTTTAATTTAGCAGTTCCAGAGCTGCTTTCCTATGTTGGTTTGCCAAAAAAAAAAAAAGTGTTTAAAATAAGTTTTCTGTATAAATGAACTAATTCTTTATATTAAATTCCTGTCTATGCATTTTGTGAGGTACAAACTTATGAAACAGTGAGTGATAGAGAATTTCTGCCATGCTTTTAACTCCAAGGTGAAAGTCTCTTTCTCTGGATTATTTGAAATTTTAGTGTATTTAACCATTAAGAAATGCTGTATTCTTAAATATGACACAGAGTCAATTTAAAGTCTTATTATTTCTTCTCGTAAGATACAATATTGCTAGATTAGTGTTCTCATTAAATTTATTATATGGTAAAGAATAAAAATCCAGTTAGATAAAAATTATTTTCCCATTTACAAGCATTGCACCTTTAAGAAGAAAACAAATATGACAATATGGTAGCTATACTTGTGATGTTTGACAGCATGATGGCCTAAGGTTCAAAAATAATATCTTGGAATTTATTTTGGGGGAATGAGAATGGTTGAGTCCAACGTTATGTGTTAATATCAAATGAAAGACAAGGGTGCTGTATTGTAGATTATTTATCAGAAAACTATAAATCTTTTAAGGACAATGTTAGAATTTTACGTTGTTTTTTTTTTTTCTTTTTTTGATTGTTGAAGCATTTATCTTGTTAATTTCTTACAAAAGAAAAAGGACGATGTCAGTCAAGCAGCACTTTTTCAGAATATACAGAACATAAATAATATGATGTGGTTGAGTGTTAACATAATAAATCATATACAGTATGACATTTTAAGGAAATAAGTCTGCATTGATGTGATTGCATGCTTGTTTTTACAGTTCACTCCATACCATCTGTGGAAAAAATGCAATAATATGTTAATATAGTATGGTAGTTTGAGAGAACCAGGTAGGTGCTACTAGACACATTGAAACTAGAATAGGTTATAAACTGTTCATATCTTTCAATGCATAATCTTTAGAAAGACTCCACAAAGCAAAATTCATCCTGTTAGTACAAAAGGGAAAGGATCTTATCACAGAAGTAAGTCGTATAAACTACATCATCAGTTACTATTTAAAGCCTAATTTCAGGATGCACTTACAAAATTACTACTCTTCATTGATGCTGTATTTACATCCCTCTTCATTTTATCTATATTCTACTTGGCTCCAACTGCTAAATGGTTGCCTAAATAACTCAATCATTATTTATAGCACTGTAAAATTAGGAATTCAAAATTAGTCGATTTCAAAATTTTCAACTCTTTTAACCCTTCAGAGCAAAACATAATGTCATTAGAACTCTTAATAAAGCTAACTGGTATGTTATAATTTGTGAGTGCTCATGAAATATTTGCCAGATACATATAGATTAATTTGAATTAGATAACAGTTTGTGCAACTGGACAAATAACTAGTTATAGAGGAATGTTTTCCTATCTTTAAAAATTATTTGATTTTCACCAAATGAGAAAATAAATGATAAAAAAGTCTGCTCATTTTTATTCCACTAAATCCGAAAAATATGAGATAACATTTTTAAATGGGTGCCACATCGATTGTAGTGAGGAATGTGCCCACTTGTGGGCACACAGAGCCAGTTTCTGCCTCCGCTACGTGAACAGTGGCTATGGAACTCAAAGGAAGGGGTGTGTACCGACGCGCAGCCCTAGTAGAATATGGAGCATAATTCTTTACCCAAAGTAGCTATTCTCTGCCAGTGTACTGTTTACAGTGTAAATTGATTGTTATCCATGCACACAGAGCCAGTTTCTGCCTCCGCTACGTGAACAGTGGCTATGGAACTCAAAGGAAGGGGTGTGTACCGACGCGCAGCCCTAGTAGAATATGGAGCATAATTCTTTACCCAAAGTAGCTATTCTCTGCCAGTGTACTGTTTACAGTGTAAATTGATTGTTATCCATGTAAAAAAAAAAAAAAATCTGAACAGCATTCATCTTTTCCTTTTTTTCCCATTTTTGAGTGTCCTGACAGAATGAGTATCAAAATCAGGAAGAAAAGGAAAAGTTTGTGAGTGCAAGAGAAAAACGAGAGCGTGAGCAGAGTATCAATGCGTGTTCGTGTGTGTGTAAATGTGTGTGTATGTATAAGAGAGAAAGAGAGTGAGACGAGAGAAAGAGGGAGAGATTTCAACTTGTTTTCTTTTACCAGAGGGTCCAAGAAGCAGTTTAAGGAACTTGATACTGGAGTTTAATCTAGAAACTGGATGATCTCATATTGATTCAAGATGCTTAATATTTCATTGAAATCCACAATTAACATAATAAATAGAGAAAGAAAACTAACTTTCCTAAATATGGCAAAGAAGCTAACATCTCATTTATTTTTATTTCTTTGTAAAAATATAAATATCTCAATTAAAAAGACAGGCTCACTTGTAATTATATATTCATGATTGTAACAGCATTGAGATTCCATATAGGCACATGTACAGCAGCTGTTTGACAGTGATGGCTCTTCCATGTAACATAGCAGTTATCGTGTAGTTTAGTGCCACTTATTGCAAAGTGTTACCAACTGGAACATGTAAAATGCTTTTTTCTTTTTCTTTAGACATGAAGATAATTTAAACAAGGACAAATATGAAATTTTACATTGTTTCTTTAATTGTGGAGAAAAGGCAAAACCTCATAGTTTAGTGCCACTTCCCCAAGATATCGCTAGCTACTTAGAGCCCTTTAAAACTTCCCGATATTATCTCCTTTTGCAAATGGTGATTTGTGCAAAATATACACAACAGAGCAAAAAATTAATCAGTTACCACAGCTGAAATAATCCAAACACCAAATAAAAATTTTGATGAGTAATGCTTTTTATTAAGTGGCACAAAGTACACACTAAAAACTATGCAAAATATAGGTAACTACAGTGTATGTACATGTAAGTATCTTGTACTTGCTGTGTATGGATGTTGGAAACCCATGTAATTATAATATGCATTTTGAATATTGGGAAAGAGGAAATCTTAGTGTAGATAATAGAATTTGTTTTGAAATATACACTGGCAATATTGAAATATACTCAGTGCAATATCTGCAATTTTATTGCTGGATACTTAATGCAAAGGGATTTTAAAGAATTCTTCAACAAGATCCAAGAGGTTGCCAACCTTCGCCTCTCACGTACTAAACATTAGTTATAAATACAGCTAACTCAAAGAGAAGATTTTCTTACACATTCCTATGACATGATTAAGCTATTATTTGGTTTAGTTGTTAGTATTACTGCAGAGGAAAGAAAAATGCTCTGAGTTTTAAACTTTGATTCATATTAGTTCATATCTAATTAAGTTTCAAATACTTAAACTTTCTTTGAAATGTGTGTATGGTTTAATAGATTGTAATACTTTTATCATAACTACAAATGTATTCAATTAAAGAGCTTAGGTACATTTAATAGCTAAAATCACTATATCTTAATGAAAAATTTTATATCTTTTTACATTCATTTATTTTCCCATTCCATCCTTTCTTTTTCCCCTAATATACCCTTTGCACTTATACCCTTCCAAAGGCAATGGACTGAAAGTAGCAAGATAATAAAGCGAGTTAAGGGGGAGAGCATACATATGAATGGGTTCTAGAATCATCAGCATTTTTATGTATTGAGATTATTAATATTGAATGCAATAGTTATTGGATATAGCTGGTAAGTTCTCTGCCATGCATACTTACAATAATCCTTCTACCTCTCACTTTTAACATGGGCTATGATACTTCAATAAAAATAGAGGAAATAATTACTTACAAGAAAACCCAGGAAGCATTCTTTTGGGACTATTCTAACAGTGCACTCCCCATCCACTGGGAAATTCCAAAAGCCAACCTCTTTAATGTATTCTATGGTGTATGGATCTGTGTTTGTTTTTTTCTTTTCTATCATTAACTATACCTATAGGCAAAATGTGATAACTTGATAAGGATAGTTCTCATGCCAATTTAATCTCTCAATGTAATATAATTGTGTTGATTTAAAAAAAAAAACAATTTAAATGGCAACACTTTGCAATCCAATCTAATTGATTCTGTTTTGAAAGTGTCATGATTTCTTACAGCTGTGTTTTAAGTGAAAATCATGTATATGATTTATTTTCCCAAGAAGTGTTATCTATATAAGACAAAAACTTAGGATCATGTATATGATTTATTTTCCCAAGAAGTGATATCTATATAAGTTATTTTAACACTGCCTTCTTATTAACAAATAATCCCCAAATCATGCAAAGTATTGCCAAAAGGCCCACTTTATTTTGTCTGCATAGACATAATATGAAGGTTTCCATGATGTAATTTAATTATTCTAAAAAATACTATTTTATGAGCATAATTTCCTCTCGGGGAAAAAAAGACACATGAACATCTCAAATTATGATGATGAATTTATAACATATGCTTAAAACTAAAGTTGAAATAAGATGTTTTCTATCTTATGTGGTTATGGTAAAAACAATATTTGGTCTAATCTTCACTGTCTTTTCCATATTTTATATGTATATATATATAGAGACATATATACACACATGTATCCACATATGTGTATATATGTCTCTATATAACAAGAAATGTATGATTATTTTCGAGAGAATGGGCCCAAATGTGAAAAATGATGTAAAGATAAAAACACTATTTTCCCCTCTGAAATATATTGTATATTTCAAGAGAAGAAAAGTTAAAATATATTTGAAGATTGCAGGGGCAAAAGAAAAACCTACCAGGGCTCGGCACTTAAGCACTTTTCCCACATTCAGGGTCAAACAAGCAGTGATTCCTACATGGACTTTTAAGTGCAGTATGAAATGCAACATTACACTTACACACAGTACTGTCAAACCTCAAATATTTTCTTTCTTTAGATGGTTTTCCTTGTACATGATACTAGTAGACACTTTCTCTTTATATTTACTGATAGTGAAAGTCATACGCAATAAAATATTGATGGTTGAAAGCAGTGGTCACTAATTGGTTATCAAACCTGAAATGTAAACAGAATTGTGATATCTTTATCCTTTCGGTTTTCTCTGTGTTTCTGATGTATTGAATGACTCTCATAAGTAGAAAGAAAAAAAATCTAGACATTTTTCAAAGCTAGTACTTTTTCCTTATAAATGTATAAAATTTTAATCTTTTTACAAATTTATTTAATTGTACCTGCTGTATTTATTGTAGATTCAATGATGCAGTTAAGTAGTAACCCAAGGATTTATGAGTTTGGGTTTACTGATCTATTTTCTTCATATTCAGTTCACATCAATATTTGTGATTTGGTTGTTTAGCTTTTCATGCAACCAAAAAATATTCCCTAAAGAAAGCTCCATTTTTATCATATCTATTTCAACATAACCGACATTGGAACAAGTCTGCCATGTTAAAAAGAATTTAAAGACTTATCTCTAAAAATGGTACCCAGAAATGCAGGTGTTCCCAGTAATGTAGCTTCAAAAAGAAAATGTTCTATTTATAGGACATGAAGTTCATAACTTTTGGAAGGGTATATTTATGACAGCATAAAAAATAAATTCTGTGCTGTAAACAAGATCCATCAAAATTAAACCTATTGCACAGAAAATAGAGAAACACAATTATTGAATCTACTCTTGTCATTAACATTTCAAAAAACAAAATGCATATTGTAATATTAGGTACATGACACTTGCATGTTGATATGCCTATATACTTACAAAGTATTCAATGTGTACTTAGTGGCGCTTAAAATATGTCATGTACAACTCTTATAAACATTCTTACAGGGTTCCCATTTGCACTTCATCTTTCAGTAAAGTCTTGTCAGAAAAAAATTGTCTGATAAATATGGAAAAATAAAATTTGAATTTTAGTTATCTGTTGGACATTACTGAATTGTGTATTCATTTAGGACATTTTCTTAGGCTTGAAAAGAGACATTGAAAGATGGAACTTTCTTTTTTCTAGTGACAGGTTATCAAAGATGTTATAAAACATATGATTTTGAATACCTTTTTCCAACTGCATACATTATCCATCCATTTTAGGTTTCCTTAATGATGTTCATTTTCTTTGTAAATTTCTAAAGGAAACTTTTAAAAGTTAAGCAGTAGTAAAGATATGTGATCTTATTTGTACAACATTAAATCGCTACTCTTTGGAATATATGAACCTTGTAATATGCTGACTAAGGGTTAAAAAAAATGTTGTTGACTTAGGGAAATTTGCTTGAGATTGCCAAAATTTCAAAACTCTGTAAAGCTAATTTTGCATTCACTTATGTGTGTTGACTAATGTTGACTAGGAACAGAAGCAAAAATAGCTAAAGCTTTTTTTGTTTTTAAATTCACACACTCTAACCAGTATTATATATCTCAACTACCTAAGATGATGCAATTAATAATATATCCATCCTAAGCTTATGCCAATAAGAATTTGAGATAAGCTTTTAAATTTATGGAGGATTTTCTTTGTGTCTTTGGAAGTTCACTTACCATAAGGTATTTTATAGTCTACTTTAAATAACAGATTTTGTTATACAGGGTAAGCCAAAGGCTGTACAAGAATTAGTGTCATTGGGTCTGATATTTGTTCTAGACCATGAAATATTCCATTAAAATTTATCTGTAAATACAAGGCAAGATTTTGTATCTGGTTTATTTTATTAAATAACATTTTATTTTATTTTTAATTACTGCAAAAGAAGCCTTGCAATAAAGGTTAGGAAATTTGTCTTTAGATCAAAGATTAGATTCAGCACATCTGAAAGAATATGATGACATTTGAAATACTATTTTTATAAATGTGTACTTTTTTTGTTAATGATACTCCAAATGCCCATTCTCATGCAGCTCTATAATCATATACAGATATAACATTCTTGCTTCCTAGAAAAATCAACTCTAATTACACCCTGGGGGGGGATTTCTCGCTTTCTGTCTCTCTGCCCTTTCTGTCTGTCTGGCGAGCACACGCGCCCTATAGCAAAAACCTCTCCAAAAAA